>NC_073305.1:142982451-143308266 GCF_027595985.1 Sorex araneus
TGAATTTTAGGCATGCTGTCTTTGAAGAGTTAGAGGGATGAAATGGAAAATTGATTAGAGAGTCACTTGGTGCAGTGATGTGATTCTAGGAGTTACTTAGTCAAAATTAGCATATCGGATGATGGTATTGTAGTGAAAGAGTGCTAAAGATCTGAAGGTTAAGATGGAAATCTGGGTAATACCCACATTTAAAAGAGAGTTAAGTAAATCCCTGGTGAGCAAAATGAAGTGGCTAGGGATATTAGAGTAGAACCAAGAGACTGTTGGCACTGATTCTAAAAACAATAGTTTTTAAAAACTCTGGAAAGACTAAAGAAGGGAAAACTTCTTGGAGGAGGAATTATAAATGAAAAGACTTTAAGATTCAAGAGATGCCCTGAGATATAACTGTGATAAAGTTCATATACGTTGAGGCTCTGTTTTATCCCTAACACCTCCTTTCCAAAGAGATTTAAGGTAGATAAACACCTTTAATGTATTTTGAGTTTGCTAGATTACAGAAACTTTCTCAAAGAAGATATCTGAATGGCCAAAAGGCACATGAAAAAATGCTCTTCATCACTAATCATCAGGGAGATGCAGATCAAAATAAAAATGAGATATCATCTTATACCACAAAGACTGGCCCACATCCAAAAGAACAAAAGCAACCGGTGTCGGCATGAATATGGGGAGAAAGGGATTCTCCTTCACTGTTGGTGGGAATGCTGACTGGTTCAGCCCTTTTGGAAAACAGTATGCACAATTCTCAAAAAATTGGAAATTGAACTCCCATTTGACCCAGCTATAACACTTTTGGGAATATATCCTAGAGAGGCAAAAACGTATAGTAGAAATGACATCTGCACTTGTATGTTTATTGCTGCACTTTTACAATAGCCAAAATCTGGAAAAACCCAAGTGCTCAAGATCAGATGACTGGTTAAAGTAACTTTGGTACATCTACACAATGGAATACTATGCAGCTATTAGAAAAGATGAAGTAATCAAATTTGCATATCAATGGATCAACATGGAAAGTATCATATTAAGTGAAATGAGTCAGAAAGAGAGGGAGAGATAGAAAGATTGCACTCATCTGTGGAATATAAAGTAACAGAATGGAAGACTAACACCCAAGAATAGTAGAGATAAGGATCAGGAGGTCTACTCCATGGCTAGGAAGCGGGCCTCAAATGCTGGGGGAAAAGGCAGCTAAGATAAAGAAGGGAACACCAAGTAAAGGGTATTTGGAGGATCAACTCGGGTTGAGAGATGTGAGCTATAGACTATAGATTGATCACAATGGCCACTCAATACCTTTAATGCAAACTACAACACCCAAAAGGAAAGAAAGAACAAAAGGGAATGTCCTGCCATAGAGGCGGGATGGGGGTGGTGAGAGGGATACTGGGATCATTGGTGATGGAGAATGGGTGCTGGTAGAGGAATGGGTACTTGATAATTGTATGACTGAAACGTAAGCACAAAAGTTTGTAAGTATGTAACTGTACCCCATGGTGATTCACTAATAAAAACTTTTTAAAAATTAAAAAGCAATTAAAAATGTCATGGGATACTCTTCTGTGAACTAGTTCAGCACAGAGGTGCAACTAGGAGCTGGATATTACTGGGCTTATAGCTAATTAGACTACAAGTCACCAAGAATGCCATCCCTTGAAACATATGGTTATTTAAAGAAGAAAGAACATGATGACTAAATAGGATTGGAAATATTATTTTGCATGTTACTGTTTAGTAAGGTTGGGAACAATGTAATCAATGGCATCCAGACTCTGAGAAAGGTATGTTTATTAAGGTAGAAAAATTTAACCATTCCTTTGTGTGTGGCGGGGGGGGGGGGGCAGGGGGGCGGTACACTCTGTGATGTTTGAGGCTACTCTGAGCTCGGTGCTTGGGGTTTGCTCCAGAACACACTCAGAGCCCTAATCAATTCCTTGAGCTCAGAAGACTGTTATTCATATGCACACTTGATACATACTAAATCACTTCAGGTTCTTTATCTCTACTATTGTTTTACTCTATATCTCTTTCCCTTATATTGTACATTGCTTTTCAATAAAACAAACTATAATCCTCTACCTTATTCTTCAACAATTTTAAGCAAATTATCATTTATTTATATTGGAATATACATACATGTTCTTCTTTTAGTTCACTGGTAAGATCTGTTACATCTTCTACATTATGTCAGGTTGATCTTCCAATAACTGAACCTCTTCCTTTCTTCCACACACTTTGGTGGCCATCCTATGACCACAAACTGAAGACTAATGCTCCCTAAACAAGGACTTCAGTCTGTGACTTTCAGGCATGACCTAACCTCTTTATAAGAAGGAAGACTCCTCTCCAATGATAGAAAATCACTGTTGTTTAATGAACAAAAACCTCTAGATACTTTTAGCTGCTGTCCCTGCTTTTGTCTCTTTTTTTCTGGAATACTCTTCTATCCCTTCATTAACTTCTGATCATCTGTCATTTCACCTAAGCATTTGTTATTCACCTAGCCTTATTTGAATCTATTCCATCATTCCCCACATAAAGTAATTGATTCTTCAATAAATTTTCACTTGTACCTATATACACTAAAATCTTAGGTTTTTCCATAGTAAATTGAAAGTATTCCATGTGTGGTAATATCTCACTAGGTTTTTTATCCCTTTGATGTTAAAAATGAAAGGAGTTTTAGGTTGAGGGCCCTAATTTTGTTAAAATTGATGTTTGAACAGAATTAGTGTTTACCCAAATTTTGCTGAAGATTATAGCAGTGATGAAACACAGGAAAAATTTGTTTGGAAAGCAAAGATTTATTCTATCAGAAGCCATCTCTTAAACTTCATATACTTGAAATTCGTTTTCGGGGCAAAGTTTTGACATTTTCTCTGCATGTATATGCAAATGCATGTGTGTGAATATCCTTGCTTTTCTGCCAGGTAGTGGTATTGCCACTAGAACTGGGGCTGGTGGTTGTGGCATTACTGTGTGTCGAATCCAGTGAAACATGACTCATGGCAAGGTTGTCTGCACTGTGGGAAGAGTAGGTGTAAATCATCTTGAGAAAGGCAGATTTTGTATTAGTTTCTTGCTTACAGAGAATAACATAGCACTTGGGGAAGAATGTGCAGCAAAGGATTCCATAATTAGATATTAAGATAACAATTATCTCTACAGCTGGTAAATATTTACCGAAAGTAGTAGCATAGACAGGGATAAATGTAATCCATGCTATGAAGTAAATGAGCATGCCAAAGGTTATGAATTTGGCTTCATTGTAATTTTCAGGCAGTTTCCTGCCTTTGAAGGCAAATATAAAGCAAATGAGAGCCAGGATAGCAATATAGCCTAGCATGATAGCAAATGCAAGCAGGGATCCTTCTTCACATTCCAGGATAATTACTCTGGGAAAGGAGACATTCTCCTCCACAACAGGAGCTGCAAAGATTAGCCAGAGAGTGCAAATGACAATCTGGATACCTGTGCAGGTGCAGATAATAGGGACTGGTTTATAGAGGAGCTTTAGAAAATTCTGCAGTTTTGGATCAAAGCTAAAAGCTAGCAAAATTTTCAGGGACTTCATCAAAATGCAGGAGATGCAGAGGGTAAAACTAATGCCAAATAGTGTCTGTCTGGTTTTGCATGTGAAGTCTTGGGGCTCTCCAATGAAAAAGACTGTGCTGGCAAAGTTAAGGAAATGACAGAGGAGGATGACATAACAGACCTTCAACCCCCCAGATGATTTCACCACAGGTGTGTTCAGGTTTCTTGTAAATATTATGCCAATGACAAGAACAAATATGATTCCGAGGAGGGAGAGGGCCAGGAGCAGGACAGCCAAGGAATCATTCCAGTTGAGATACTCCACTTCCTTTTCAAAGCACAGTGTGCTCTTTATAGGGGCCCAGTGAGTTTCATTGTTGCATAAGAAGCAGTGATCCATATCTAAAAGACAGAGGAGATTCAGTTACATTGCAAATATTTAAACCATGAGGTTGTCCACAATGAGCCTCCTCTAACTGTGATAGCTTTTCCATAAAAGTCATGACTAGACAGTGGGAATAGGTCATTGTCACGTGGGTTATTTATTAAAGTGGAACATGTGTCGATCCCAAAGGAGGTGAGAAAGTGTATAGGCGAAAAAAGATAGGGAAAGAGGAAAAAGAAAAAGAAAAAAACCCATTGCGCATCAGTCTTTAATAAGGCTAGATGTTCGCTCTATATTAACTTTCCGTTATTTGAGGCAATTCAAAAATTCAAATAAGAAAAGGGGCTTTGAAATAAAATCAATCTCAAGTCTCCTTCTTACTCATATGTTTCCTATAATTTTCAACAAACCAGCTGAACTTTCTGAGACTGCTTACAAATATAATTTAAAATATTATTTTTTTTTGTTTTGGGGGGCATCCTTGCCAATGCCTGGAGGTTACTCTTGGTTCTGTGCTCAGGGATAAGTCCTAGAGATGCTCAGGGTACCATACACAGTGCCAGGGATAAAACCAGAGTTGCTGCATGCAAAGCAAGAACCTTACCCACTGTACTATCTCTTTGGCTCTCCAAATCCTTTATTTTCAAAAGGATGACTCATTAGATTACTGCTTTCAGTGAAAATATATTTTAATCAATAAAAGTGGCCTTTGTGGAACATTGCCCATAACAGACACTATATGTGCTGTTGCTTCCATTAAGCTTTTTCTGATTAAATTCCAGTGAGATTTTATTTAGAAATTATCAGTTTATATTTATTGTGTCCCAATTACAAGTAAGGCATATCTGTGCAGGGAACACATGGACCCAAATCAGCAAAGAACTCACATTGCTTTTACAGATGTTGGAGAGAAATTGTAGCTGCAGATGAAATTATTTTTATATCACTATTATGTAGTGCTTGTGCATCTGCTGATAGAATAAAGAAAATTCCAAGATGAAATAAAATCCCATTGGAATTTAATCTATCAGGAACATGAGACTACTCTTCTCTTTATAATAATAATAATAACCCACCAGAATTCACTATATTGAAACACCCCTTCTCCTGTCTCTAGATTGTGGGGCCCCACATCTGCATGCCCTGTGCCCAGACACCACCTCTTTCGACCCACAAAAACTTCCCTTACTTCCCAAGTACTCCCAAAAGGCACCAGAGACCCCGCTGATACCTTGCCTGCTTACCGAAATACCATCTCAGAGTTACTGAAATGGAATAATAGATCACAAGTCATTTAAATAAAGAATCAAATCTGTGTATAATAATAAATTAGATAAGTACTCAGATATTTGGTAATTTAAAGATAAATTGTCAGCACCAACATAACTTTATAGAAAATGGGAAAACAAAGGAACCTGTCTACAATAGCAGACATAAACAGCCATCTAGGCAAATCTTTGAGCTCAACAAAAGTCTTGAGTCTCATCAAGGGAACCTCAAATCCATATTCCAGTCATCTGCTTTAGGGCACTCAGGTTGTTTCCATATTTTGGCTGTTGTGAACAGGGCTGCAATAAATATATAGGTACAGATGTCATTTCTACTGTGCTCTTTTACATCCTCTGGATATATTCCCAGAAGTGGTATTGCAGGGTCATACAGATGACTGGTTAAAGAAACTTTGGCACATCTACACAATGGAATACTATGCAGCTGTTAAGAAAGATGAAGTCATGAAATTTGCTTATAAATGAGTAAACATGGAGAGTATCCTGCTAAGTGAAATGAGTCAGAAAGAGAGTGACAGACATAGAATGACTGCACTCATTTGTGAAGTGTAGGGTAGCATCACATGAGGCTGACACCCAAGGACCATACATACAAGGGCCAGGGGGATTCCCCCGTAGCTGGAAGACTGCTTCATGAGCGGAGGGGAGACAGCTTCATGAGCAGAGGGGAAAAGGCAGATGGAATAGAGAAGGGATCACTAAGAAAATGCTGGCTGGAGGAACCAGTTGGTGTGTAAAAACACAAAAAAGGAAAAAGAAGGGGGCGAGGAAGGGGCGCCTCACAGCACCGGGCACAGGGCATAGTGCAGTGGTGTTGTCTCTCCCGCCACCCGTGTTCAGTAATCTCCAGCCACTTCCCCACCCCAGGGAGGTTGATGGCGATGATGAGGCAGGCGAAGGAAGGAACGGAGCCAGGCTGGTTGGTCTCAATTGCAGTTTATTCCATTCCCATATCCATTCTCCTCTGGTTTTCCTCCTGCTTCTTCCTCCCCCAGGCTACTTCATTCTCCTCCTCTGGATCTGGATCTCGATCTAGCTTCTCCAGATCTCGCTCTGGGACTAGCCCTAGGACTGGCCCTGAGACTGGCCCTGGGACTGACCCTGGAACTGGCCCCCAGCCCACTCTCACAGCCTAGTTAAATCCCACAGAATGAGGAGTTGGGGCTTACACATAGATGTGGTCACCATCAATAGGGGGTAAAGTTCTTTCCCTTAGGGGATGCTTCTTCTAGGACAGATTCTCTTTCAGCAGGACACCCGCCCAAGAGCGGAATCCCATGGGTGTGTTTCTCCTCTCCTTGTCCAACTAACATATAAGTATTCATATTGTTAATCATTTTGTATGGGCATAGCAAGAGATGCATTAAGCTTATAGAATTGCTCTCCTGGGGTCATCTCGATCTCAGACTACAGTGCTCAGGCCAGACTAGTCTTTCCTATCCCAAACAGGGTCCTAGTCTCATCATTGCTTTTGAATCATGACATGACATGTCCATAACCAAGCTCTTAACATATAGTTAAGCATTAGGCTCTTTGGCCAGGCCCATCTCGATGCCAGGGTAGCACATAACCCACCGCTTGCCTTGGGTCCGTCCCATCCCTCATTGGGACCCTGCTTTTGTGGGTGCTAGGAAGTAAGGGCAGCTGAGGCTTAAGTCGAGAAAGCAGATGGCCGGAAGTGAATAATATTTGAAGCCAATTAAATCCCATGTTACCAAAGCATATTAACAACTGTCTTTCTTTGTCCATACAAAAAGGATATTGCTTTAAAGTAAACTATTCAAAAGACACAAGAGAGGAGAAAAGGCAATATTAACTTACAATACAAGTTCACTGTCCTAGCAAAATCTGACCTTACAAATTAACAGAGTCTGATTAGGGGAAGAGCTGATTGACTAGTTCGGGAAGGGAACATAAAGGTGATTACCCAGGATACTGGTGGTGGGGAATGTGCACTGGTGGAGGGATGGGTGTTTGATCATTGTGAGATTGTAACCCAAACATGAAAGCCTGTAACTATCTCATGGTGATTCAATAAAATTATAGTAAAGAAAAAAAGTCTTAAGAAAAAAAATCTACATTCCAGGTAATGGTAATGGAAATAAAACAATCACTGGAAAAGAAATCCAATCAGCTCAAGGGAAAACTGATCCAGGGTATTCAAGAATCCATGTAAATGGAAATGAAGGAGTTCAAGAATACAAAGCAAGCCACAGAGACAGAATACTGCATACAGGAACTGTTTCAGCAACTCTCAGGCCAAAATTCAAGCTATCAACACCAGTGAGAATGGCACATATCAAAAACAAACAAACCAAAGAGAGAAGAGGAAAGCAGAGACAGAGACAAACATAGAGAGACAGACACAAAGACAGACACAGAGACACACACACAGAGGAGAGAGAGAGAAAGACAGAGAGAGAGAGAGACAACAATCTGTGTTGATGAGGATATGGTGACAAAGGAACTCTCATTAACTGCTGATGGGAATGTTATCTGGTTATCTGGTTCAAACCCTATGGAAAACAGTACGGAGATTTCTCAGTGAACTAAGAACCAAGTTAATATATGACTCAGCAATTCTAGCTCTGGGTATCTTCCCTCAGGACACAAAAACATTGATTTAAAAGGACATTAGCATGCCATTATGCAACTTAATAAAATAGCTAAAATATACAATCAACTTTGGTGTCCTTGATAGATGAGTGAACTATTAAGATTCATTGTGTTGTATATGTACACAATGGAATATATGTATTTCCAGGAATACATTCACTGCAACATGGATGAACCTGGAAAATATTGTGTTTAGTGAAATAAGCCAAAAGGACAAATGTAGGATGATCTCATTAATCTGTGGTATATAGAATAACTGGGTGAAGGAATGCAATGTATTAAAGGAGGGGATGCCTAGACCACTCTTGTTCCCAAAATATAGGAAGAGAAGGATAGAAAAGGAAAAAGATTCATAAGGGGAATAAGATGAGGTAGATGGAAAGTAACAGGAGCATTGGTCAAGGGCCTTGGACACATTGGTGTTAAGAGGAGGGTTATAGCTATATATCCTAACATAGCGTCAGCAATACTAAACACATAGTACCAAACTATATATAGTATGCCTGTCAAGGTGAGGAGTTGGGTGGGTGGGAGAAAACCTGGGTACACTGCTGGAGTGAAGTAGATACTGGTGGTAGGATTGGTGCTAGGACATTATATATCAAAAACTCAGCTATGAATAACTTTGTATCACATTGCTTTAATAAAATTCAAAATAAATCAAAATTCTTATTAAAAATAAAAACAGCCTATGAGAAATGTTCAGGTGTGCTATGGCACATTCTTTTTTTTTTTTTTTTTTGCTTTTTGGATCACACCCGGCAATGCACAGGGGTTACTCCTGGCTCTGCACTCAGGAATTACTCCTGGCGGTGCTCAGGGGACCATATGGGATGCTGGAAATCGAACCCTGGTCTGCCACGTGCAAGGCAAATGCCCTACCTGCTGTGCTATTGCTCCAGCCCCCTATGGCACATTCTTAAGGGCTATAATTACCTGTCTGATTGCTGTAATGATTCTCAGGACAGTTCACACAGTCATAACAGCAGATATGTTGGCTTTTGGTAGTTTTCTTCATTTGCCCAGGACTACATTCCTTGGAGCATTTTGATCGAATTTGCTACAAAGGGTACAAAATTCCCATTAAATTTCTCACAGAATGTGTCATAATTAACTTGGACCAATAATAAAGATACATTTACTTGATAACTTTTTTTCATAGAAAATAAAACTCTTTTGTCTTCTGATGTAATGAGAAAAATCTTTAAAAAATTACATTTCAGGTAGAGAAACTATTTTAGAAAGTACATATTTCTATTATATTTACATCATGGAAATTAGTGCTTTCAAATATTCCCTAGCAGAAGAAAAAATGTATAGTGATGAAACTGAAAATGTAAATGATTAGAATTTCCAATCGTGTGCAAGAGTTGAGCTACATAAATAATAATAAATAATTAGATTC
Organism: Sorex araneus; assembly: GCF_027595985.1. Lineage (NCBI taxonomy): Eukaryota > Metazoa > Chordata > Mammalia > Eulipotyphla > Soricidae > Sorex > Sorex araneus. The sequence continues at coordinate 142,991,684 of NC_073305.1, forward strand.
TTACATTTTATTCTAAAAGGTTATTTAAAATATTTGTGTGTATGTGTGTTTATGTAGGTGTGTGACGTGTTCTACTGGGATTGAACTCAGACCTCACATATGAAAGCATACTCTCTGCTGCTGTGCCACACCCTTGTTCTACACACAGGTTTTTAATCATGAAGTCCAAGGATTATTTTCAATCGAGTCTTAAAAAAACAAAATAATATAAGGGAGTTATATATTATAGAAGGTAGAGTATTTGCCTGGAACACGGCCGATCCCCATTCAATCCCTGGAACCATGTTTGGTCTGGTCTAACATTGGCTAATTTACAGTCTATCTCTGGGATAGGGCACAGGTATGGTATCAGACTCTGGAGTTCTCTTCTGATGATTTCAGTTTTGTTATAGAAAACAGTCACTGTCACCCCATTGCTCATTGATTTGTTTCAGTGGGCACCAGTAATATCTCTCATTATGAGACTTATTGTTACTGTTTTTGGCATATCCAATATGCCACGGGTAGCTTGCCAGGCTCTGCGGTGCGGGCTCGATACTCTCAGTAGCATGCCGGGCTCTCTGAGAGGGGAGGAGGAATTAAACACGGGTCGGCCGCATGAAAGGCGAATGCCTTACCATTGTGCTATCGCTCCAGCCCATAGAAAACAGTATTAACTGAAATGAGGATACAGAAGATGTGTTGAGATTAGGGAGTATAATATAGCGATCAGAAAGATAGTTAAGTTAGCAATCTAGGGCCATAGCTTCGTTGAGAGCCTCATGATAAGCCCAATAGAAGTTATATATAATGAATTCAAAGAGAAATTAGCCAGAAAGGTGTTTCTTACCCCCAAGTTCAATTTCTAGGAATACTTTAATCATACAGAGAAGAATGGACTGTAACAAGGACTATGCTTTGTGGGATCAGATTGGTAGTAGAGGGACAAGAGAGTCAAGGCTGTCTCAAGGGAATGACACAAAGTTTACTATAGAATTTATAGGGTAAGATCCTGCTGGAATGAGTGACTTCTGCAGTTGAGACACCAATTGATTCAAATCAAAGCAGTCTATGACAAAATTACCTTAAGAGTCTTGAACTCATATTTTGTTTCTTGGTTTGCAATGATGAAGACATCATTCTTCAGGTCATATTGTGCCATTTTGGTAATTGTGATATGGCCATCAATCTCTTTCCAGAGAACAACATCATACCCAGTGTTCATATCCCCATGGGCGTCAAAATGAAAAGAACTCCCTCCATCAGTGAATGTCACATTTTTCAGCACTTCAAGTAACTATAAAAATTACAGAACAAACTCTAATAAAAATATGGCTAAGTGTATCCATTATCCCAATTATAGCATTGCTTACCAGGAATATCATTTTCAAACTAGAAGCATGATATTTTGGATCAGTAGATAGGCTAACTTGAAAAGTTAACCACCAACAACAATTTGAGAATTCTAGCCTCAGCTCTGCATAAGTATTGCTATGTGGGTTTGAGAAAGATACTGAAGTTTTATGGAAGTAGCTCTTGTAGTATATAAAATTATGCTTGTAAGTAAACATAAATATTTATAAACATTTATTATCTTAACTGTTTAAATGTTTATTAGTTGAATCTATCAACTAATAATGCCATCTGGCGTTCATATGTTAATTGGTTATGCTCAAATCTGTGATATTCTTTTACTCTATATCAACACAGTGTAGTAAACTGAATGACTGCCATCTTCTTCTATCTCCATTAATAATGGAATTAAGTCTCCCTTACAGAGTGAAGGGATTTATGTGAAGATATACATCCTAATTATTAGTATGGGTCATGTCTGTTACATCTAACAACATGTTGTTTCAGAATCTTCTCACAACATTTTTATGACTAGAGTATGAAAAGCTAGGAAGTTCATTCTTGCCTCCTAGAGTTATAGTAAGCCCAGGTTTTTAGCCTGGTCTGGTGGGTAACCCAACCTAGTGTTGCCATATTTCTGATCTCTAATATGAGGACTGAGGACTCATACAGCTACAGATTGGTGACAGTTCAGTAATAGCAGCTTGCTTATGGAGCATATATTCTAAGCTGCATTCCTACCAAAGAAGTTCAGTACTGGAAATAAGTTAGGTGATAGCAAATATCCACCATCAAATCCACAGAGTTCATTACTGATTTTATGGGACATAGGGATTATATCTAATGACTGATTCTGCTTGAGTGGTTGACTACATAGTAAAGTGACTCCTTAATTTAATTCTTCATTCAATTCATAAAATAAAATTTTAATCCAAAACCAGCGAGAAATAATGTGTCTAACTAGTCATTTTGTGCAGTGATAACTTCTATTAGCATTGTTATGACTGTATGACTGGAAATGTATTAAACTATGCTACAGTGACAGAATAGTGGACCAGGAAAGAGAAAAGCAAGTTTGCAGTTTTGGCTATGGCATTAATTTGGTATGTGATCATGGCTAAGTAAACATCATCTCAAGACACATTGGGCCAATTTATTAACTAAATCTATGATGTTCTGTGTTTTATGTCAGATATAGAGCCTTGTAATGAAACATAAATTATTCTACTTTGATACAATTTATTTTATTTTATTTTTTCTGTTGATCTTTTATGAAAAAGTTTCTTTTCTCCAATATTTTAATCAACATAGTATAAGAAAATAAGTTATATTTTAAAATAAATTATCTATGACAGTCATGGGAATGATAGAATTTCACATTAGCACAATTTTTTGTGTATTGATTTTATTATATGTATTGATTTTACTATATGTCCCTCAGAATATCTTATTTTTAATTAATTAAAAGTGATTAGTATTAACCATTAAATACTAATTAATTTTCTTTCATTTTCATAGTTGCTTGAGAATACTAATTCATTTGATTTACCTTACCTTGTTAAAGAAGGAAAAGCTTCCCAGTAACTTGTTAAAATTTTATCTATGAGAATTATACTCAAAGGCAAATAGAAACAGGGCCTGGAGGGACTGGTCCTTGGTAAGAAACTTGCCACAGGATAGGGGAGAGTGTAGTTAGGACAGAGAAGGGACAACTATGACAATAATAGTTGGAAATGATCACTCTTAACAAGAGCTGGGTGCTGAAAGGAAATAAAGTGATATGCATGATTCAGTAATAGTTTTGCAAACCACAGTTCCTAAAAGGAAAAAAGAGGGAAAAAGAGAGAAAAGAAAAGTGTTTTCTATAGAGACAGGCTATGGGTGGAGGATAGGTAGAGGGAAACTGGGGGCATTGGTGGCAGGAAATGTACACTGGTTAAGGAATGGGTGTTGGAATATTGTACGAAACTGAAACTGAATCTCAATCTGAAATTGAAACTTAGTCATGAACAACTTTGTAACTGTGTATCTCATTGTGATTAAATTTAAAGAAAAGTCAACATTAAAGAAAAAAATTATCATCAGGATTGTGATGACTGATTTAACAATATTTGTTTGAAGAAGACAGTAGGCAGTCCTAGGGTGACTGCCAAGAATTGCAGATAGAAGCTATGGGATTATTAATCCCTGGAAACATGATGAATAGCAAGAGTCAGAAGAATCAGAATGGAGTTGTATTTGTAGTACAGCTTAGGTTTTTTTCCTCATTTATAATGTATAATAAGGTTTATTATATATGCATAATCTATTTTCTGATGCATAATCTATTGATTTAGGCAGAGAGTCTTTTGCCCGCACTTTTGGCTGTCTTCCCCGGGGCCCCTCAGAGGGGATGGGCTCCAGCTTCCCTCCCTTCCCCAAGCAGAACTCCCGGCGGCCAAAGACCACCGGAACCTAGCCACAGCCATGCTCTAGGCCCCTCTGCACATGTTCAGACAAGCCTCACACATGAAGGAACCCACAGAGGAATCTAGGTGTGCATAATCCCATTAACAGCCAACATTCAGAGACTTAAAAGCGAGCTCCCAGAAGCATGTGGCCACTTTGAGGCTGGGTGATATTTTATAACCTACTTCTCTCTCTGGGAGAAACTAGCAAGCTACTGAGAGTTTCCTGCCCACATGGGAGAGCCTTGCAAACTTCCCATGGTGTATCCATATGCCAAAACCAGTAACAAGCTGGATCTCAATCCCCTGACCCTGAAAGAGGCTCCAATGCAGCATCGCTGGGAAGGCCAAGTAGAGAGAGACTTCTAAAATCTCAGGGATAGGACGAATGGAGAGGTTACTGAGACAGCTCAAGCAATTCGACAATCAATGGGATTTTGTGATTCGTGATTCATAAATCTATTTTCAAGAATGTTAAAAGATAGATAATTCATAGAAGCTTGAAAAAATCTTAAGATCAGAATTAAATTTATAAACTCAAGAAAAATAGCACTACAATAGAGAATAAATAATTCAGAGTAGGAAGTGAAGGAAAAAATAAGACTATAGCTTTCATAGAATTTCACATTAAAATTGTCTACTTACAATTTTATATAATTGAGATAAGTAACTAATATATAATTCTAAGTAATATAATTAAGAGAAGTAAATAACTGATATCTAACTAATAAAGATTGCAAATTAAGACAAGGAAGAAAATGATATAGGAAATTTTCTTTTATGTATGAGTTAGTACCTCCCATGGTTGAAAAGCACTGAGGCTTTGACAATCTCGAACTTGACATAGATCCCGAATGGCATGACCAAGGGCAAACACTGCAAGCTGAATATTGTGAACAAGTCCTGGCTCTGTGTAGTCCCACAGGAAGTCTTTTCTCAGAGAGATAATCCTTTCTACATCCTTGTTGGTCTTGTTGGTCATGGTCTCCTGGGAATTGTTGGAAATGCATTGACTGAGATCACTGTCCTTGACATGTGCACAGACAGCCAACAGTGTGACATATTCACTTAAGACCTTGTTATTATCACTGGGAAACATATGAAGATTTTGAATAAAGGAATGGAATGAGGACATATTCCCTCTTCTGAAGGTAAATCCCACAACTTTGCCAATCTTTGTAACGTTGGGAATAGTGGTAACTTTGGTGGAAGTTGACCAATTATCACTTGCAATCCATATCTTATTTATATTTCTTTCAATGGCTTTATTGAAGAGGTTGAAAACATGAAATTGCCTCAGAAATACCACAATGACATTGACCTGGGTTTCTGTCATGATTTTCTCAAGAGTCTGGTTGATCCTGACTTCAATGGTATTGTCTGAGAGAAAGGCAGGAAGAACTTCTTTGAATGCTATGCACACATTATTTGCTGCAGTTTGAATTGTAAAAGCATTGAGTGCCGATCGTCCATAGTCATCATCCATGGTTATGACACCAATCCAGTTCCATCCAGATTTTTGAATCAGATGGGCCATTGCTTTGGTTTGATAGAAGTCACTGGGCACAGTTCGTAAAAATGAAGGAAAGCGAATTTTGTCACTTAGAATTTCTGCAGTTGATTCATAACTCACCTGGAAATTAACAGAACCTTTTAGTTATGGTATTGATAAACTCTTGGTGGAAAATTCCACGATCCCGTCCATCTTTTTAACTGAAAAATTACTAAAATCATAACATTGAGAATATGCTTAATATTTTGAGTTAGCGGTGTCCAACATTTATATTTATTTATTTATTTATTTATTTATTTATTTATTTATTTATTTTGCTTTTTGGGTCACACCTGGCATGGCACAGGGGTTACTCCTGGCTCATGCACTCAGGAATCACTCCTGGCGGTGCTCAGGGGACCATATGAGATGCTGGGAATCGAACCCGGGTCGGCCGAGTGCAAGGCAAATGCCCTAACTGCTGTGCTATCACATACCCGCTGTGCTATCAAGTATCCAACATTTTTTTTTGCTTTTTTTGGGGGGGGTCACACCTGGAGATGCACAGGGGTTACTCCTGGCTCTGCACTCAGGAATTACCCCTGGCCGTGCTCAGGGGACCATATGGGATGCTGGGATTTGAACCTGGGTTGGCCGCGTGCAAGGCAAACGCCTACCCGCTGTGCTATCTCTCCAGCCCCAACATTAAAATGTCCAACATTTTAATATTGTAAATTATAGGCCCTCTGATTGTCACGTTTTATCTTCTGTCCACATAAGCATTTGGAGATAAATAGTATGCAAATAATTTGATCTAATGTACAACTTTGGTCGCTTAAATAAATAATATAGCCAAATAATCATCTGATTCAGGGTTATCAAACTTTTAATGTAAAGAAACAGATATTAAATATTTTAAGTTTTATTAGTCACATATGATCTTCTCATACTTTTTAAAAAAATTATAAATTTTAAATTAGCACTGTAGCACTGTCATCCCATTGTTCATCGATTTGCTCAAGCGGGCATCAGTAACATCTCCATTGTGAGACTTGTTACTGTTTTTGGTATATCAAATATGCCACGGGTAGCTTTCCAGGTTCTGCCATGCGGGCATGATACTCTCGGTAGCTTGCCGGGCTCTCCGAGAGGGGCGGAGGAATCGAACACAGATTGGCCCTATGAAAGGCGAATGCCCTACTGCTGTGCTATCACTCCAGCCCTTTACCTTAACTTAAAAAATTTAAATACCTTTAAAATGAGGAAAATAATTTATTTGGGGGACCACACCCAGAGGTACTCAGAATTTACTTCTGGTTGTGCACTTAGGGATTATCCTTGATGGTGCTAAGGAAAATGTATGTGGTTCCAGGGATCAAACTCAGGTTGACAGCTTATAAGGCACACACCCTATCTGTTGCAATATCTCTCTGGAACAGGAAAAGAATTCTTAGTTCACAGCTCATGATATGAGAGAATTATTTGGTTCACAGATTTTATATATATGTAGATATATTATATATGTTTGTATTTATATATTAATATAATATATAATACATTATTGTATACACAATATATAATATATATTATACACAATATATAATATCTTATATATGTATAATATACATTATTTGCTTCCTGATCTAGACAAATAACATCAACATTGTATGATTTACAATGTTGTTGATTTTATCCTAGCAAGACATTGTTTTTTGTGACTCTAGTTATACAATGCTACTTGCTTGGTAATTTCTTTTAAATCAAGAACTATAATATAGTGCAGTGGGAAAAAATAGGTTTTGAGTTAAACAAATTTTTAGAAGTCTGAGTCCCACCCCTCAAAAAGTTAATTTAATATCTGTATGTATTATGAAATAACCACCACAATAAATTTATGATATTTGTCATACATTTTATAAAATTTTCTTCTGTAGTGCGAACTCTTAAGGTTTATCCCTTAGCAGCTTTTAAATTTTGTAGCATGATGTTAATTATAGTCACTATTCTATACATCCCCATGAGTTATTTATTTTACAACTGAAAATTTATAAACTTTCTCTCCACCTGATGGCCATACAGCGATTACCTGACTATAAGTCTTTTTCCTTTTTAATGTTTGGCTTCTGATCTTTCTTGAACTTTGAAAGCAATGACCTAATGAATTGCAGAGAAGTCTGATAGGAAGCTAAGTAGACTCAAAATGAAAACCAAAAGGACTTACTTTACTGAGTAAAAAGCAAGAAATTAGTGCAGGCTACAGCTCTCTAGGATCTGTTTTGGACTTTCAGAGATCCTCCCACTTATTTTCTGGTTATTGGTTCACAGTGCAGAAAATATATCCTCTGCATCCTATATTCACTGCCTTCCCCTCATATTGAGAACAAACAAAAACCTTTTTCAAGAAGCTACAAGGCCTGGACCTTCTCTCTTTCTACAGATGCATTTCTTTCTACTATATTGATTTACCCATATTAACCTTTCTGCTATTCTCTGCACATCAGCCTTGCACCTGCTCCATTTATTTTAACCTAGACACTTTCCTCCTCTACTCCATCATTTTTTGAACTTCTTATTTAAGTTTCAGGTTAACACCACCTTGCTTCTCTGAGGAGTTTTCTTCATAGAATCTGGCTGAGGTCACTTTTGAAAAATGGCAGTTGAAGTCGTCAGAGGTTTATGTTTTATAAAATCAGAGTAAAAACTCTTATAAGCTCAGCTGGACAAAATTGAAGGGTAATCAGACCTCTGTGATTTTTTTTCACTCTGATATCTGTAATCGATTATAACCTTTCTTTGAAAAAAAATGTTAGCATGAAAGCAACTCTGTAGCAAGTTCCCCTGGTTGTCTCAATTCTTTTATAATAAGGAATGTGATCAAAAATGCATGGATGAGAACAAAACGTACCTGAGGTATAAGCTGTAAGTTCAGTATTCTGGAGACAGCCACGGTTATTTCCGAGTAGCCAGCACCTATGACAGCCTTAACCCTTGGGATGTAGCTGGAAGAGTCGCACTTAGATTCCATGGTTTCTCTGGAGCAGTTGAACTTGGAGAGAAACCTCAGAGCAGCTGCCGTTGCCACTGTGACTTCTGAGCAAGTGTCATAGATTTCGTACCCTAGTTTCACTCCCGACAATAGTGTTGAATTATTGACCATCTCAATGCTGTGTATCATGGCAAGAGTTTGAAGAAAAATTGATATTTCAAAGCTGTTGAGAAAGATATTTTTTTAAATAAAAACAACAAAATATACCCTTAGCTGAGCAGATAGCATTTGAATTTACCTATTTCTCTGTCTTGTAATAGAAGCTTTCTGAGTCAGCTGCACATCTTATTTTGCTGTTTTATTTTGTTTTCTTTTTGTAACTACACTCAGAGTGTTCAGGGACTACTTCTTTCTCAGTAGTTTCTGCTCAGTGGCAGCTCCAGAGGAGTTTGGAGATCCAGTGGTGCTGGGGATTAAACCTGGGTCTCTAGCATGTCAACCATGCGCACTGGCCCAAAGTTTACCTCTTGGTATTCTAAATTTTATTTAATAATAATTTTCCATGGAAACCTTTCCAGGAAGCATATAAGAATGCAATTTCTCAAACGGAATTTATATAACAGGATTATATCTTTTCTTCATGAATTTTAGGACCACTTATGAATACTCAATATTCTATAATAGTATTCTATAATACTCAAGTATTCTATAATATGAAGATGTATCTTATTATTTTTTTGGTAGTTAGATGTCAACAGCTTATTATTGTCCTCATATCTGCATCTTATTAATTTAGATTTGAGTTGTGGGCCCTAGCTGGTGGCACTCAGGGCTTACTCTTAACTCTGCATAGGGATTGAAGGGCCATAGGTGGTTGCTGGGGGATGTAACTCCATTAGCTACATGCAAGGCAAGCATCCTAGCAATGGGATGACTCTTCAGATCCCAAGTATCTGTCTTTTATATTTATAGCTTCTTTTTAGCTTTTATCATTTCTCATTTTAAATCGGGCTGGAGCGATAGCACAATGGGTAGGGCATTTGCCTTGCACGTGGCGGACCCTGGTTCGATTCTTCCACCGCTCTCGGAGAGCTTGGCACGATACCAAGAGTATCCCACCCACATGGCAGAGCCTGGCAAGATACCCGCAGCATATTCAATATGCAAAAAACAGTAACAACAAGTCTCACAATGGGACATTACTGGTGCCTGCTTGAGCAAAACAATGCACAACGGGATGACAGTGACAATGACATTTTAAATCGTGACAGAGGCATGGCTACAACCTCTTTCAGAGATTTTTTTGAATTGACTTAATATTTTGTGATTATTTCAGAGGATTGACTTGATTGCTTATTCACTATTAGGTTTATTTCATCCACTACCCCAAACCTATAAAATATCTGTGTCAGGAGACTGGAGAGATAGTACAGTAGGTTAAGGACTTGTCTTGCATACAGCTGACCTGGGTTTGATTTCTGGCACTCCGTATGTTCCCCTAAGTACCGCCAAGAGTAATAACTGAGCACAGACACTCAGGAACCCGTGAGCATCACCAGATGTGGCCCAAAGACAAAAGAAAGAAACAAAAAGTTTCAATTAATGTTAAAACACATTAAACACTCAATCTATATTTTAAAAATGAATGAATGGGTGATAATTTTGTCAGGGTTCTTATATCTAAAGTCTCATTGTAATTCACTGTTTTATGATTCATTAACTAAACAATTTTACTATAAAGTTTGGTAATCAGCATTGTTCTAAATTTAAAGAAAGAAACAGAAGAGAGAAAGGTAAAAGTAATGAGTTACATGACGATTAAAATGTGTACTGTTTTTATGGCTAGAGAGAGATAGTACAGTGTGAAGGGCATTTGCCTTGCGCATGGCAGACCTGGGTTTGCTCCCTGGCATCTCATATGGTACCCTGAGCTCACTGAGAGTGCTGACTGAGTGTAGAGCCAGGACTAATCTCTGGGCACAGCTGAGTATGACACAAAAAACTGGAAAAAGAAGAAAGTTAGTTCAGTGAAAAATTTAAATGTAACATATTTTAAAACACAAATTAGCCTTAATTTTTAAAACAAAATATATGTCATGAGTAATAGATTATAAATGCTGGTGGTAGAACTGTCATATGTTTTATTGTTGCTTTTCCCCAAGTGACTTCAGGAATTATTTTTAGTCTAAGTCCAAATAATTATATGAATGGAAAGCATGAATTGCCTCTATATTTGAAAATCAATTTTACTTGAGCTACTGATACAGCTCTAAGAAAGATCAAATGATTAGGTTTAGCTTAAAAAATATGTACTTAAATTTTATCAAAATGTTGTAGCTGATAATATTGATAAACATTTATATATCCTGATTTACACTATAATCTTGAAATCAAATTAACTGTACTATACCATGTTTACTCACCCAACACACTTCTGAATTTCAGGTCTTCTGGGGTAGTCTTTTGAAGACAGCATTTTGTCATGAATGGCAAACAAACCTCCAATCATGATATGCCCTGGAGAAGTGGCAGCCACAAAATCATCAGGGGGCTGGCAAGGCTGGGAAGTAGCGAGAATAATTACAATGCAGATCAGTATAATTGATAATGCCATGTTTCTATCTCATTTGTTCCCTTCATCTGAAGGCTTAGGAATCATTAAACTCAGCATGCCAGCAACATGAGTCAGAGTTTACCTGTAAACACCATGTAAGATATAGGACAGTGTCAAGGGCTAGACACACTCAAATTTCAGATTTTTGATGATAGTCAAAATAGTTATTCACCAATAAGGACATAATAGTAGTAACTGTAGGTAAAAGGTGAGAATTGGAAGACATATGTCTCACTGTGATTGCACTGCTTTACTCCACTGATTGGGAAAAGGCTTTGAATCATATTGGCATTTCTTCTAAAGGAGAGTGTAGAATTTTTAGGAGGCAGTACTTTGGGAAACTTCTGTTTTAGAAATGGGTAGTTTTGCCTTTTCAAAAATATCACATTCAAGGCACAAACGTACAATGGGGTTTATCAGCTGCTTCAAAAATAACTTTCTGCTTTTACTTTTACAGCAAAATTCTACTTGAAAAATGAAATTCAGTAATTTTATTTATTTATCAATTTCCATTTACATGTATTATCTCTGAGTAACTTTCATGTGCTATAGAAAAACTAAAAGCAAGATAAAATTTGGCTGACAGGACTATTCCTTTGAACAAGAAGATCTTATAGACAATTTCCATTTCTACATTTTGTTATGGATTTTATTTTTATGATTTTAGAAATAATTTCAAGCTGCTTGCTCCAGATTTCTTAGGTACCTTCACAAACATAATTTTGCAAATATCTTTTGGAATTGAACAGATAGACAGAACTTAGTTACAGGCAGCATAAATAATACTTTAAAATTTTGTAGTTTATTTAAAAAATAAGTCTTTTGCTAATATCAAATTAAGAAGTGTATACTAAGAAAGTACTTCCAAATTAAATAATTTTAATATATTCTTTGAATAATGGACATGTTTTTAGGAATTTCATAAAATAAAAGAGCATTGAGGTATTTTAATCATCATAGCCTTAAATTTCATTCACATATTTTCATATGACACTGAAGAATTACCATTTTTATCAGTATTAGAGCCCTTAGCACCCAAACCAGTTAACTTGTCTAGAACATTTAATAAATTAATTTTAGTTAGAAGATTCTTCAACTTATTAGAAACTAATTGTATTAGTCTAATAATACTAATTCATTAGTATAGGTGTGTATTGTTTTTGTTGTTTTTGTTTTTGGGTCACACTTGGCAATGCTCAGGGGTTACTCCTGGCTCTGCACTCAGGAATCACCGTTGGCGGTGCTCAGAAGACCATATGGGGTGATGGGAATCGAATCCGGGTAGTGCAGGTGTGTATGTGCAAGTAAAAAAATTCATGTTTTCTGAAATTTAGTCGTTTTGCTCTTTGATAACCACTGAAATATGATATAGTTACAAGTTTAAGGATGATTTTAATAGATATATACTTAAAAATGAGAAATTCGAATAAATTTCCAGAAAAAATATGTAATAAATTTTAAACAACTCAGACATAAATATAAGTATGGTCAACATATGACAACACTGTTCAGACCTGATATCTATTTTAAATATCAGTGACCAAAAAATATACATCAGTTTCCTCATTTCATGCTAATGAGGACTGCCATCTGTCATCTTCTGATGTTTTGGCTTTACCTTCTGTTACTATAGCTTTCCTTTCCTTTCCCCACTTCTCATTCTTACTTAATTAAACTTTAGACTGATCAGAATACCACAGAGTTGTTTCCAGCATACTATCTGCATTTAAAATCATATTTTAAAAGCAGAGTTTTCCTCGAAATGAAAGAAATCATGGAATGGGAAATAGTTTAGCAGGTTGGGCACATGTTTTGCAAACAGCAGAACCAGATTTGAACCCTGGCACTGCATGGTCCTGAGCTCTGCTGGGAGTGACACAGGAGCACAGGGTCAGAAGTAACCACTGGACACTGCCAGGTGAGTGCCTCAAATACCAACTCCCACCCCCCAATTAAAGAAATCAGCTCAAACAGTGGAATTCATAAGGAAACTTTGAACTGTGTTTCACAAGCAACCAAGAGCTGTTCTGATACCCACAGGTTAGAGTGCTTTGAAATGCAAGAAGATGACAGCACCAGTGATATGTAGGTAGATCCAATAGCACAACTTGCAGGGATAGTAAAGAGAGTTAAGAAGTGATGCCTATTCCACATTACCAGTCTCTTTCAGTTTACTTTTCAGGGCCGCACAAACAAAAATATAGATAGTTGAAACAAGCGTAAATCGATGAACAACGGGATGATATAGTGATACAGTTGAAACAAGCAAGTAGTCAAAACATGTACCACGACTCAATTTATTTCATTAACCTTAAAATTGAATGTATGTTTGTGGGCTGGAGTGATAGTACAGCGGGTAGGGTGTTTGCCTTGCATGCAGCAAACCCTGATTCAATCTCTAGCATCCCATGTGGTCCCCCTGCGCACTGCCAGGAGTAATTCCTGAATGCAGTCAGTAGTAACCCTTGAGAATCACTGAGTGTGGACCCAAACCAAAGCTAAATGAAAAACCAGTTCGTGACACATTTAATTTTAGTACAAATGTACTTTCATCTTCTCATATTTACTAGTCATTTACAAACCAATAGTAGGTACAATAGAAGCTATAAGTTAATTTAAACTCCAGTACTCACTACATATGATCAGTACCTTTGATAATCTATTACCATTATCATTTACTTGCAAAAACCCAAGTATCAAATCATGCTGCTTAAGCAGCATTGAGAGGAGGGAGGATATCATTTGTCTATAAATCATAAAGCTCAGCAAAACTTCAGCTAGAGGTAAAATTAGGTGGTAAAGTTTATTCCCCAACAAACCCAATTTAGTATCTAAGTACTTTATCCTATTTAGACAGGATTTCAAATATATTGATAAGATCAGGTGGTCCTTTACAAGGTTATAAAATAATTGAGTAAGATTTTTGTTCTCTTCTATTCCCTCCTCCTCCTCCACCCCATCAGATCTCTGTTCCTTTTCATTTTCCCATCTTGTACTAAGGATTTTTTATCACTGTGCTATTCCACATTGAATTGTCATTCATCAGCACAACACTTCTGCTTCATCATACATTATCTTCCTGTTGTACTCCTGTGTGTAATTAAAATGTTTTTTCCTAGAACTTTTAATATTTACTTTAAACATTAGCTAATTAATTTTTTAAGTGCTTATCACAGGGGAGGCAATTCTGCTTAGGGCACCTTAGGAAGTCTATGGATGAATGTGGGAGTCTGTGAATTTCTTATACGAATATGTTCACTTTTCTGGGGAATGCATTTGTTAGTTTTATGAGGTTATCAAAGGAATCTCTTATCCCAGAAAAGTTAAGAACCACTATCTAGTAGAATAAAATGGAACTATGCTTCCCAGGAAACACAGGAATGTTTTCTGAGATAGTGGTCCTGTCTTTATTGTTGCCCACTTGCAATTCAATTCACCTTCACTAATCTTCAATAGCTTCATCATTTGTTTATACCCACTATTTAACATCACCAGTAAAAAGATTGTGTGAGCAAGATATTGTTATTCATAAATCATTTCATATCCAAGTTAAACTACAGTGTAAATAATTTGATCTGTATGATCAAATTTACAAATGAAAATGAGAATTGTTTTCTAGTATGATTAAGCATAAGAAATAGACTATATATAAAATTTTTATATAAAGAACAAATAAAGCATTTATTTTCCAAAATGACTTAAGTGGTTTTATTCTTTTTCTACCAATCATATAATATGTTGTTATGGAAATAATTATTCTGTTTTAACTTGAGAGAATATGTACCAATGTGTATGCGTGTGTGTGTGTGTGTGTGTGTGTGTACTTGTATGCATGCTTACTATTCCCTGCTTTTAGGAGAGAACTTTAATAATTTAAGCTAACATTTAGGTTAGCATTTCAATTTATCATGGAATGATAATGGTAACATGTATTTCATCATCTTTTTATTTTGGGGGGTCATACCTGGTAGATCTCAGGGATACCCTCATTTGGGTACTGGGGGGTCATTCCCAGCACTGCCCTGGGAAGCATGCAGCTCCAGGGATCAAACATGTGGACCTACATGCAAAGGTGCCTCCCAACCTTTTGTGCTATGACGAAGGTCCTGTATTCATGGTCTTAACCTTCACTCTGTGGTGATACTAGAGATTCAGTTTTAAAATCTATGCCACATCAGAAATTATAAAACACTGAAGGAATATGTTTCTTAGTCTTAATTTATGTTAATGGAATCTCATATTGCAAACTATGTTTTACTCTCAGTAGAATAACAATCACTGTAGCACTGTATCACTGTCATCCCGTTCAATGATTTGCTGGAGCAGGTGCCAGTAACGTCTTAATTTGTCCCTGTCACATGCTAGTGTAGCCAAATAGCATCTACTCACTTCAGGAACATGAAGACCACGTGTTGTTACTGTTTTTGGCATTTCAAATACGTCACAAGTAGCTTGCCAGGCTCTGCTGTGTGGGGAAAAAAATAAAATAAAAATAATAAATAAAAATATTAATTAATAAAAATAACAATAAGGGAATAAATTTCAAAGTCACCTTAAATATCAAGATAAGTTATAATTAAATTTTAAAAATCTGACAAATCATACCTTTAGTGCAATTGATATATTCATTTGTTGATTAGTAAATTTCTGGGCTTTTTTTTCTTTGTTTTTTTTTTTGCTGTGTACATAGTCAACTAAATGACTTAGCTGTCTTTGCTCCATGGTAAATGAATAATTTAGAACTTATAAATAAGTTAGAGAAGCTGAAATTTGTGCCATTATATTCTCACATCTCTAATAAACATTCTGCATACAATCAGCACTTAAATTAATAATCTGTTTCTTTTTACATAGGTTTTAGCATTATACTCAAAGTTAAAGAAGTATAGAATAGAATATTTATTTCATATAGTACAATAAGATGTTTTGAGATATTTTTTCTTTGGTTAAGTTTAGATGTCACTTTCTCAGAAAACTGTCATTTTCTTCATAGCATTTATTAATATTTGTCATTCTTTTTTGTTTATTGTCCATCTCTGTTTTACCTTAAGACTCTGTAAGTATGTAAATTAGATTCATTAGTTTTTTTTAAATATGTTCCTTATTTTGTACCTAGAACATGGCAATTCAAAACTAGTTATTCTATTAATGAATGAGAACATAGGATAAAGGTGCAGTGGGTGACTATAACTTAGAGAGGTCCTTCAGAACTAGGCGATAAAACTTTAGAAGCCTGCATGATAAAGATGTAGGAAAGTGGAGGGATTTGAAAGTTGAACATTATTAAAGAGGCTCCAAGTTCCCTGGTTTCATCCAGTTTGCTTTTTCAGAATGAAGATTTGTTTGGGCAATACATGATTCCTGTTTCCTATTTATTCATCCTCTCTTGTCCACTCCTAATACAAACACCTGGCTGGTTGTGTGCCCACAGACTGCTCACTATTGACTTGTTATTATTTTCAACATACTCCACCAGGTTCACTGTTCATGTTGTGAGTACAGCATGTTTGTGTGTTAAGGGCAAATAACTTTTTTAATATCTGATACATATGCAGCTCTTAGGTTCAGTTTAGTAGCAAGGATTAGGTCAAAGTAAATAATAAATAGACAATAAACTCAGAAGTTCTGCCATATTAATACTTTGTCACTAGAAATACTGAAGGATTGTCTCAAAAGGAGAAATATTTGCCTTAATAAATTTCACATCAATAGAAGCAAAATTTAAAAGTCTATGATTTTTAATGTAGACGAGGACACCATGTAAAAAATCAAGTCTTCTCTTGAGAGCCCAGATAATCAACAGGTTTAATATCTTAAACAAAGGAGACAACTTTGTTAGACCAACTTGGTGAATTACTGCAGATCTACTGGTTTCAGATGACAAGCAATATTGAAAGTTTTTTCAAAGTTTGTAGAAAAAGATAATATTGGAAACAT
Source organism: Sorex araneus (assembly GCF_027595985.1). Classification (NCBI taxonomy): domain Eukaryota; kingdom Metazoa; phylum Chordata; class Mammalia; order Eulipotyphla; family Soricidae; genus Sorex; species Sorex araneus. Next base: position 143,008,492 of record NC_073305.1, read on the forward strand.
GTAGATAGAAGCCTCTCTAGTACAATTTAAAAAGTGTTTATTAGTCTCCAGAATCTGAAATAAGCAGTGGAGGGATGGAGGTGCGAACACGGGGTAGTGGGAGTACAGGTGGGAGTACTGTGTGCCTAAAAACCCATTGCAAACAACCAAGAAAGTGATGGTGCTGAAATTAAAGAAAAAATAAATTTGTTTTGCACACACAACATAGAAGTGTCTAGTAAGAACTAGAATTTAAATAATCTATTCTAGCACCTTCCTCTTTTTATAATCCTCTCCCCAATTTTCTAGAGCATTACAGAGCAGTTCATGATTGGATTTCAGTCATACAGTATTCCAACACCATCCTCTATCAGTGTACATTTCCCAGCATTAATGTCCCTAGGTTCCCTTCCATTACCCCCCCCCCGCCTGCCTCTTTGGCAGGCACTCTTCCTTCATTTCCTTCCTTCCTTCCTTCCTTCCTTCCTTCCTTCCTTCCTTCCTTCCTTCCTTCCTTCCTTCCTTCCTTCCTTCCTTCCTTCCTTCCTTCCTTCCTTCCTCTTTCTTTTCTTTCTTCTTCTCTCCTTTAACCTTTCTTCCTCTTCTTCTTCTTCTTCTTCTTCTTCTTCTTCTTCTTCTTCTTCTTCTTCTTCTTCTTCTTCTTCTTCTTCTTCTTCTTCTTCTTCTTCTTCTTCTTCTTCTTCTTCTTCTTCTTCTTCTTCTTCTTCTTCTCTTCTCCTCCTTCTTCTTCGTCTTCTTCTTTTCTCCTCCTTCTTCTTCGTCTTCTCCTCCTTCTTCCTTTCTCTCCTTTTGGGCATTGTGGTTTGCAATATTGATACTGAAAGTCTATCAAGAATTTCCCTTACCTACTTTTACACTCAGATCTTGTCTAGCATGATCATCTCCAGCTATTATTGTCATATGGTTATAATTTTCTTTACCTCTGCATGAGTCCCAAGTGACACACTTTTCTTAAAGATATGATCTACATTGAAACTTCACCAGTTTCTTTCTGCATTGTAGGAGAATCTACAATGAAAATCTCCCTTTTCATCTACCTTGCCCACTGTCATCTATGCCAATTTAATTTTTTCTTTGCAACCTAGCATTGAGGGCTGGAGTAATATTAAAGTGGATAGAGAGCTTGCCTTGCACGTGGCCCACTCAGGTTTACCCCTGGCATCCCACATGTCACCACCAGGAGTAATCTCTCAGTATAAGAGCCAGGAGTAACCTCTGAGCATGCCAGGTGTAGCAAGCAAGCAAGCAAGCAGGCAAGCAAGCAGGCAAGCAAGCAGGAAAGAAAGAAAGAAAGAAAGAAAGAAAGAAAGAAAGAAAGAAAGAAAGAAAGAAAGAAAGAAAGAAAGAAAGAAAGAAAGAAAGAAAGAAAGAAAGAAAGAAGGAAGGAAGGAAGGAAGGAAGGAAGGAAAGAAAGAAAGAAAGAAAGAAAGAAAGAAAGAAAGAAAGAAAGAAAGAAAGAAAGAAAGAAAGAAAGAAAGAAAGAAAGGAAGGAAGGAAGAAAAAAAGAAAGGAAGGAAGGAAGAAAGAAAGGAAAAAGGAAAGAAGGAAAGAAGGAAAAGAAGAAAAAAGGAAGAGAGAAAAAGAGAGAGACAAAGAAAGAGAAAGGAAGGAAGAAAGGAGGGATGAGTCAAGAATTGGTATAAAATTATGTTTAACTTAAACATAATTTAAACATAATTCAAACATAATTTAAACCACTTAGAGACATCTTTTATGAAGTGCATATTTTGTGCTTTTCCCATTTAAAAATAGGGGTTGTCTCATAATTTTGTTTTCATAATTTTTTTCAAATGTTCTAGAGTATTCATATATAGTTCTTATCGTCAAAAATTTTAAATAAATGTAAGAAAAATGTACCCTATGCTAACTTAAATATATACACAGAAAGAACTTGCATCATTTATAATTTCAATTCTGAGAAACATTTTAACTAAATAAGCCTCAATTCATTACTTGGCAGTTGATCAAAGTTATTTTCTATTCACCAGTATATACATTACTTTCTTGAGAAAAAGATACAGTAAATATTTTCTATAGTATATTCAGGGATAAAAGATAAAATGCAAACTGCCATTTCTCTTAATTAGTGTATAAGTAAACATTATTTTTAATGAGGTGTGACTTAAATATTTAACTTGGATTTCATAATTCTGAGTGATTAACTAAAAATAACAATACATTAATTTTGGAAACTACAAACAAAATCAAAGAGCTCTTGTTATCTGTCTCAAAGATAGTAAAGGCAAACAGGAAAAAGAATTATAGTTGATTTTCCATATTTTGAACTCCATTACTATCTCTTGCCAGTTTATTTTCCAATTTCACTTTTATGATTAGTTTAAAATTTGCTTTAGTAAACAAGAGAAGCTAAAAACATTTTCTTGTGATTGTGAAGTAAACAAAAAGCTTTAATTAGAAAAAAAATCTTTCAAGAGACTCTAGAAAAGCAAAACATTGGTGAGTTACAATTTCAGTTAATGATGGGATATTAGTAAAAGAGAGGCATGGAATGATTTCCTAGTTCAGGAGGTCATCTGAGAGAATTTTATGTAAGCTACCAGAAGAGAAATAGATTAACATCTCTAGGTCAGTGCTCACCAAACTTGCTTAAGATGTTAATAACTATCCTTGGATTAAAGGATTTTAAAATCTAAATAAAATGAGAATCTATAGGTTAAACTAAGTCACATTCCCTTGCTCCAAACACCAGGAATCTTTCTCAGCTTTTATTTACTTAAAGAGATAAAACCACTTAGAGATATCTTTTATGAAGTGCATATTTTGTGCTTTTCCCATTTAAAAATAGGGGTTGTCTCATTTTTTTATTGAATTAAAATCGTTATTTATAAATTCTGATAGGTGACTTAAAATATTTGCTAATAGTCTGCGTCTTGTCCCTCTTAAAAACCTTCTCCATTGTGATTCTTTATTTAATTTTTAACTTTTTTAACTGAATCACCATTATATACAAAGTTGTTCATAGTTAAGTTTTAGTCATAAAATGTTCAAAGACCCACCCCTTCACCAGTGCACATTTCCCATCACCAATGTCCCCAGTTTTCCTCCTGCCTGCCCCTTTCACTGCGTCTCCAAAGCCTGCCTCTATGGCAGACACATTTTTTTCTTTTTCTTCCTCCTCCTCTTCCTCCTTCACTTCCTCCTCCTCCTCCTCCTCTCTTTCTTTTAGGTACTGTGGTTTTCAAAACTGTTACTGAAAGAATATCATGCATATAATTTTACCTCCTTTTATCACTGAGTTGTGTCCAGAGTGACCATTTCCAAGTAACAATGTCATAATAGTCCCTTCTCTGCATTGTTATTCTTTAAAGTATCAGGAGGAAGGGTATTCTGTAAAACCAGAATGACTAGTTCAAGGAAAGAACTTCATGAATAGATCAAAAAATATTTTTGATGTTGCTGTTGTTGATAAAGTAGCTGCTTTCTTAGTAACAAAACTGCAGAATAGGGGCTGGAGTGATAGCACAGCGGGTAGGCATTTGCCTTGTACACGGCTGACCCTGGTTCGAATCCCAGCATCCCATATGGTCCCCTGAGCGCCACCAGGAGTGATTCCTGAGTGCATGAGCCAGGAGTAACCCCTGTGCATCACTGGGTGTGAGCCAGAAAAAAAAAAGCAAAAAAAAAAAAAAAACTCCCTGCAGAATAAATCTGAAAGTGTGTTTCTGTAGTTGGATGCTAAAGTCTTGGCATTAGGTGAGATATTATTTTCCAGTTTGACAATCTTTGTAGCTTTGTGGACAGAACTGACCCTAAGACAAAGTATAAATTATAAATTGATGTCTCATATTAAGGCATGACCAGTTGTGCAGCTTAAAGTTAGTTTCTTTTAAAATTCAATAAATAAATTTTAATATCTTTTGAAGTAGATCAAAAGAAAAACATGATATCAAATAATGCTGAGTTAAAATGGTCTCCACCACCTAGTTGTTGACTGAACTTGTCAGTTATTTCTCAGTTCTTTCATCTGCAAACAGGACTAGTAATAATGCTCACCTCCTCGCACTGCTCTGCAGATTAAACAACATTAAGTTTGGATAACATCTGATTTAACACTTTGTACCCGTAGTTTTCAATTAATGAATTAAAATAATAGAGTCAGACTTGTTAAAAAATTAGATGAGATATTGCATTAAGTAAACCAGAGCAAGAGCCTGAAATGGCCCCATGCAGTAAAAAGGTCCTAATCTCTGTACTCCCACATTCATCATTTAGGTTGCATCCAATTATTTTTGTAGTTATTTTGAATCCTTAAAAAAGTTATTTATAATGAAAAAATTTTCCATTAGGAAGATTGTGTAATGCAATCAAGAAGTTGTTTATCCAGAGACTTACTTCCCTGCCCAACCACTCTTCTGTTTTAGAGAAGAGGCTGAAGCTTAAAAATGCTGTTCAACATCCCCACCTACTGGTAGCTGCCTATACTGCAGTTCAACCAGTGAAAACTGAAAATTGCCTATTTTTAAGACATAATGTAATATTAATAAATAAATTTTATTTATAAATATTTAAATTATTATACATTATCATAAGAGAGTATCTTTCCCACGTGCTTGGCTGTCTTCACTGGGGTCCCTCAGAGGTGGTGGGTTTCAGTTTCCCTCCCTGCCCAGAGCAGAGCTTCCCCAGCTGAAGACCTCCAGAGCCTTGCCACAGCCATGCTCAAGGTCCCTCTTCACACGAGCCTTCGGGAGAACTTGGCAAGCTATCGAGAGTTTCCTGCTCCCATGGGAGAGCCTCGCAAACTCCCCATGGCATATTCATATGCCCAAACTAATAACAATGATGAGCCTCATTCCCCTGACCCTGAAAGAGCCTTCAATGCGGCACTGTTGGGAAGGACAAGTAAAGAGAGTCTTCTAAAATCTCAGGGCTAGGACGAATGAAGACGTTACTGAGACTGCTGGAGAAAATCGACGATCAATGGGATGATGATGATGATGATGATGATGGTAATAAATATTAATGTATAATGAACATATATTAAATGCTTTTAGATTTGTAATATTATTAGTCACAGAACAAAAAGGCTAACTTGTGAACTGAGCTAACAACCTAGCAAAGAAATAATTTTGTGCACTACCATTGAATAAGAGAACAAATCATTGATTAAAAAACAGGCAGGATTTTAGACCCACAGTATCTTATGTCTGGGGATCCAGTCTTTAGCTCTAGTCTGTAGGGATTGAAAGGTTGGAATCACTGGTCTACTATCCTGGTTATAACTGTCTGTCCATAGACCAGTATAGTATAGGGGCCAGTCTGCAGTTGTTTAACTATTGAAAAATTTCCAGTTTTTCCCAGACCATTCCTTTCTGCACTGTAACACAGAGTTTGCCTATTATAATGAAAATAAAAAAAACCAGTTACTAACTAGACTTTAAAAACAATAATTTACAGCCTCATGGTGGAGTCAATGTATTTGAAAATTAAGACTTTAAGGCAATAGAGATGCTCTTGGCCCTCCACCCCGTTCCTGCTCCCCAGACACCTCAGGACTGACATGAGAAGGAGTCCCAGAATAAGCTTACAGCCACAAGACTGGTGAATCACCTGGAGCATAATGTAACTCTTACTAACATATATGCATCAAATGATGGGAGAGAAAAATTTATAAAGCAACTGTTAATAAACCTGAGGAGAAGAAACATTGATCACTGTATCACTGCCATCTCATTGCTCATCGATTTTGCTCGAGAGGGTACCAGTAATATCTCCATTGTGAGACTTGTTATTACTGTTCTTGGCATATCAAATATGCCACGGTTAACTTGCCAGTCTTTGCCATGCATGAAAGATACTCTCAGTAGCTTGCCGCGTTCTCCGAGAGGGATGGAGGAATCGAACCCGGCAGCCACGTGCAAGGCAAATGCCCTACCCTCTGTGCTACACACATACACACACACACACACACACACACACACATACACACATTTATTTTGCAGGGGAGGATTAAAAAATACCATGTTGACCCAAAAATCTATGATTTGGCATCTGGACTCAGTTTGTTTCTGCTGCTTCATAATGATTAAAGTACTAGTAATCAGTTTACCTTGTTCATTCATATACGACTTGGGGATTTAGAAGACAAATGAATATTGCTGAAGTAGCAGAATGTGCTGTACAGTGCATACTAATATGGTAGATAGTATGAATTAGTATTAGATGATATAGCATTATTAATATAGTTAAGCCAGATTGCCTGAGTTCAATTCCTGGCTCCAATGCCACTATTATTTCCCTGGGAAATTTCCTTAAAGAATTTTTGTTTCTTCATCTGTAAAATGAGGATACTAATAGTTACTTCATGGGAGTATCATGAGATAAAAATGCTTAGAATAGGATATGGCACAAAATAAGAGTCACATGAAAGAGTGCTCTTACTGTTATTTATTTAACTGCCAGTTACATAGAATGAGGTCACTTTCTAAAGCTTATAAAGCAGAAAGTTCAAATAGCAACAGAATAATATGGGAGATTATAACACACCACTATGATCATTCAATGTATCAATCTCACAGAATATCAATAAACAAGATCTCTAAATGAAAAAACGGAAGAACTAGGATTAATAGAGAATTACAGGAGTCCCCAATTGCCAAGAAGCCAAATGTACATTCTTCTTCAGTGCACATGGAACATTATCCAGGATAGATCACTTGCTGGATATAATTTGAGTGTCTATAGAATCATGAAAATAGAAATTAGAGCAAATATATTTGCAGACTACTGCCATGAAAGCAGAAATGAAGGATAAAAATTAAGTTGGGAAAAAGTAATTTTAAAATGAAACAGCATACTACCAGGTAACTGATCAAAGAGAAAAACACAAAAAGAAAGTAAAGATTCCTAGAAATAAATGAGAATAAAGATGCAAACTATTAGAAACTATGGTACACAGCAAAGTCAGAACTAAGGAGGAAGTTCATAGAAATACAGTCTTAAAGCAGGATACAAGAGAAAGTTCAGATAAATAGCCCAACCTCACAGCTTGATGAAAAGAACAACAAATAAACCCCAAAGTAAGTACAAGGAAGGAAATAATAAAACAGCAGGAATCAATAATATGGAAAAAATAGCACAAGAAATAGATAAAAACAGAATTTATTTATTTTGGTTATTATTTTTAAAAAAGTAAACAAGACTGACAAATTCATAGCTAAACTAACAAGAGGGAAAAAAAAACCAAAGAAATTGGATCAGAGCCGATAGGGGAAATATACTAGATATCTCAGGACACAAAAGATCACCAGGCATTACTATCAACAACTCTATGCCATTAAAGTGGTTAACCTAGAAGAAATGGGTGAATTCTTAGAATCACACAGGCTCCCATGATTGAATAAGGGGTACATAGAAAATTTGAACAGTCAATAACGAGTATAGAAATTGAAACAGTGACTAAAAATATCCCAATATGGGACCAAATGGTAACATAGTGGGTAAAGTGCTTGCTTTGATGCAGTCTACCCAGATTCAATTTCCAGTACCACATGTGGCCCTCCAAGACAGCCAGAAGTGATCCCTAAATGTAGAACCAGGACTAAGCCCTGAGTACCCCAATAATGAAATTCGAGGTCCATACAGGTTTACTTGTGAATTCTATTAAACTTTCAAAAAGGACTTACTGTAAAATCTCTTGCTACAAAAGTTTTTCCAGAATAGTAAAGAAATAGTTAATCGTTCTAATAGCTTCCATGAAACTAACACTATCCTAATACCAAAAGCAGAGAGAGGGGCGCCGGAAAGATAGCAGAGTGGGTAGGCCTTGCCTTGCATAGGTCCCTTGAGCCCTGTCAGGAGTGATCCCTGAGCATAGAACTAAGAGTTAACAGTGCATCAATGATTATGAGGGCTTATTTCAGAAATATGAGATGGTTCAATATATATGAATGGTTCAATATATCAAATTAATGAATGTAAAATACTGTATCAATATATGATCAGAAATACATTCTCTCCTCACCACAATGAGGCCAAAAAAGAAAATAGAAAGAAAACGAGATTCAAATAGGAAAAGAAGTTAAACTATCTCTATTTACAGACAACATGATAATCCATATAAAAGATCCCAAAAACCCCACTAAAATTTTTTAGAAACAGTCAATATAGAAAAATTAATGCACAGAAATTTATTGCATTTCTATATGAAAATAATTCAAAGAAATAAAAGACAACTCATATTAATATAAAAATATAAAAGAACTACTAATAACCTTAACAATGTGAAAGACTATAATTGAAAACTTTAAGTTACTTTTAAAAGAAATTGAATAGTGTACCAGGAAATGGAAAAATATTTAATGTTCATGAATTAAAAGAATTAACATTGCCAAAAAAGGTCATGTTACCCAACGTATTATAGAGATTTAATATAATTTCCATCAAAACCAAAATTTCTATGACACTCTACAGGACTTAGAATAAACTATACTGTTTTGTATGCTGTTATGAACCTAGCTAAATATTCAAAGCAATTTTAAGAAAAAAGAAGACAAGAGTTATTGTATTTCCTGATTTTTAAATATACTACAAATGTGGCTATGGGAAAAAATTAATAGTCACATAAAAAAAGAAAAAATGAAATTGCACTTTTTTTTACTCCTACACAAAAGTTAATTCAAAGTGAATTAAAGATCTTGAGTTAAATCAGGATGCATGATATATGTCAATGGAAAGACAGAACTCTTCAGGAAATAAGCCTCAGAGATATTTTCATGACCTTAATTATATTGACAAAGAGAACTATCCAAAAATTAAAAAATGGAAACTACACTAAATTAAAAAGATTTTAGTGGCAAAAGAAATGAGCTAAAGTTAAAATGTTCAATAATTTCCCCACTGATGGAAAAATATTTGCACTCAATATAACATATGAATAGGAAGGAATAATTTCCACATATATAAAGCACTCACAGACTCAATAAAAAACTAATAAACCCATTACAAAATGGGGAGAGAAAATGGATAGATACTTCTCTGAAAAGGACATATGGATCGCCAATAGACTATGAAAATGTGTTCACTTATTTTTAGGGAAATCCAAATAAAAATATTGATGAGATATTTCACTCCAATTTAAATGGCATATATTAAGAAAGACTAGAAACAGTGTTAAAGGGATGTTATAAAAAAAAAAAAGTCTCATTTACCATTGATGAGAATGTCCCCTGGTTCAGCCTCTATAAAAAATAGTGATTTCTGAAAACAAACAAATGAGTAAATAAAACTCAATCTGACCTCACAATCCCACTTCTTAGCATCTACCTTTCAAACATAAATTGTTAATTTGAAAATATTTATGTATGTTAATTGCAGCACTTAGTGCAATAGCCAGGATATAGAAGCAAACCAAATGTCCAATGACAAATGAACAAATAAAAAAATTGCGGGGCATATATACAATGGAGTACTATGCAGTTATATTAAATGTACAATATTGCAATTTTATGTTACCGGATAGAACTGGAGAGTATCTGTTGTGTATAGAGAAACAAAACAAGGGGATAGACTGTATTAAGTGATGGCAAACTCTTGACGTTGGATTACAAAATTGAAATTGCAAAATGGTGATGAGGGGGAGCAATAAGTGGAGGAAATGATAAGTAGAAATGATACTGAGTCATTGGTGGATGGTTTGTAACACTTTGATGTTTGTGAGGTGTGGTATCTATGTACATCAAGATGATAAATGTTAGTCTACTGTCAATATGTTACCTAATCCATAAAAATAAAGACAACCTTAAATAGTTGCTAGAGAAAAAGACACAATGATGGATTCTGGAAGACTAAGGAACAGGAACTATTTCCCTTTTAATTTTGGATTAAAAGTAAAAAAAATTATCAGAGGAGGTCATTGATTAGATTAAAATCTCTTAAATGAAAGTGAATTGGAGACAGGATCTATACCAGGGTTTCAATGTTTTTGAACTCGCTACTCCTTTTCACCTAAGAAATTATTACATATCTCTGGGCTCATAGGTGGATAAAATAGATATTAAAAATTAATGATAATAATTTTACTTTCAAATTTTTGAGATTTTGGGGGCTGGAGCGATAGCACAGCGAGTAGGGCGTTTGCCTTGAACTCACCGATTCCCAGCATCCCATATGGTCCCCTGAGCACTGCCAGGGGTGATTCCTGAGTGTAGAGTCAGGAGTGACCCCGTGCATTGCCGGGTGTGACCCAAAAAAGCAATAAATAAATAAATAAATAAATAAATAATTTTTGAGATTTTTTTTTAAATGACTGCTTTCAGTTAGTTTTCAGTTACACGACACCATATGATGTTGAAACCACAGTAAGGAGTTAGGCTCTTGATAATGGCATCCTAAACCTAAGTAGACCCTGGTTCTATAAAGGGGTGCACATTTAAGGATTTGGAGGAGAAAAAGAATACTTTATAGGTGGCACAAATATAGAAAATTTGTGATCAGAGAATGGCCTGCAGAGATAGCCATAAATTCTTTGACACTTCAGATGAGGAGGAGGGTTTGGCACCTCTCTTTGGATTTTGGTGCATTCTTTTCTTCTCACAATCTCACAGAAGTGACACCACGCCAATTTCAATTCCCATGTTCTAAGAAATTTGTTTAGTTTGTGGTAGTATTTTTTAGATTCCATGTGTAACTGGAGCGATAGCACGGCAGGTAGGGTGTTTGCCTTGCATGCAGCCGACCTGGGTTCAATTCCTCCGTCCCTCTCAGAGAGCCCAGCAAGCTACCAAGAATATCCTGCCTGCACGACAGAGCCTGGCAAGCTATCCGTGCCGTATTCAATATGCCAAAGACAGTAACAAGTCTCACAATGCAGATGTTACTGGTGTCTGCTAGAGCAAATTAATAAACAACAGGAAGACAGTACTACAGTGCTACAGTGCTATGTGTAAATTTGACTGTATAGTATTGGTTTTAACAAATATGTCACTTTTTGACTTGATAATGCCTGAAAGTATACTTTCAGTTTAGCAAATAGCAAAATTCCTTTGGTTTCAGTATAATTTTTCTTTTGCTTTTTGGGGGGTCACACTTGGAGATGCACAGAGGTTACTTCTGAATCTGCACTCAGAAATTACTCCTGGTGGTGCTCTGGGGACCATATGAAATGCTGGGAACGAAACTTGGTCAGCCACGTGCAAGGCAAACACCCTACCCACTGTGCTATAGCTCTAGCCCCGGATTCAATGCAATTTTTATCTCTCATTATAAATTGTTTTTACTACCTATAAAACTATCAAAGAGATTTTTCAAAAATCATTTAAAGGCTTATTAGCCTTGAATTTGGGGGAAATACACAATTAAATTTTTTTTTTATTAGTGAATCACCGTGAGGTACAGTTACAGACTTGAAAACTTTCATGATTTGGTTTCAGTCATACAATGCTCGAGTACTCATCCCTCCACCAGTGCCCATTCTCCTCATCGATGATCCCAGTTTCCCTCCCACCCACGTCCCCATCCCCCCTCACCCCACCCCACCTCTGTGGCAGGGCATTCCCTTTTGTTCTTTCTCTCCTTTTGGGTGTTGAATACACATTTTTTTTTTCTTGAATGAACTCTCAGTCTTCCCTTTCTTATATCAACTACATCCTAAAAAACACATGTTGTTAGAATAACTGATGACTTTTGTTTGAGTTTATGCATTTGATGACCCATATTAGAATTTGGAGATGAGCTCCTGGCCACGCTGATACTCCTTAAAGTGTAGGAACCGCTTTACTTGGAAGCTGCTGGTTTATTCCTTTCTCTATATGCCTCATTCTGGAATTTTAGGATAAATTTTCTCATGGATCTGATATCCCAAAACTTTGGCATTAATCTTGTTAGAGGTTTATTTAGAAATGTATTATTTGTTTGAGTCCTTGTTTATCTGGCAATACTATCTGTGATATAGAGCTATAATTTTGCAAATAATTTATAATTCAATCATCATGGTCATTTTGAACTGCTCAATCTTATTTTTCTTAGAACTGAACTTGAGGCTGTGAAAGTGGCTCAGGTTGTAGGGCAAATGCCTTATAAGTGTAAATCCAAGGTTTAATTTCTGGCACAGCAAGAAGCCCCAACCACAGGTAGTTATAGACCTGGTGACCCAAGAGCACTGCTGGGCTTGACCTCTATAACCATAGCCTATGATTTTGACAAAATATAGACTTGAGTTGAAAGAATATTTGATATCTTGCTTGGACTGTTTCTGTCAATCAATGCAATCATGCTATGTACTCAACATGCATTGCTTTCTTTAGACATAAGGCCAGTACCCAAAAATTCCCTCCTGTCACCAAAAAGCAAGAGCCTATCACAAATGGAAAAAATGCTGATTATTTTGCCAGTGAAATTTTCAGAGAAATGTCTGCATCAAGAGGGAAATATGAACTTTTATATATTGAAACCCGTCTAAATGAAGTCAGGAGTCTACAGAACATTTACATATATATAAATCAGAAAAACTATGGGACATATTTACATATATGTAAATCAGAAAAAAAATAGAAAACTATTGGGCCAGGACTTCTATCTACCACAAATGATGTTTCCTGTTTGACAGTACTGAGGAACAGTTCCTCCAGAAGAAAGATTACATTTAGTTGTTCTTTTTTTAGCAAAAATTTACTGAAATTTTTTATTTCTTCAGAAAATCCTATCACCAGTGGTGATACTACTCATGTACTGAGATTCAAATACCATTTTACTTAATAAAGTGTAGTCTTAGTCATGTCAAATATTGATCTGTTAAAATGCATCACTTGTCATCAAGTTGCTCACCGATTTGCTCGAGCGGATGTCAGTAACATCTCCATTCATCCCTGTCGCGTGCTAGTGTAGCCCAACGGCATCCGCTCGCTCCAGGAACATGAAGAGCCTCAAACCGTCGTTCAGGGTCTTGACAAAGAAGTCTGACCATCTTGTAGGTGGGCGGCCAGGTGTTCTTTTGACGTTCCGTGGAATCCAGTTGGTAACAGCTCTAGTCCAACAGTCATTTCCAAATTGCATTAGGTGTCCAGCCCATCTGATTTTCGACACCTTGGCAAACGAGATAGCGTCCCTTGATTCTTGATTGTAGACGGAGGTCAGAATTCTGGATTCCTTCTTTCACTTGAGTGAAATGTGATACTCCAAGCATAGCTCTTTCGATTCTTCTTTGGGTGACCCGAATAGCATTCTCATCCTATTTTCATAGGGCCCAGGTCTCTGAGGGGTATATTAGTGCAGGGTTAAAATGGTATGTTTTTTAGTTAGTTTAATAATTTTTTTCGGAGTCAGCATATGAAGTTGTTTAAATTATGTGGGTGTTCTTTGTGGTATAGTTGTTTCTTTTGGTATAGTAAAGATCACAATCACGATCAATCATGATATCCCGTTAATCACCGATTTCTCGGGCGGGCTCAGTAACATCTCATTTCGTCCTTTCCCTGAGATCTTAGAAGTCTATCTCGACTGGGGCCCTCCTAATGATGTTGCACTGGGAGCTCTTCAGGGTCAGGGGAATGAGATCCAGCTTGTTACTGGATTTTGCATATGAATACACCATGGGAAGCTTGCAAGGCTGTCCCACGTGGGCAGGAAATGCTCAGAGGATTGCCAGTTTCTCTCAGAGGGAGAAGTAGGCAAAAGATATCTTCTTCTGAGAGCTTGCTTTTAAGTCTCTGGATGTTGGCTGTTGATGGGATTACACACGCCTGGGTTCCTCTGCCGGTACCTTCATGCATGAGGCCTGTCTGAACGTGTGGAGAGGGCCCTCCAGCATGGCTGCAGCTAGGTTCCGGTGGTCTTTGGCCACCGGGAGCTCTGCTTGGGGTGGGGAGGGAAGCTGGAGCCCATCCCCTTCGAGGAGCCCCGGGGAAGACAGCCAGGCATGCGGGCAAGAACTCTCTTTATTAGTAAAGATAATCTTATAAAATATTTATTTTGGAGAGGATGTAGATTGGTAGCGTGAGGATCACTGGTTCAAGCAAGATGACCCATTGTTGGGTCAGAGCAATAGTACAGTGGGTAGGGTGCTTGCCTTTTATGTGATCTACATGTGTTTGATCCCTGACATCCCATATGAGTCTCCTGAGCACCATGAGGAATGACCCAAGATTAGAGAGCATGGCCAGGTATGGTTCAAAAACTAAAAATATGGCCCTAGTTGGTAAGAGGATGAATAAATTTGTCGTTATAATGATGAAGAATATAAATATTTAAGTAAATAAAATCTGGACTCTTTATTTGCTAAGCATGAGAAAGTAGACAAGTCATAAAAAGTTTTATAAAGTTTAGTTTCTTCATCAATAAGGAAAATATCAACTCCTACTTAGAATCAATGAGGATTAAATGGTACACGTTTAACATAGCACCTAGTGTTTGACATACCTAATCTTATTATGAAAACTCAATAAGGTTATTATGAATGGATAATTAATCTTGATAATTGATTGTGAGAAATGAGGTGATGTAGATATCAATAAATGCTTTATAATTATTCTTCTGTTTTTGAGGAAGTTGATCTCTATTCTAGCTCCCAGAATTTAGTGTGCTAACATATGGCCAGGATTTTTTAAACTTATGCAAATTCTGTTCCTTTTAGTTTATCAAAATTATTTCCTCTGTATAATAGATTTGCATTCAAATATTTCAGGCTTAGTTTAACTTCTTTTTCATTTCCCTCTATCTCATCCTTCATATTCTTTTCAGTATTTATTTTCCTGCTAGAACTTACTGCTGCACACAGGTGAATGCGTCTCAGATCTATTTATATGTCATCTATCTGTTGTGTAGAGATCATTTTGCTGGATGAGGTTAGGAAGATTGTTTTCTCAGTAAATCTGGATGTGTCCACTAGTATAAGAATAAAGTTCATTGCTGAACTGAGTGTTCCACTTCCGATGGGGTTTTAGACAAGGTGCCATAAAAAAAGCAACCCACAGTTAATGTGAGGAGATAGTCAACACATTTTATCCCTTTAGTCCCTTATGCAATAAGTGAATCTAAATAAAACACTGGAAGGTCATGAATTTTAAAATTACTTAAGAATATTAATATTTGAATTAAAATCAGAATTTCATTACCTTTGTTATGCATTCATATTTCTGAAAGATATTGCATGGTAATTTTTCTAGTCAAACAATTTGGATATATTCACATCTAAGTGGATGATGAAATAATTGGAAGTCTAACATAAAGCTATGTTTGCACTGCAGAATTACTTTTCCTCACCATAGGTTTATAATTATCATATACCATAATAGGAACCGAACAGAAATCAAATTTACTATGGCCCTGACCCTACTAAAATTCTTCTTTTATACCTTAATCACTTCCTGCCTCGACCATTGCAATTTCCTCTTTTATGATCTTCCTCTATCCTCTTATTTTTAACACTAAGTGAATGCTGAAGGTAGTTGGCAATCCATGGATTGTCTAATGGAAACTAGTAATAAGAAAATTTTCCATTAATTTAATTTTTCTTATATTGTCTGCAAGCAAGTCATGCAATGACCTTAATAATTTTCAACTATTTTGAAAGGAACAATTGACTTTTATACCACTCATGTCTTCCTTTAAAATTAACTTATAGTTAGAATCAACTACCTTATTGATGTGATTTAACTTATAAATTGTATCTATAATTGCCATGCTGTAAAGGTAAAGTGTCTTTTAATTTAGTTCATAGAACTAAAGCTTAGTTCACATTTACTGTAAGTTTTATGAATAGCTTAATATGAACTCCGCTTTTAGATCTTATTTTATATCGCCCTACTTCTCAATGAATTAAGGTTCCTAGAGACATGAGCTGACAGAAATTACAAATAGATTAACCCAAAAATGTGTAATCATATGCAATTATTTTTTCCCACATTAGTGTAAATGGTACTATAATTTACTTTTAGTATTTTATTCCATTTAATTTTTAATTGTCATATGATTTTCTGTTGTATTTTTCTGAATTAGATGTGTCTAATTAATGTGAATTCTATGTTGCTAAAATTTAATGCATTTTGACTTATATGTATATGGAACTCATATATTTAGTGATACAGAATTGTAAAAAAATCAATAAACATTTTACTTGGAATGTCACTCATTTAACAGTTACTTTGATTTTCTAAAATAATATCAAATCCATTTTTTTTCTTATTTATTTGGACTCCTCCTACTACTTTTTTTTTAAAAAAAAAACATGAACTGCTTCCTATTTTAAAAGCTGATACTATAATCAGAAAACAATTTCCTTCTAAAGATAAAAATGGACTATAAATTCTCTATATATTTACCATCTATTTTATGCTAATATATTAGGGTGAGTGGGTCACATTCAGTGATACTGAGGGATTATTCTTGGCTCTGTACTGAGGAATTACTACTGAGAGTGCTCTGGGAATTACATGGGATGCTGGTAATTGAACCTGGATCAGCTGTATGCAAGGCAGGTGCCTTACCCACTGCACTATCTCTTGGATCCCTTGTGTTATTATTTGTAGTTTTATGTGGAGGCATAACTTTAAAAAATTTCATGTTACGTCTTCATAAATGGCTGAAATATAACATCAACTATACTTGTAACTGCCATTTCATTCATAAATAATACATTTGTCAAGAAAAATATTATAAATAAAATGTTAAATACAACAATAACATTTGCTAATCAGTTATGGAAATTAAGAAATCATCCCATATTCTTTTCCACAAGAAACTAGAATAACTTAGTAAGGTAAGAGAGTGATCACAAACTTCCTATTGTTTTCCAAAGACAGAGTCTGAACCCAACTGTTACTTAGAGTATGTAGTGATAAATAAAATACCAGAAAGTGATGAGTATTTTCTGGAGTAGTTTTCCAACAGGATATCTGAAAAGGATAATACTGATTGCCTCAGTCTTTACCGAATTATTCAAAATCTTTGATTTGCTTACCTCTATTATCAGATTCATTTTTTCACCTTACTGTACTGGAATTAACATTATCATTTTTTTTCATGTGCTGTGGTATAAAGAAGAAAGGAAAGCACTCCTCACACTACCAAGTTATTGATATTCTTAGTCATCATTCAAGCTATACTCCAAATTTTCTCTCCTCCTTCCCTTAATTTTCTGCTTTACTCTAGCTTTCTGAATGAGCCAACACTAAACTATAATGCAGCTGACAGCATCTTAATGCTATAATTTTCATTTTCTTCTCCCAATCTTCTAAAAGTCAACACCCCTTGTCCCTGTGTGATATACTGGTAAAATGTGATCATTTATTGATTCATAACATAAACTTAATGTTCACATTACCTTATTCTAAGGTAAGCTCCATGTTTCAAATGAATTTAAGGTAATTCTGACTAGAAGTTTCAACTTCAAGAAACATTGTTTTAATTGTTGCATTAAATAATACCAACCACTTCTTTAAAGCAATATTTATTTGCCTATTTTATTATTCTATGATTATCCATCCTTTGCTGTAGAAAAATGATCACTTAGTTCCTGCAAATTATAAATTGTTTAACAAATATGATACATTGGGCTCAGATTTTTCAAACAGAAGGAAGAATGAGAATCATTTATTGTACACAGAGTCAGAAATGTAGTCTGGAGGTGATGAGCTTAATTTTTCATATCACTTAGCAACTGTCACTGACACTGTCATCCCGTTGCTCATCAATTTGTTTGAGCGGGCACCAGTAACGTCTCTCATTGAAAGACTTATTGTTACTGTTTTTGGCATATCCAATATGCACAGGTCGCTTGCCAGGCTCTGCCGTGCGGGCTCCATACTCTCAGTAGCTTGCCGGGCTCTCGGAGAGGGGCGGACGAATCGAAAATGGGTTGGCTGCATGAAAGGCAAAAGCTCAACTGCTGTGCTATCACTCCAGCCCAAATTTCACAATTGGTGATTTACTAAAACCTCATAGTTGTAACCTCAGGAAAATGCACTGTTTCTGAAAGTTAATAATTTCAATATTTTATGTATTATTTTGAGTTTTCTGGTTTGCTTTAGGATCCTACCTCGCTGTGCTTGGGATTTACTCAAACTCTGCTCTCAGAGATCACTCCTGGTGGGCTGGGGGCCATAAAGGGTGCTTAGGATCTAACTCAGGGGTGATATGTGCAAGGCTAGTTCCCAACTTGCTGTATATCTCTCTCGCCCCAACTTTGTTTATTTAAATATGTTTATAAAATGTTATTCGCCACTTTAACCATTTTGGAGGATAAAATTTAGTGACTTTTTAGAATATCCACAATATTGTGCAATTATTACCACTTAATCCAGAATATTTCAATATTCCAAAAATTCCACATTTATTTAACAGCCACCTCTTCATTATCCCCTATCTTCAGCTTCTGGCAATCACTAATCTGTCTGTGTGGATTTGCTTATTCTGGAAATTTTATGTGACATAATATAGTATGTCACTGTCACTGTCACTGTCATCCCGTTGCTCATTGATTTGCTTGAGTGGGCACCAGTAACGTCTCCATCATGAGACTTCTTGTTACTGTTTTTGGCATATCAAATACGCCACGGGTAGCTTGCCAGGCTTTGCCATGTGGGCGAGATACTCTCGGTAGCTTGCTGGGCTCTCTGAGAGGGGTGGAGGAATCAACCCTGAGTCTGCAGCGTGCAAGGCAAACGCCCTACCCGCTGTGCTATCGCTCTAGCCCAATATAGTATGTACCCTTTTATATTTGATTTTGTTTATTTAGCATACTGTTTTCAAAGTTCATTTATTTTGAGCCTGTGTAAGTGCTCTTCATTACTTGCTAATGATTTAACGCTATTCTTTCAGTGAATGTACTATATTGTATTAGTCCATTCAGAATTTTTATTCATTTTTTAATTTAGTTTATTGAATCACCATGTGGAAAGTTACAAGCTTTCAGGCTTAAATCTCAGTTATACAATGCTCGAACACCCATCCCTTCACCAGTGCACATATTCCACCACCAAGAACCACAGTAAACCTCCTCCCAAGCCCCCCAGCCCCCCAGCCCCCCACCCCGCCTGTGTAGCTGATAAATTTTACTTTACTTTCTCTTTACTTTGATTACATTCAATTTTTCAAAAAAAACCTCACTATTATTGTTTGGAGTGCCCCCCCCCCCAAAGTCGAACCTACTGGAAAAGAAGCATTTGATAATTTGTTTTCCATTGCTGAGAATTAAGAGATATGAAGTCGTGTGGCCACAATAGTGGCCGCGAGATTTTGGATTTCTGTATTTTAGTATTTTAATAACTAAGTCCAGAAAAATTTCTGCCAGAAGTTCCATCATTGCAAGCTTGTACCTCTCTGCTACTTTACATTCCACACATAAGTGCAATCTTTCTATGTCTGTCTCTTTCTTTCTGACTCATTTCACTCAATATGATAATTTCCATGTTGATCCACTTATATGCAAATTTCATGACTGCATATTTTCTAACAGCTGCATAGTATTGTATTGTGTAGGTGTACCAAAACTTCTTTAACCAGTCATCTGTTTTTGGGCACTCTGGTTTTTTACAGATTCTGGCTATTGAAAACAGTGATGCAATCAACATAGAAATGCAGATGTCATTTCTACTATACCGTTATGCCTCTCCGGGATATATTCCCAGGAGTGGTATTGCTGGGTCAAATGGGAGCTCAATTTCTAATTTTTCGAGAATCATCCATATTGTCTTCCAAAGGGCTGAACAAGTCGACATTACCACCAGCAGTGAAGAAGAGTCCCTCTCTCCCCACATCCGCACCAATACCGGTTGCTTTTGTTCTTTTGGATGTGGGCCAGTCTCTGTGGTGTGAGATGATATCTCATTGTTGTTTTGATCTGCATCTCTCTGATCATTAGTGATGTCGAGCATTTTCTCATGTGCCTCTCAGCCATTCGGATTTCTTCTTTGGGGATGTTTCTGTTCATTTCATAACCCCATTTTTTGATCAGGTTGGAAGTTTTCTTCTTGTGGAGTTCAACCAGTGCCTTGTATATCCTTGATATCAGCCCCTTATCAGATGGGTATTGGGTAAATATTCTTTCCCATTATGTAGGCTGTCTTTGTGCTTTGGTCACTGTATCTTTTGAGGTGCAGTGTAGGATAACATCGCCTCACGTAGTTTAGGTTTATTGGGTTACTCCCGTTACAGTGCTCCTATTCCTCTTTGTTTATTTGTAGCTTCTTTCTTAGTGTTCTGTTGACTTGTAAATAATGTCTTTCTCTTCTCCTTGAGTCCTTTGCATAGTTTATTCAGAGCAAGTCCTTTTTGTATGAACACAGGAAGACTTAACAAATGTTATGCTTTTGTAACCTGGGAGTCATTTGACTCTACATGATATTTTCCTCCAGGGCATCTGTTCTCTTGACCTAAGCCTCAGCTGCCCTTACTTCCTAGCACCCCCAAAGCACGGTCCCGACGTGGGACAAGAAGGACCCAGGGCGAGCGGTGAGTTGTGCGCTACCCTGGCATCGAGATGGGCCTGGCCAAAGTGCCTAATGCTTAACTATAAGTTAAGAGCTTGATCATGGACAAATGCTGTCATGATCCAAACAGTGATACTAGATTTGGACCCTGCTAGGGTGAGGAATGATTAATCTGGCCTGAGTGCTGTGGTCTGAGCCTGTGGCAAGATGTTGCCAGGGGAGCTGCCTTGCAAGCCTCAATGTATCCCTTGCTATGTCCATACAAAAATAACTAGTATTAAGATGTTAATAAGTTCCTGGACTAAGGAAAAGAAAAAAACCTTAAGAGTGAGGAAGGGCTTTGGAGTGCCCTGCCCTCAGGAAGGGCTTTCTTATGTTAATTTGGCTACCTGGCTGGTTGTAGCCTAGAGGGCAAGGTGGGAGAGACAAGGGGGAGGAGAGAGAGAAGCCAGGGAGAGGCAGCGGTTGAGCAGTAGATCCAGAGAGAGGCCGGAGCTGGGAGTGCGGGAGATGAGAAAGTTTGAAGATTGAATAAACGGTAACTAATCAGCAACCAGCTTGGTCCTCGTTCTTCCTTCACCTGTCCTTGACCACCGGCCGTCCCGATCCAGTCCACGCACTGCGGTTCCAGAGCACCGAACGCGGGTGGTGAGACAGAGCCGCCCGGAGAGGCCGCGAGTGCACTCGCCCCTCTGCGAGCCTTAGTTTTTTACAGTGCAGAAGCTTCTTAGTTTAAGGTATTCCCATTTATTTATCTCTGTTTTCACTTGCTTGGCCAGTGGCGTGTCAGCTTTGAAGATACCATTGGCTAAAATGTCGTGGAGAGTTTTGCTGACCTTGTCTTCAATGTACCTTATGGATTCTGCTCTGATGTTGAGGTCTTTAATTCATTTTGATCTGACTTTTGTACATGGTGATAGGTGGAGATCTGAGTCCATTTTTTTGCATATAGCTGTCCAGTTTTGCCAGCACAATTTGTTAAACATGCTTTCCTTGCTCCACTTCACATTTCTTGCACCCTTATCAAAGATTATATGATCATATATTCGGGGGGTGTGTCAGAATATTCAACTCTGTTCCATTGGTCTGCAGCTCTGCCTTTGTTCCAGTACCATGCTGTTTTAATTACTACTGCTTTGTAGTAGAGTTTGAAGTTGGGGAGGTTGATTCCTCCCATTTTCTTTTTCCAAAGAATTGCTTTAGCTATTCATGGGAGCTTATTGTTTCATATGAATTTCAGGAGTGCTTGCTCCATTTCTTTGAATAATATCAAGGGTATCCTTATAGGGATCACATTGAATTTGTACGATGCTGTGGGGAGTATTGCCATTTTGACTATATTTATTCTTCCAATCCATGAGCAGGGGATATCTTTCCATTTCCTCATGTCCTCTTTTATTTCCTGAAGTAGCATTTTTATTTTATTTTATTTTATTATTTTTTTAAATTTATTTATTTTTTAATTAGTGAATAACCATGAGGGTACAGTTACAGATTTATACATTTTTGTGCTCATGTTTCCCGCATACAAAGCTGAAGTAGCATTTTGTAGGTTTTTTTTTTTTTTTTATATAAGTCCTTTACCTCCTTAGTTAAGTTGATTCCGAGTTATTTGATCATTTGAGGCACAATTTTGAATGGAATTGAGTTTATCATGTCACTTTCTTTTATCTCATTATTTGCATATAGGAAAGCCATGGACTTTTGGGTGTTGATTTTATAGCCTGCAACTTTACTATACAAATCCATTGTTTCTAAGAGTTTCTTGGTAGAGGTTTTAGGGTTCTCTAAGTATAGTATCATATCGTCTGCAAATAGTGAGAGCTTGATTTCTTTCTTTCCTACCTGAATGCCCTTAATACCTTTTTCTTGCCTAACTGCTATTGCAAGTACTTCTTGTACTATACTGAACAGGAGTGGAGAGAGTGGGCATCCTTGTCTCATCCCTGATCTCAGAGGGAAGGCTCTTAGTTTATCCCCATTGAGGATGATGCTTGCCATAGGCTTGTGGTAGATGGCTTTAACTATATTGAGGAAAGTCCCTTCTATACCCATTTTTTTAATTAGTGAATCACCGTGAGTTACAGTTATAAACTTGTGAACTTTCATGTTTGCATTTTGTTTATATCCCTCCACCAGTGCCCAGTCCCCTTCACCAATTATTTCCAATATCCCTTCCACCCTCCTACCCCATCCACCCACCCCACCCCACCTCTGTGGCAGGGCATTCCCCCTTGTTCTTTCTCTCTCCATTTGGGTGTTGTGGTTTACAACAGAGGAACTTCGTGTCCATTGTGTTTGGTCTATATTCTATTTTCAGAGTGCATCTCCCATACCATTTGGGTCCTCAAACTACACTTTACCTGGTGTTCCCTTCTAAGAGTTGTGAGCTGCCCCTTCCTCCAGCATGTGAAGCCAGCTTCCAAGCCTTGGAGCCAACCTTCTGGTACTTATCTCTACTATTCTTGGCTGTTAGTCTCCTATCCTGTTATTTTATTTTATATTCCACAGATGAGTGCAATCTTTCTATGTCTGTCTCTCTCTTTCTGACTCATTTCACTTAGCATAATACTTTCCATGTTGATCCACTTATATGCAAATTTCATGACTTCACCTTTTCTAACAGTAGCATAGTATTCCACTGTGTAGATATACCAAAGTTTCTTTAACCAGTCACCCATTCTCGGGCACTCAGATTTTTTCCAGATTCTGGCTATTGTAAACAGTGCTGCAATGAACATTCAAGTGCAGATGTCATTTTGACTGTACCTTTTTGCCTCTCCAGGATATGTTCCCAGAAGTGGTACTGCTGGGTCAAATGGGAGCTCAATTTCTAATTTTTTGAGAAGCATCTATATTGTTTTGCAAAAGGGCTGAACCAGTCGGTATTCCCACCAGCAGTGTAGGAGGGTCCCTTTCTCCCCACATCCACTCCAACAGCAGTTGCTTTTGTTCCTTTGGATGTGTGCCATTCTCTGTGGTGTGTGGTGCAATCTCATAGTTGTTTTGATCTGCACCTTCTATACCCATTTTGGCGAGAGTTTTCATCATAAATGGGTGCTGGATCTTGTCAAATGCTTTCTCTGCATCTATTGATATGATCATATGGTTCTTTTCTTTTATTGATATGATGGATTATATTGATTGATTTCCAAATGTAAAACCATCCTTGCATCCCCGGGATGAATCCCACTTGGTCATGGTGTATGATCTTTTTGATGAGCTGTTGAATTCTGTTTGCTAATATTTTGTTGAGAATCTTTGCATCCATGTTCAAAAGCCTGTAGGGGTTTTTTGTGGTGTCTTTGTTTGCTTTTGGTATTAGGGAGATATGAGCCCCGTAGAAACTATTTGGGAGGGTTTCTGTTTTTTCAATTTCCTGGAAAAGTTTGAGAAGAACTGGCAACAGGTCCTCTTTAAGTGTTTGGAAGAATTTGCTAGTGAATCCATCTGGACCTGAGCTTTTGTTTTTGGGAAGACTTCTGATTAGTTTCAGTTTCCTTGATATTAATAGGACTGTCCAGGTATTCCTGGTCTTCTTGGTTCAGCCTTGGGAGATTATAGGAATCCAGGAATTTATCCATTTTTTCTAGGTTCTCTTGTTTCATGACATACAGCTTTTCAAAGTAGTCTGATAATGTTTTGAATTTCTTTGGTTTCTCTTTTGATGTACCCCTTTTCATTTCTGATTCTGTTTATAAGTGTTCTCTCTCTCTTTCTTTGTGAGTCTTGTTAATGTTTTATCAATCTTGTTTACTTTCTCGAAGAACCAGCTCTTGGTTTCATTGATCTTTCGGATTGTCTTTTGGTTTTCCATGTCGTTGATTTCTGCTCTAAGTTTTGTTATCTCTTTTCTTCTGCCTGGTTTGGGCTCCTTTTGTTGGTCGTTTTCTAAAATCTTAAACTGTGAAGTCAAGTTATTTATGTGGGCCCTTTCTTTCTTCCTGAGGAATGCATGCAGAGCTATAAATTTTCCCCTTAACATGGCTTTAGCTGCGTCCCACAGGTTCTGGTAGCTCGTGTCTTCATTCTCATTTTTTTCTGGGTGCCTTTTGATTTCTTCCTTGATTTCCTTCCTGATCCACTCATTGTTCAATATCGAGCTGTTTAATTTCTAGGTGTTTGATTTGGTTTCTGCGTCTGTCTGTGATTCACTTCTATCTTCAGTGCATCATGGTCTGAAAAGATAGCTGATACAATGTCTATCTTCCTGATTCTGTTGAGGTATGTTGTGTAGCCCAGTACATGGTCTATTCTGGAAATCATTCCATGTTCACTGGAAAAGAATGTGTCTTCCCTTTTTGAAGGATATAAAGCCCTGTATAGATCTATTAGCCGTCTCTCTTCTATCTCTTCCTTCAGAGCCAGTATTTGCTTGGTGGGTTTTAATCTTCTTGATCTATCCAGGGGTGATAGGGCGGTGTTGAAGTCTCCAATTACTATTGTGTTGCTCGAGATGTCCTTCTTGAGGTCTGTTAGCAGTTGTTGTAGGTATTTAGCTGGTCCCTCATTGGGTGTGTACACATTTAGGAGTGTGATTTCTTCCTGCTGTACATATCCCTTGATTAATAAAAAATGGCCTTCCCTATTCTTTCTACTATTTTTCAACCTGAAATCTATGTTGTCCAATACTAGTAAGGCCAGCCCAGCTTTTTTGAGGGAGTTGTTTGCTTACAGGATTGTTTTCCATCCTTTGACTTTGAGTCTGTGTTTGTTCTGGTTATTCAGATGCATTTCTTGCAGGCAGCAAAATATTGGGTTCAGTCTCTGAATCCATTTTGCCACTCTGTCTCTTAATTGGTGAATTTAGACCATTGACATTAAGAGAGATTATTGTTGTGGGATTTTGTGCCATCTTTCTGTAAGGGTTTGTTGTGCTTGTAGGGGTTCTTCTTGTCTTACAATAGCTCCTTTAGTGCTTCTTTTAGGTTTTGTTTTGAGTTTATGAAGTTCCTTGAACTGTTGTTTATCCACAAAATAATGTATCATTCCTTCGAGTTTGAATTAGAGTTTAGCCGGATAAAGCATTCTTGGTGAAGCATTCATTTCATTGAGTTTTTTCACTATATCCCACCACTGTCTTTGGGCTTGGACGGTTTCCTCTGATAGGTCTGCTGTGAATCTAAGGGGTGCTCCTTTGTATGTGATTTCCTTCTTCGACCTTGCTGCTTGCAGTATTGTGTCTCTATCCATGACGTCCATCATTCTAACTATGATATGTCTTGGGGCTTTTCTGTTAGGGTCTCTTTTAGCTGGCACCATTTGGGCACCTTGAATCTGGATGCCTGCATTCTCCAGCTCTGGGAACTTTTCAGCAATGATTTGCTTGACTATGGCTTTTTCGTTAGGGTTGCTTCCCTGTCCTTCTGGTACTCCAATGATTCTAATGTTGTTCCTCTTGAAATCATCCCCTGGCAATCTGAGTCGCCCTAGGGCTATTTTGAGTTCTCTTCCCATTGTTTGTTGTTGTCTGTAGGCTTCTTGCAGCTCATCTTCAAGCTCACTGATTCTTTCTTCTGCTGTAGTCATTCTATTGTTGAGGGCAGCCACAGAGTTTTTTTATTTCATCTACTGAATCCTTCATTTCTTTTCGTAGGTTTTTTATTTCTGCTCTCATTTCTTCCCATAATTTCTCGGCTGTCTATTGTATTGTTTCTGTCAGGTCCTCCTTTAACTTGTCAATCTTTCCATTGAGTTCATTGAACATCTTTAGGATTTCAATTCTGAATTCTTTATCAGAGAGCTCAAGTTTGCAGGAAACGCCTATTGAGGTTTCTGGACTCCTTTCATCGTCCTCTCTTTGTGGTGGGGATTTGCACTGTTTCTTCATGTTGTTGTGGTGGTATGGAAGAAGGACCTCCAAGATCAGTATCCCTGTTCCCTCTTATTGCGAAAAAGGATTCTGGATGAGCTCAGTCAATGGTGGTGGTCTTTTCATTTTCCCCTTCTAGCACATGTGCTCCCTCTCAGATGTTCCTCTAATCCTTATGTGAAGTCTTGTGGTTTACTGTCTTACTGTTTATGGATAGCTAGGATGTTACTCTTGGATGTGACATAGGTAATGAAGGCTGAGATGAAGCAGCAGATTAATGGGTTTCATGAGAATATCTGTAGCTGTGTTAGAGGCTGCCAGCCTGAAAAGAAGCCACGCCCACTTTTGCCGAGGTCACGCCCTTTCAGGATTAGGCCACGCCCCTTGTCGTACTGTAGCTGAGTCTGAGACGCAGGCTGGGACTTGGGAAGGGCGGGTCGGGGGACGTCACACACCTGGGCTGGAAGAGAAAACGGCTTTGGTGCTAGGGATCGGCGTGCTGCCAGCTGGGGTGGCCGTCCAGAGCCAGGAGGGTGGCAGGGAAGGTCTGGGTCCGAGACGCAGGCTGGGACTTGGGAAGGGCGAGTTCTATTCATTTTTTTTTCCTTCCCTAGCAATGCTCAGGGCTCGCTGCTCGCTTTGCACTCAGCAATCACTCTGGGCCACCATAAGCAATGCTGAGGATCTGCGTGGGAGGCTTCATACAAACCAACTGCCCTACCTGCTGCACCATGGCTCCATTCCCTATCTATTCAATTGACAATGGGCACTTAGTTTGTGATTTACTGTAACTATTGTGCTTAATGCTGGTGTAAACATTCAAATGCTAGCTTTTGAGTGAATTTATATTTTCAGTTCTCAAGCATAGATTTAAGAATGGAATTATAGGGTCATATTCATGTGAGCGGTAGCACAGTGGGTAGGGTGTTTGCCTTACACACGTCTGACCCGGTTTCGATTCCTCTGCCCCTCTCAGAGACCAGCAAGCTACCGAGAGTATCTGCCCTGCACTGCAGAGCCTGACAAGCTACCTTGTGGCATATTGGATATGCTAAAAACAATAACAACAAGTCTCACAATGGAGATGTTACTGGTGCCCTCTTGAGCAAAATCAATGAGCAAAGGGATGACAATGATACAGTGACAGTTCATGTGGAAGCTCTGAGAAAGCAGGTTCAATGTGTCCCCTTATCCTCCCTCCCCCACCCCTCATCACCATGAGATACGTAGTTACAAGGCTGGTCATGATCCAGTTTTAATCATACAATGTTCCAATGACCCTTTTCACTCCTGCTACCTCCAATCCCCCTCAGCCTGTCTCTATGATGGCAGGCGTTTTCCTTGTTTCTCCCTCTCTCTCTCCTCTCTCTCTCTCTCTCTCTCTCTCTCTCTGGCCATTATGGTTTGCAATACAGACACTAACAGGTTATCATGTTTGGTCCTTTATCTACTTTCAGCACGCAGTTCTTAACCACAGTGATAATTTTCTACTCTTTGTCATAGTGGTCCCTTCTCTATCCTAACTGCCTTTTCCCCAAGCAGTTGAAGCAGGTTTCAGACCATGGGCCAATCCTCCTGACTTTTGTTTCTAATGTTATTGGATATTAGTCATATGAATATATATATGTATATATATATATTTACATCCCACACAAATAAGTGCAATCGCTCTATGTCTAGCTCTCTCCATCTGAGTCATTTCACATGATATTCTTCATGTCCATCAAATGTCCAAGTGAATTTCATGACTAAATTTTTCCTAGCAGTTGCATAGTATTCCATTGTGTAGATGTACCTAGTATCTTTAATCAGTCATCTGCTCTTAGGTATTCAAGTTGTTTCCAGATTCTGGGGATTGTGAATAGTGCTGCAATAAACATAGAAGTGCAGATGGCATTATGTTGTGTGTTTTTGGGCCCCTAGGGTATATTCCTAGAAGTGGTATTGCTAGGTTGTATGGAAGCTCAAATTCTAGCTTTTTGAGGAATGGCCATATTGTTGTTCAAAAATACTGACCAGTCAGTATTTCCACCAAAAATGAAGGAGTCCTTTTCTCCCCACATTCAAGCCAGCACAGTTGATCCTTTTTGTTTTGATGTGTGCCATACTCTGTGGTATGAGATGATTCCTCAATGTTGTTTTGATTTGTATCTCCCTGATAATTAGCAATGTAGAGCATTTTTTCATGCATTTTTAAACTATTTTTATTTCTTATTTGAGGAAGTTTCTGTTCTTCTCCCCAGTTTTTGGTGGGGTTGGATGCTTTTTCTGTTGTAAAGTTCTACCAGAGCCTTATATATTTGGATATCAACCCCTTATCAGATGGGTCAAGAGGTAGGTTACAAAATCAATACCCCAAAATTTCATGGCTTTTCTATATACAAATAATAAAAGATAAGAGATATATATTAGAAAAACAATTTCATTCACATTCACACCTCACAAAATCAAGTGCCCTCAAGGGCGGGGGGGGGGGTGTTGAGTTTCCCTCCCTGCCCTAAGTAGAACCCCGGTAGCTGAAAACCTCCAGAACCCAACCATTGCCATGCCCAAGGCTACTCTCCACATGCTCTGATGAGCTCACCCAAGAGAGTACGAGCCTCACCCAAAATGGGATGAACCTCACCGGAGAGCGGACTGGCAGGAAAACATAGATATGCGGGACCCTGTGACTGGGATCTCCAAGCCTGCTTGGATCAGAACTAGGTCTCCTCCTCCCAGGTCCCCAGTTTTCCAGAAGCTTGGCAGTCACACCCACAAACTGTCCCTGGAGCCATGTAATCTCATCCATTTCCAAAACCCAGAGACTATAAACTAAATTTCCCAGGAGAGAATGACACAGAATGTCTTGGACATTATATTCTATCCATAACTGTCACTGTTATCCCATTGCTCATCGATTTGTTGGAGTGGGCACCAGTAACGTCTCTCATTGTGAGACTTATTTGTTATTGTTTTTGGCATATCCAATACAAGCAATACAAAATAAATCGCCTAGCATTGCCTTTTCGGCAGGTCTGAGTGGTGGTGAGACTGGTGTCTAAATATCGAATCTAACCAAAGTAGATAATCTCCTCATTGGCCACTGTTCAGAACTCAATGTTTTCACTCAGGGTGCCCCAGAGGTGGGGGAATTGGTGAGAGCCCTCCCTACCTCAAGGGAACCAGCCCAAGCAGCGGACTCCCACTACCCAACCGCCACCATGCTCCAGGCTGCTTTCCACACACTTGGGCCAAGTCTCACACATGAGTGAACATATTCCTGGACCGTGCAGCCACGTGGCCATGCAACCTATCATCATAGAGGGAAATAAATATATATACCCCGTGGAGAGCCCGGCAAGCTACCGACAGTATCCCGCCTGCATAGCAGAGCCTGGCAAGCTCCCCGTGGTGTACTTGATATGCCAAAGACAGTAACAATAACAGGTCTCAATTCCCTGATCCTGAAAGAAGCCTCCAATCTTTGGGAAAGATGAGTAAGGCTGCTAAAATCTTAGGGCTGGTACAAATGGAGACGTTACTGGCACCCACTTGAGTAAATTGATGAACACCAGGATTACAGTGATATAGTGAACCAAAGTAGAGAGAGAGTATGGGGGAAACTGTCTGCCACACAGCAGGGGAAGGGTTGGAACGGGGAGTGGGGGTGGGGGAGGTATACTGGGGATTTTGGTGGTGAAAAGTGTGCACTGGTGAAGGGATGGGTGTTTGATGATTATATGACCAAAGCTCAAACATGAAAGCTTTGTAGCTGTATCTCGCGTTGAATCAAAAAAAAGGAGGGAAATAATAATACAATAATAAAAATAAAGTTAACAATCATAATCACTGTATCACTGTATCACTGTAATCCCATTGCTCATCGATTTGCTCGAGCGGGCACCAGTAACTTCTCCGTTGTGGGACTTGTTTTTACTGTTTATGGCATATTGAATACACCACGGGTAGCTTGCCAGGCTCTGCTGTGCGGGTGAGATACTCTCAGTAGCTTGCCGGGCTCTCCGAGAAGGGCGGAGGAATAGAACCCTGGTGGTCTGTGTGCAAGACAAATGCCCTACCCACTGTGCTATTGCTCCAGCCCAACATTCAGAATAGAATAAAAAAAAAGTAATGTGGAGTTCATGCCTAATTCAATCAGCTTAATCAATGGCTGAATAAATAGCAGCACTCCTACATTATTAAAAAAAAAAGTAAAAAGAAAATCAAGTGCCTTGGGATCTGCCCAGTATTGGATACAAAAATTTATATATATATCTATGTGAGTGTATACATGTGTTTTTATTCACCTAAAAAAATAAGAATTTGGGGCTGGAGGGATAGCATAGTGGGTAGGGAGTTTGCCTTGCATGGGGCCGACCCAGGTTCGATTCCCAGCATCCTATATAGTCCCTTGAGCACTGCCAGGGGTAGTTCTTGAGTGCATAGCCAGGAGTAACCCCTGTGCACTGCCGGGTGTTACCCAAAAAGCAATAATAATAATAATAATAATAATAATAAAATTTTTTAAAATTTAGACTTGCAAAGTTATTAAAAGGATTTTTTTTTTAAAATTAATTTCTGCTCTGCAACTGTATTGGAATGACAAAGTTTATACTTTTTTTTTCATTTTACAAAATATATTTATCCACTAAAAATTTCCTATCTTAAAAGATTTTTCTCTATATTTATCTGTTTTCCTGCCTGGGATCTTGTGACATCACTATAAAGTTTCTAAAGCATTGATCTATCATATTAAGTTTAATTATGATCATCACATGGGGCATTTTAGGATGGTGAAGATTCTC
Source organism: Sorex araneus (assembly GCF_027595985.1). Classification (NCBI taxonomy): domain Eukaryota; kingdom Metazoa; phylum Chordata; class Mammalia; order Eulipotyphla; family Soricidae; genus Sorex; species Sorex araneus. The sequence goes on from NC_073305.1 coordinate 143,039,472, forward strand.
CACCATGAACACTGTTTTCACTATTTTACATAGATTTGAGAAGGATGACATTTGTCATTAATTTTTTCAATGATTTATTAGTGAAATCTCTCACCTGGATTTTCTTTTTGGCTTGGAAGTTTTTTATTTAGTCAGTAAATTTCTTCACTTGTGACAGATATTCAATTTTTATTTCTGACTAGAAACATAAGGAACTACCTTGCTTTTGCTAGATGGATGGTTTATTTAAAATTAAGTCCAAAAGTTTAGATAATCTTGACTTGTTTTATTTATCACTTCAACTGGATATTTGATAATACTTAATATCTGTGTGATTTATATACATTTCCACTCTGTGTGTGTGTCTGTCTGCTGTCTGTCTATATGTCTCTCTCTCTCTCTCTCTCAACTTGGATATCAAGTGATCAGTATTAAAAAGTTTGAAAAGATAAGACTAAGACATTGTTTAGAGGGTAAGCTACTTGCCTTTCATGCTCTGACCAGCAATGTATGTATTTCCCTGAGTCCCACCAGGAGTGATCACTGACTGATGAATCAGTACTACGCCCCGAGTACCACCATGTGTGGCCCACTCCCACCTCTCATCCTACCCCACTATGTTCAAAAAGAAATCACAGTAATTTTCCTGAATGTTTTATTTTTTTCTGTTTGTATGATGCAAGTGAGAAGTGAACATTTTTGTTTGTGTATATGAGTGTGTATGTGGTGTGTGTGTGTGTCTGTGTGTGTACACACACAATTGCTAAGACTCTGAGGGTGAGGGTCTGAGATTAGAGAGTCTGCTGTTGTCTCGGGGGAGGGGTGCAGAGGAGAGGAAGCATTCTAAATTTCAGTGTTTTAGAACTAGAAATTGAAAAAGTTCTGAAGCATTAGGACTTTGGATGGAGATTAAGATTGATATTTAGGATATTTAAGATTAGGTTGCATAGCTTTAGATCTTTGGGTACATGTATGAGTAGAAGTCCTGAGCCTGAACTCAGCTGATAGATTATCTATTAAAGGGAAAGCTTCTGATGGGAGGTAACACCTTTCCCAATCAATGGTAGTAAAAAGGCAGGAGGGCTGGCTTAAATATATCCTTTTTCACTTGTAAGGGCAAATCTTGTTTTTAGACTATATTAAGTTTCTCCTGTACTAGCCCTTTAGTCACTTACTACCGTAGCTTTGATTTTGTTTGCTCGATATTAGTTTTGATATAATGTGGTTTAGTGCTGTAACCTGAATGTGGTTCAGGTTAGAGGTTATTTCTTTTTTCAGTGCTCCAAAAGAGGCTGACAACTGAAGACTCTGCTAAGGTAATGTGAACAGAAGCAGGACCCATGCTTTTTCTGAAGAGTGCTATATAAAAGAATTGGAAGAATCCTCAGAAGAATAGGAAGGAAGGATAATGAGTTGATTTGGCAGTCACACAACACATCTCTACCAACTTCTTGAAGGGAGAACAAGCTACAGTTTTTCATCATACCTCTCTGCTATTTTAAGAAATTAAGATCTTGTTTTGAAACATTTTAATGCAAGTGTAGTGTACTACTATGATAAATACAAGGTGAATGTCAGTTTAAATCACAAAGAAACTGTTAATTGTAGCAAAAGCATTTTTCCTTCACACTCCTTACTAGCACTAGATAGATTCTCCAGGGCAGGGAGGCCCAATAGTCTAGATCTCTGTGAGCAAATGGAGCAGTGTGTGATAGGATGGCGATGACATCTGTGCCCAGGTCACTTGGAAGAGCCCTTGCCAGCCCTAGGAAATAATTTTGCTGAGTGGTACAGAAACATAGCAACGAATGGTCCGGGATCCTCCTCTCCCTGGCCGGGTAGAGTACGCAGCTCCAGGCTGCACAACCCCTCGTGACTTTCAGGTCTGCTGCTTGCACGGATGGGGACAGGTGCAGCGGCTCTTTTTCCCCTCCCTCCACAGAAACGTCAATGGAGCTTCTTTGGATCTTTCTGGGGATTTCGAGTGAGCAAAGTGTCCCGAGGTCCAGAGCGAGAGGAGAGAGGAAACGGGTGTGGGGAGCGGGACTCCGTCTCGATCCTTGGGGAGACGGGACTCAGAGGAAGTTGTTGCTAGCGGAGCATCCGCAGGGAGGGCAGACAGGTAGGGAAGGGCTGCCCCTTCTCCCTTCCCGGAGGATCGGTACCCGTCGCCAGCTCCGCAGCCCCGCGACGCCCCGAGGCTCCGCATTCGGGCGCCTCCGCCCCCGCCCCGCCACCCCCGAGCCCCAGCCCCGCCCCCCGTCGCCCCGCCCGGCCGCCCGCGCTCCAGGTGCTCCGCGGAAAGCCGAGCGCCGGGTGCCCAGGTCGCCGGCAGCCAGGAGGATGGCCAAGGTCCCCGAGCTGGAGGAAGCCTTCCTGCAGGCTCAGCCGTCGCCGCAAGTCCCCCCTCAAGTCCAGGAGGAGTGCTGCGTGCAGCTTCTGGACAAGGGCTTGCTGGTCTACCCTGAGGATCGGGTGTACCTCGAGGCCGAGGCTCAGCCGGGGGGCGCCCGGGGAAGTGGGGAGAGAGAAGACCCGGAGCTGCCGGTGGGTGTTAAATCAGGTGAGTGCTATCCCTCTCCCCGCCCCGCCTATAGATTCAGGACATGCATGTAGTCTAAGAAGGGAATCCAGTAATCAAAATAATAAACACGACAAGGCACGCACCCATGCGCGAAGAAAGTTTCATCCAGATCTTTGCACTGAAAAACATTATCTACCAAAGACTGTAAGCTTTACGGGGTTTTGTATTGCTTCCCTTCCCATCTCCTCCCCATCCCAAAGTCCCCAGGCCACGGTTTTGACTCAGAGGTTATGTTTATATTGGAAGCTGCTTAATTGATTTTATATTCTGATTTTTAAAAAATCATCCTTTCCATTTACAATCAGAAATGCATTTAAGCAATGGCAGCTTTTCTTCTGAGGAAGAGGATGCTGATAGTCAAGACAGCAAAACCAAAGCAACTGATCCACACCTCGCTCAGAAGAAAACCATCACACAGATTATGAAAGATAAAAAGAAGCAGACTCAGCTCACTTTGCAGTGGTAAGATTTGTCCACAGGGACAATTTAAGCACCTGTTGAGTTTTAAAAGTCATTGTCCTTAGAATCTGCCTCCTCTCAAGTTGCTACTCAGACATTGGGGGAAGTTCAAAAGATCAGTTGGAAATTTATCCAAAAGATCTTTTTTTATTTCCCTGAATAATTGATTCAGATACATTTTCAGTGCTAGTGAAAGATGACCTGCAATTCAAACAAAAAAAAGATAACAGTTTATTATGGACTAGAACTTTAAGTTCTTTTAAAGTAAAAACATATGAATGCTTTTTAAATGACGTTGATTTAACATACAATTTGATCCTTACATATTTGTTACTTGTTGCTCTTGTGTTTATAAAATATGTTCTTGAAAATAGGAGGAAGACTCTTAACACTGTCTTCATCCATAGAAGAGCAAATAAATATGCATTTGATGTAAAAGACATGGAAAAATCAGTTAGCATGAGTCATATGATACTTATTATACTGAAATATCTCAAATTGGACTTTGTGGATAATCTTTTTAAAACAAGAGTTTATCAATAGAGTCTCTCTATATAAAAGGAATTTTGTAATACTGTTGTAGAAGAGGCATCTATTAAAAAAACACCCATAGTATTAAACTTTCCCACATAGTGTGAAAAACAAAGTATAAATTTCCTCCAAATTTTGAAATAAGTGAAAATGTTCACTTATTTGCGAATTAGTTACATAATATGTTTAGTTGTAAAGTATAACTTGGACCTTAGAAAACAGTTTCTAAAATTAGTACATTTGCTATTTATTCAAAATGGAATGTAATTTACATATACAAAATTTTTGATTAAAATAAAAAAGTAAAGCAAATATTTTTCCAAAGTTCTGGTTTATTTATTGAAATTTATGATAACTTACTGTTAAAAATACACCCAAGCAATAAATATAGAAAAAATTGCCTGGAATATTTAGGCTACAACTATTTTCATTTGATAATTGGGGAAAAAGGCTTGCATTTTAGATATATTTATTATTATGAGGTATTTTGAGTGATCATCACCATTCTTAAGTTCAAATTTCATGATTTAGAAACAAACATGTTTTTATGTTTTAAATTGCAATTTAAGAAAAATTGATCATACTCAAAATTAGCTTTGTGTATGTCTAGGATTATTCAGTTTGAAGACAAAGATAATGTCTTCAACAATCTCAGAATAACTAAAATATTACATTAATATCATTGAAATAAAAATTTAAAATAATAAAATGCTTTCTCATCTTGATTCTCCTATATTGAAACTATAGGAAACTATCATTTGTTGGAATTTTCCATTCTCTTTCCTGAAAAATGATTGTTATCTATTTTTAGAAACTTGTTCTTTTTGTACTTTGTGAATTGTCTCCAAATATCATAGAATATTTTGGGATGCTAAAAATTACAACAGAAATTAAAGTGAAAAATCTTGATGAGAAAATTTAATTTTCTAGCCAATTGGGTGTTTGGTTATATTTGTTTATGTTTACTGTGTTTTGATCTTCTTTTAAACCTTTTTAATGGAAAAATGGGTGTCTGATATTTAATCTACACAAGTAATACTTCCCTTGTTTTTAGCTAACATACCTCGAAAATATAATAGAAATCTTAATGCGTTTCACCAAATCTTTTATCTTAATGCACAGTCTTTTCCTTCATTTCTGTAAAATAATAACTGAAATTTAATTTACATAAATGAATTATAAAGGATTTTTTAGCCAAAATCACCTACTGAATTGTTAGGGAAACTGGAAATAGAGTGCTTAAATTTTAATATATATAGCCTATTATTCACATAGTTTTAATAAATATCTATTTCTGATATGTAAAATCGACTTAACTGCTAGATATCCAAATTTAATAGGATCATAACTAAACTTTAAAATTATATGTAGTAATATTCATAGTGTGATTTGAAGGTACATACTGTTTAGAGTAAACTATATAAAATAAAATTACGTTTCAAGTGTACAGGATATTTTAGGTATAGTACTGATCACAGCAAAATACTACAGAGATAGCAATACATCACTATCATTTTGGCTTAGGTGAAATATATACCACCATGCTTCCCTAACTACTTTGAGAACTACTTTGAAAATGAAAAGACAGTAAGCATTTATTTACTACCCTAAAACCTGCTGCCCTTTAGAGTTGATAATATTCTTTTAAAGATACATCATTCTCAATTTTTATATTCATATTTTATAACACAAAACAGATCATTATGAATGGTGAGAATTTATTTAGAAGTAAGTCCTATTATGAACTAGGCATGAGTGATTTTTATATTATCTACAATCTGTGCTAACAGATGTTTATTGGGTTCCTTGCTCTTTTAATAATCCTCATGATTCAATTTTCAATAACATTCAGGAGAAAGGCTTTCTTTTCATGAATCCACTTGCTTATAGTCTGTACTCATAATACAAATTAATCAGTGTGAAAGAAGAAGGGAAAGGGAAATAAAGGGTTTGACCTACAATTTTTGGTTATTTTTCTTAGGCTTGAGGAGAATTACATTGTATGTGAAGGAGTTTGCTTACCAAGGTGCATCCTCTATGCACATTATTTAGATTTCTGTAGGAAAGAGAAATTGGAACCAGCTTGTGCAGCCACCTTTGGAAAGGTAAGTAACACTTATTAGCTGTTCTACCTTACAATTAAAGATATATTTACAGGTAAAATAAAAAATCATCTGAGCAAGATATCTTACAGAATATTTAGAATTTGTTTCAAAAAGATAAATGATTTTTTAAGGAAAGTTTGAAGGAAATTTTAAGGACTGTATTTGGAACTACTGTATGTTTGACTTTGATTATGAATATTAGAACTATGGATACTAGAACATTTGATAATATCTAAAATTTTTAAGGAGGTCCATTTCAACAAACCATTTGGGAAGTAATTTTTTTCCCCTTCAAGGATGTATGGAGTAAGGAATAGTCTGTGTTTAGATTCAAAATTAAGTGAATGTGATTAGTATCCTGGGCTGGAGCGAAAGCACAGCAGGTAGGGCGTTTGCCTTGCGCTCGGCCAACCCGGGTTCGATTCCTCAATCCCTCTCAGAGAGCCCGGCAAGCTACTGAGAGTATCCTGCACACCCGGCAGAGCTGGCAAGCTACCCGTGGCATATTTGATATGCCAAAAACAGTAACAAGTTTCACAATGGAGACCTTATTGGTGCCTGCTCGAGCAAATCGATGAACAATGGGACAACAGTGCTACAGTGCTACAGATTAGTATCCTATTAATGCAGTTAATGGCTTTATTTATTATCTATCTATTCCATGAGAATAAAAATCTTATTCTATCTTGGAAGTAGTTCTCCTAGTTCTTCATTGTACTATGAGTATGTTTATACTTTTAAAATACTTTATAATAGCATTGGTGAAATTTCTTCCATTTAAAAACATTCTTTTCTACTCAAAATTTATGGTTTGTCATGGGAATCTATATGTATGATATTTCTATACATGCATATGTTGATTTCACTTTGAAAACTAGGAAAAAATTTCAGTCGTTTAGAAAACGACTTGCTTCTTGAGATTCTTGTCATGTTATGTTGCTTAACATGGATAATTTTCCAAGGTTATCCCAGGAAAATTGTAGAAACTTTTGGTCACAAATATTACACAAATATTTCATAACAGATAACTGAAATCCAAATTCTAACCTGTAGAGGGACTCATTGTCCAGAAAATAATGAGCAGTATGGTCAGATCTCTTAGTCTTTTAAATGAAAATAATTTGTTTTGAAAATCATCTGATTATAAGAGATAGTGATATAGTACATGGTAATTAAATAATTTAGTTTCTAGCCTAGCCTATAATTTTTTTGTGTGTGTGAAAACTGAAATGTACTTAACCCTTTCAATACTCAATTCATTGATTCTCTAAAATGAGGAATTAGGAGAGAAGGCTTCTGATATCTATTTTAGGATTACTGTGCTATGAGTCTTCTTTATGACAGTAATATTCAGTAGTATAGTGAGTCATTAACTACCTTGAGAGTCTGTAAAAGCTATAGAATCAGTCCCTGAGAAATTTACATAAATATAAGCATAAATTTTCTTTAGAGCTTTTAGATCATGTATAGATATCATGCGATTCAAATTAAAACTCAATTTTTTGAAAATTAAGTGCTCATTTTAGCAAGTTAGAGAAAGCAGCAAAGAAAAGAAAAGTTTTTAAGCACTGCTTTGGAGATCAAGAGGCAGAGGAATTTTCTTGTGTTTTTTTAGAGTTGGAGATCAGCAGCAGTTGTGGGTAAATCTTTGTTGTTGTTTATTTTTATAAAGAAATCCAATTATCATTACACAATGCAATATTAATTGCTTTGGTAGGAGTATGAAGCAAAATAAGATATTGATATAAATTTCTTTAAAAATTGAGATAAGGGAGGTCAAAAAAATCAGTTCAAAAAAAATCTTCATGCCACTACTGATATACTATTGTGTAATAAGATGCAGATGCTACTGCCTTTTTCATACTAAATATTTGATAAGTTTCACATTTTTCATAACTAGAAGGTAGATTCTATAAATCTAGAATTTATAATCTAATTATGAATGGCTTGCAAGAGAGTCATGCAGTTTTTAAAAACTAAAGTAATTGACTTTCTTTTTAGACCATCCGCCAGAAATTTCCCCTCTTGACGACAAGACGGCTTGGAACAAGAGGCCATTCAAAGTAAGACATCCTCATGGAACACTTAGCAGACCTATACATGTGGTGCTTTATATAATTGAATGATAACATAAAGGTATAATAATACTTATGGTACTTTTGGTTAGTGATTTAAATTAAATTAATTTATTTATGAAATATTAAAGAGCTGTTACCAAAGTCATGAAAGGAAATAGTATAAGCTAAATAAATGACCAAGAGAAATCCAGAATAGAGGTTTGATGTTCTTTTCTTATCCTGAAACTATTTTCTTATGGTCACTTTCTTTTCACTGAAAGACAAAGCTCACAAATGAGCAGTGTTCTCGTTCCTTAGTGTAAATATAACATAAAAACAAGTTATCACGTATTCTTTCTCTTCATTAGTTTTTCTTTTTCTTGTAGCATTTTCTGTGGAATCCCATTTACAACTACTTGTTCATCAAGTCTTTCCTCTGTCCATGGAATTCTTTTCTTCTGAAAAGCAAAAGGAAGAAATTTTCAACTTTTCCTTTCCTTTTTCCGACAATGCAGTCAGATCTTTTTAATGCTGAAGTTCTCTCACATCTATTGTCATCTCCACAGTTGCTCTGTGACATTCCTTCTCATGGCTGTTTCTCCAGAGGTCAGCCATCTGATTGCTCTTTTCACAGAATCATTATTTAGGTTTATTTCTTTATCTGGGCAAGACATCAGTAATTCCTTTTCATCTTCCATGGTATCTGTCTAACATTTGAAACTGCAGACTGTGTCTTCTTAAAATAAATATATTGTATAGAAACAAAACTTCCCCAAGACTTTTTTTTTTGTCACAGTCCTGTCAGGTTCTCTTCTCTTTTCATTCTTTTTAAGCTTGCCCTATGTCTTAATTTTGTGCTAGTATCTACTTCAGAACTGTCTAATGAAATATAAAGTAGTACATACATAGTTCACAAATTTTCAGTAGGCACATAAAAATAATAAAAAAGGAACTGATGAGATTGATTTTGCATTTAATCATACAAAAATTCACTTTACCATGTAGGTAATAGAAAAGTTTTGAGGCATTTTCTATTTTTTTGCCTAAGAGGTTTTGAAATTCAGTTTGCGTTTTACATGTACATCATAACTAAACTCAAATTAATTACCCTAAATGTGCTCCGTTGTCACATATGACAAGTGATTATGTTTTTAGCTAGCTCAGCTTTAGACTCTTGCCAGAAAATAGGTTTAATTCTTTTTTTTGTCTTGATTTTCTCTTCAATCTCACTGCCACAACCTGAGCTGAACTTTATTTTTCCAAACTAATCTTTTAAAGTCAGTTTCTACAGCTGTATATTAAACCTTCAGATTCAGTTATTTCTCTTCATCTTCACCAGTTTGTAATTTCAGTTCTTTCTCAAGGTGACATCTAGGGCTCATTAACACTTAGTTCCAACCCATTTTTTTAAATCTTATCATCTACTTTTCACTTTTTAGCTTAGTCTATTCTTTTACCAAATTACTGTCAATTACTCTTTTGTTTATTCTTTCTTTTGTTGATTGTTGTTCTCGGTGGAGTTTTTTTCGCCTTATAGATATTGAATTTTTAAACCATTTAAAAGAATAGCTGATGATGTTTCTCTTCTCTTAAATCATTTCTTAGCTTCTTTATTTATTTAATCTGGGCTTTTTAAGAAACTCTCATAAAGTTTGTCGGTACCTATCCTAATTATAGATGGGGGCAAGGGGTGCTTGGGGTCACACAGTGGTGCTCAAAGTTTCTTCCTGATTCTGTACTCAGGGATCACTTTTGGTGAGTCAGGGGACCATATTGGTTGTTGGGGATTGAACCTGGTTCAGTTGTGTGTGCAAGTACTACATGCCATACTATCTCTCCAGGTCCATGTTGGTGCCTATGCTATATTCCTCTTTGTGATATTTGGGTCACATCTATTAGAGCTTAGTGTTGAGGTCACTCAGAGTGATACTTAAAAGACTGGGTGGTGCTGAAGATCAGACCCAAGCATCTTGCATCTTTTGTCCCTGTGTTGATACCTATGTTAATGTAAACTTAATTTTTAATCTTTCTTCAATGATAGTATTTTGAGGATAGACACTCTAATTTCTGTAGATACCTTTCTGTTGCCTGCAATATTATTATCAATTAATTAAAAGTTATTTAATTACTTCCATTAATGTTATTATGGTCTGAAATGAATTAGAAATGTGAAATTTAAAAAAAAAAGAAAATACTAGAGTTTTCAAGTTAGCTTTATTTCAAAGTTGACTCAATTTAACTGGCTGATTTTACTGAATTTGACTCCTAATGATTTGTATAGGTGGAGGAAAGATTAGATAATGTTTGAAGTAAATAAATAGCAGAAAAAGAGGCAATGCAAAGAAGAGAAATCCTCTTCACAGAATCTCCAAGAGGGCAACAGGCAGGCTGCCGAGACAGTCAATTAATCCTAGAAGGAGCCTTTGGGATTACAGATGAATCATTAACTCTGTCCATTGTCACACAGTATTTAAGTTTATGTAACAATATATAGTGCTGTCTTCTGGCAGTTTGTTTGGTATCTAAAAGCAGATGTGCCTAAAAGAAAGGCATATAAAATTTGAATATTTTCTACATTATTTAATATGCAAGTTTGTACAACTTGCCTATTACATTTTTAATATTTTAATATCACAGAGGGAAAGACTCTTCTCATAAGAAAATTTAGTATGTTGAAGGATATAGCAAGATACAGAGTTTATATAGCTTATCATTAGTAATGTTTTAGTGTAACTTTTCTTAGTCACATAGTTTCTTTTTTAATCTTTTTCTCAAGGAATAACCTTATATTTTTAGGTTTTCTTACTTATCATTAGAAATGTTTTAGTGTAACTTTTCTTAGTCACATAGTTTTCTTTTTTTAATTTCTTTTCTCAAGGAATAACCTTATATTTTTATCAGGAGAATAGATAAAAGCTAGCATTCTGTATTGGTTAGGAGCGTGAGGGTTAAAGTTGGTCATTTTTCTATATGTAGCTGTATGACACTATAAATTTCTCAACTTTTCATCAGTAAAGTGGGCATAGGTTTGTAGTGAGAACTGAATAAGACAAAGTATAAGGAATGAACAAAGAAGTATACTTTCAATTTCATCTTAGCAAAATGAAATGTGAAATCACTAAGTAAAGAAATTAGCAATACAACTTAAAGTTTTTTGTTGAGAACTTATACTCACACTCTTACTTTCAAAATGACAAGTCTATGTTAAATGTCAAAAGTGGTGTCTTGGTACCACCAGCACCCCAAGTTTAGCCCTGGTGGTGCAGTTTCTCCAGGCAAAGCAGCACCACATCAGCAGGCTGAGTACCAAATGGAACTCTCAGAGCTGCAACAACTGGGCAGGTGTTTCTGGGAGTGGCCCTAAGGATTGAGCAATACTGGAGAGGCTCCACCAAAATCAGAAAAATTCTTTATTTGCCCACACAGATACTATTTAAAACTGTTACCATTTAAATGGAAGTTTATTAACTCTAAATCATCTAGTCAACTGTAAAACATATATGTGTATGCATATATATAACATTTACATCTCTCAATGAGAGACATTGCTGGTGCCCGCTTGAACAAATTGATGAGCAATGGGATGACAGTGACATATATATAACATATATACATATATATCATTGTAGCACTGTTGTTGCATTGTTCATCGATTTGCTCGAGTTTGTACCAGTAATGTCTCCATTATGAGACTTGTTGATATACATACCTATATGGATGTATATATATATTCATAAACAATTTGGAGTCATATGTGGTGCTGCTCAGGGGATATCCCTGATTTTGTTCAGGAGTCATTTATGATGGTACTGAGGGGAGCATATGTAGTGCCAGAGATCAAACTGGGTTCAGCTTTTATATGCAAGGCAAGAACCTTACCACTATACCATACTATCTCTCTGGCCCAATAACATCAGTCATTTAATCAAATTTCTGAGTTCCTGTGGTATGTATTTTCTCTTCTAACATAACAGTTAAAAATATAATATATTAAATTCTTCTAAGAGCTAACAATATTTTCTCAAGTCTCAACCATAAGTAAGCTATTTAAATTACTTTATATAGAGAGATATTTGTTTGTATAGATTATATAACATATATTATTACATCTAAATTATATGGACATATTTTATATAAAAGCAAAGCTTATAGCACAAATGCAATTTTCCTTTCCGCTTTTTATTTTTGTTGTAAATTTTTCTCTAGGCTGTGATAATGTCTTTATAATCATCATTTATAATAGTTGTTCAATATTTTAAGCATTTTATGAAAAATACTTTTGTTTGTAGAAATATGAGCAAGTAAAAACACAGTGTGGTGTGGTCCTGGTGGGCCTGAACACAGGGTCAGCCTTGGTGACCACCAGGACTGCTAGGAATGCCCTCACATCTTCTCAAAGGAAATATGAGCAATTGTTGAAACACAAATAAAAACAGAGAAGTAAAAACATATTTTGGATTAATGGGATTTTACAATTTCTCCCAATTTTAACAGAGTTTTCAAAGCCTATTGCTGTCATAGGCTTTGGCTTAGTGCTCTAACATACTGCCACTAAATATTTATTAAATTATTTTAATGATATAGATTAGGTAGTAATTTGTTGTAATATCTGTTGATTGTAGCTACGTTAGTATAACTGTCCTTATGATGGTGGTTTAAAAATACAAGCTCTCAATATTTCCCAAATTCTCCCAAAATGACTTAAGTTTGCCCAATCAATTAGTGTGGATCTTTCATACAGAATCTATTTATTTACTTATTATTGGGTCTTTTAGGTAGGTCATGGTTAACTTAAATTTTTTTTCTGAATTCTGGTTATAAGAGATCACCAAAACTGTTCTTTGGTAACTCCGAGACTCAGGAGACAATGACACTTAGTAGATTTTCCTGTTTTATTCATATATGAAATTTGAAAGTTTAGGAAACAGGGATCTATGTAACAAAGAGATACTTAGTAATCAAAAGACATAAGTGAAACCCAAGTTTGATTTTATGCTTCATTTCTCTAAGATACAAATGTCTATTAAGATGTTCACTACTTAAATCACCATTTGCACATGCTACTTCTTGCATCTACTTCTTTTTGTATCAGGAGCTACAGTCCACAAAAAAGTAGAAGATGTTCAGTTTAACTAAAATGAACCCAAAATTTATTCAACCAAAGTAAAATATTGTTATCTGTAAAGATAAAACATTTTTATCTGGGAGACATAAAACATTGTTTGGAAGATATAAAATATTTTTTTCTTAATTTATTATTTTTTATTAGTGAATCACTGTGAGGTATAATAACAAACATGAACTTTCATGTTTGCATTTCACTCAAACAGTGATCATTTACCTATCCCTCCACCAGTGCCCACTCTCCTCCACCAATGTTCCCAGTATCCCTTCCACCACCCCACCCCATCCCCCACCACCCCATTCTGCCTCTGTGGCAGGGCATTCCCTTTTGTTCTCTCTCCTTTGGGGTGTTGTAGTTTGCAATGGGGTTATTGAGTGGCCATCATATTCGGTCTATAGTCTACTTTTGACATGCATCTTTCAACCTGAATGGGTCCTCCACCAATATCCTATACTTGGTGTTCCCTTCTCTATCTCAGCTGCCTTTCCCCCCAGCATGTGAGGCCAGTTTCCAAGCCGTGGAGCAAACCTCCTGGTACTTATTTCTACTATTCTTCGGTGTTAGTCTCCCATTCTGTTATATTACATTCCACAGATGAGTGCAATCTTTCTGTGTCTGTCTCTCTCTTTCTGACTCATTTCACTTAGCATGATACTTTCCATGTTGATCCACTTATATGCAAAGTTCATGACTTCATCTTTTCTAACAGCTGCATAGTATTCCATTGTGTAGATGTACCAAAGTTTCTTTAACCAGTCATCTGTTCTCGGGCACTTGGGTTTTTTCCAGATTCCGGCTATTGTAAACAGTGCTTCGATGAACACACAAATGCAGATGTCATTTCGACTATACATTTTTTGCTTCTCTGGGATATATTTCCAGAAGTGGTATTGTTGGGTCAAATGAGAGCTCAATTTCTAATTTTTTGAGAAGCATCCATATTGTTTTCCAAAAGGGCTGAACCAGTCAGCATCCCCACCAGCAGTGTAGGGGGGATCCCTTTCTCCCCACATCCATGCCAACACTGGTTGCTTTTGTACTTTGGGATGTGTGCCACTCTCTGTGGTGTGAGGTGGTATCTCATTGTTGTTTTGATCTGTATCTCCCTGATGATTAGTGATGAAGAGCATTTTTTCATGTGCCTTTTGCACATTAGTATTTCTTCCTTGAGAAAGTTTCTGTTAATTTCTTCGTTCCATTTTCCGATGGGGTTGGAAGATATAAAATATTTTATAGAAACAGAAAACAAAATTAATTCAAATGGACAGAATCAGAATATGGTGACAGATATCATGAACTGTAAAAATTAGAAACAGTTAAATACTAAACAATATATTTCCTGTGACATTTTTCTTGTTCCTGATAAGAAGCCTTGGTGCTTGAATTATGGAAAAGAAACATAAAAATGAACACTTAGAATCTGAAAGCCTATGCTGAGAACATCTAAATTAACTAGCTTGTCACACGAAACCAATCAATATGAAGGCAGCAATAGTTTCCCAACATTCAGTCCTATCATTCACTGCTACCAATCTCACCGCACCAACAAGACCAACCACACCAGGGCATGCTCCATATTCCGAATACAAAGATGAAAAGAAATTTCTATGCATTTTCCCCTTTACCTCATTTTATCACCAATGTCAAAAGTATATAACAGAATGTTTGTTTTTTTGTATAATATATTTAATCTTTTGAATAAATAAAAGTTAAGCAAAATTCTATAAGTTTATAATATATGATGAAAATAATTTTACATATTGTATGATATAAATATATTAGTTCATTCATATGTACAATAAGAAACAAAGCATGGTATGAAGAATTTTTAAGATAGAGAGTGGTACATTAGAGTATTGTCAAAAAACTTTGGTACTGTTTATTTAATTAGCATTTTATTGAATATTCTAAAACTGACTTGGGCTTAGGGATAGAGATGAGCAAAAGAGCCTTTTTACTACCCTTGTTCAGAATAGGTCAACAGAGTAAAGGTGAACACAGTTGAGGCCACTGAATTAGATTTCACACACGGTAGACTATTTTATTTGAAGTTACACTTTAATTTCTCATAGACTTTGATCGGTTGAATCTTGGTTTTCAGACATGATGGACAAAAGCTATTATCTTATTTATTAGTAGTGATTTAGTGGGTTAATAAAATAGATATGGCAGCTGCTCTTATCATAGTAAGTTATTGCAAGTCCACGAACAGCTTAATCCCATCATTTCCTTATCAGTTATCATTTGTATAGAGTAAACTAACATAGAGGCTACTAGCTCAGTGGGAACATATGTTTCAGGAATCCTATAAATGACAGAAATGGATAAGATGAAATAAAGGTGTAAGTATAAATTGGTCGGCAAATGAAGAAAGTCGTTAGACACAATGTAAATATTTTATAGTACAAAAAAGATTCAAAAAGCCCATTTGTCCTCTCAAATATCCCTTTATGGTTTTAACATGCTTACATTAAAGTGTGAACATAGAAAATTATGACTTTGTTTCTAAGATATAAATGATGTTCTGTGGCATAAAACTAAAGATTTGATTATAAGGCCTTAAGTTGATACTAATGAATGAACACAATTTTGTTGATCATTATAAGCAATACTTGCACTATACCAAAGATTTCTTTAAAAAATTACTAACAATAGTCAGGATTAAAAAAACTTAACATTTATATATTTTTAAATAAAAATGAATAAAATAATATAGGGAGGGGGTGAGGTGATAATATAGCTGGTAGGATAATATTGCTTGTGGTCAATGGGATCCAATCCTCAGCATCCCTTATGGTACCCCAAGCTTGCCAGGAATGATCCCTGATTTCAGGGCCAGAAGTTTCATGTTGGTTATGAATGAGCAGATTCATAACCAACGTGATGTTCATATTTCATAGCACAACATACTTTAGGGAAAATATGTTAATAACCAAATAATTTGATAGATTGTTGCAAGTGAGATGAAAATTTCATGTATACTTTGCAATTGTTCTTCTTAATTTTAAG
This sequence comes from Sorex araneus, assembly GCF_027595985.1. NCBI lineage: Eukaryota > Metazoa > Chordata > Mammalia > Eulipotyphla > Soricidae > Sorex > Sorex araneus. The sequence continues at coordinate 143,055,321 of NC_073305.1, forward strand.
AAGGTTATTTTCAGCCAATAGAGGACAGAAAGGTGCTCATTTATTATCTTTATTCTTAAAGATACTAAATCATCACTCAGATGAATGTATGTACCTTTGATTAGACTAAAAGAAAATTTAAAGGCAAAAGATTATTTTATTGGTTCCAGAAGAAACTGGATATGATATGTGCTGAAGCATCACAATGACTATTACAAGATATTGAGATTTGTATCCTAGAAACCTTCTTTATACTTAAATACATTGATTTCATTCCCTGTATGTACATTGTTTGTATGGGTTTTGAGCATCCCCAGTATTTTAATGGTTACCTTAAAATGCACAGATCCATGTGGTAATTAATGAAAATGATTGACTTTAGGAGAATTTTCTGTTTTATCAGTTTCTAAATTCCTAATACTATGCATGGACTCTTCTAATAACTGAAGTATTCGCTTTCTTTTTTTAGCAGTTATTTTAATAAGATGATGGGAAAGATGGAATTCTCTTCCTCCAGACCTTACAGTTTAGTTGGGAAGATAAGCCATGTATTTGTGGTACAAAGCTGTATGGGATAAATTACCATAAGAGGAATTCAAAAGATTTGTTTTTCCTGAAATGCCAGTCACAATTTCATTCATTGAATCTTTGTTTTGATGTGTGGCTAAAAAATGAAAACAGAAACAAAGGATATTTCCAATGAAGAACTCAGAAATGTATAAAGGCACCAAAATGACAAAGTGGAAGTTATTTATGGAGAACAAGTAATCTGGATAGCAATAGATAGATTTCATAGCATTTGTGAGAGTGTTAGTAGATTTCCTCATGTCATAGTAGACAAGATCATAATCTTTACCCAATTTAAAATTGTTGTTATATTTAAGTCTTTACTGTACAAGTGCTCTTGATCGAATGATTTCTGCTTACAAGTTTCTTTATTATACATTGTAATTTTTAACTTTTAATGTTATTAATTTATTTTTTCATCAAATTTTATTCACTTCCCACTATAGGAAGTTTAAATTCTTAATTCTTGATTACATATGAAATGTCAAATATGAAACAAATCAATTATATAGATTTTAGTGATTCATGTTGGTTATGATTCATCTGGAACCAGTGGAGTGAATTTGTTGAACACAACATCGCATGAGATGCCATTTCAAATATGTGAGAATGACATATATCAAAAGTCTGGAAACATCCGATGTTGGCACGGTTGTGGTGAGAAAGAAACCCTCATTCCCTATTGGTGGGAATGTCATCTGGTTTAGCCTCTAAGGAAAGCAATTATTCACATAAATTTCTTGAGCTAATGTCTAAACTGTTATTTAAATTAAAATGCTATACAAAAAATAATGAACTTAGCAAAACATGCAATGACAATAAATTTCCACTGAAATAAATCCCTTAATAAATTCTCAAGCATTCTTTTCATTACTCCTTCAAATATAAAGGTATTTCCTAGGTATCTTCATTCTGAAATGTAACAAGGGAAATATTATACTTATTTCAAACTCAGATTTATTGATTAATTCTTCTAATACTTTAGCTAGTATTTACATCTGCTCATTTCTTCATGTACTTTGGTATTTCACTTGCTTACCAATGTAGCATTTCTCAATAAGTTCCTGATGACTAAGATATACTTACTTTAGCTGAATATCATTTATATCTGCTCATTTCTTCATGGTTTTTGGTATTTCTCTTATATATTTCTATCAAATATAGCTTCCTTCAGTAAGTTCCTGATGACTTAAATATGTTTACTTCTTTTCATTCTAATTAGAAATATAAATAAGTTCAATGTTTTTAGGTTTCATAAGTTCCATATTTCCATCATCTCTCCATTCATAGTAAGAAAAGGTTCCTTTTTTATGTACCATAGCATAATTCTCTGCTTGTAAAAATGGAGCAATGTACAATTCTAATCAGGCTAGCAAATTACTGTTGTCTGTCTACCAAAATTGAGGACTTAAAAACTACTTGTTTCCAGTCTGCCACAATCATAAAGTATCTTTCTTAACCTCAATAATTTCCCCATTACTATTTTCAAATACTTTGTAAATAGTATTTTTTATAATAGCATTTTGTATCATGTGTATTTTCTCAATACTTAGAACTTCTTCCTTTCCACTGCATATGACCAAGGATCATTAGTGAGAACTTTTCTGCTAGAATGCTGCCCTTGGACCCTCACGTCTAGAAACCTTTCTCTGACTCTCTCCTGTCAGAGGCCAGAGAGTCTTGTTCTGACATAGTCCAGCTCTTCTGGTTCTATTCCTCCTCTCCAGAGTCGAAGACTGTGTTGATCCAAAGGTCACATCCTCCTTCCAGATCCAATTCCAGGTCCTTGGGGCTGTGGTGTGGTGTCCTTTGTACAAATAGCCTAGACCTTACTATTAGGCTTGTGAGGGTCTCCATTCTATATCTCAGGGGTTCTTTGTTTTGTCATTATACTTAAACCTCAGGTCTTGCCAGGAGGCAGCCATTTGGGAAAGTATGAATTTTGCTTTGGATGGATGTGGATATGGGAAACTGCATAGATATTTTTAATATACTTAGAACCAACATTTGAATGTAAATATTTGCAAATTGGGTGCTCTCTTATTTAGGAAATTGGCAGTGGTTATTTCATTCTCTTTTAAACCTAAATAGAAACAAAAAAAAAACCAACTCTAACTAGAAATGCAGCCATAGTAAGATTAGTAACTATCCAAAGCTACTATTTGAAAAACACAGAAAAGGAAGATGATTAAGGGGCACATTTCTTAGTTTTAGGCTATTTCGGTATGCTTTGCCTCTTTTTTTCCCTTAAGAAGCTCCTTCACTAACACAGAGCTGGTTCTGTCCTTGTTCTAGGTACCATTATTATGGAATTGGCATCAAAGAGAGCAGTGCATATTACCACTCCGTATATTCGGGAAAGGGTCTGACAAGGTAGAGTTCCATTATCTTTCAGACAAGTTCTTTGCGTTTCTTCAATAGTCATAAGACCTATTTAATAAATGAGTTGCTGGGGCTGGAGCGATAGCACAGCAGGTAGGGCATTTGCCTTGTACACAACCGACCCGGGTTCGATTCCCAGCATCCCATATGGTCCCCTGAGCACCGCCAGGAGTAATTCCTGAGTGCAGAGCCAGGAATAATCCCTGTGCATCACCAGGTGTGACCCAAAAGGCAAAAAAAAAAAATAAATGAGTTGCTAAGTTTTCCTACTCAGATGTTTTTTTTTCTCTTTTATGCATAAGACCTTAATTCCAGCTTTGTGTGAATATTTGAAGTGATGTGTTCTTGATGCCTGTGCCATTTGTGGAGTTAGAAATCAGTGAGAAATTAATGTAAGTAGGTAACCCAGAGAGATGAGAAGGCAGAATTCCTTTTAAGAAAATATATTTTTTGCATTTAAATTTCATGCCTCATGACCATTACCTAACAAATATAAAAAATTCATTATAATCACTGCTAATAACTCATATTTTGAATACAAATTTACCTTAGTAAGATACAGCTATTGACCTACTGGAGTTTCTCTTAAAGCCTACTCAAAAAGCTAGAGAACTGTAAAAGGAAAAACACAGATGAATATAAATAGCAAACTACTCTAAATTGCCTTTATTGAGAAAAGATTATGGACAAATAAGGCTATGACCAATAAACCAGTGTATAATAAACAATTATAATTTTTTTTTAAATACTGGGTCTCTGAATAAATTAATGTACATGTGAGCTTGTCTTATGGTGTGATTTACCAAGAACATCCCTTAGCTTTCAAAACAATGGATTCTTTTACTTTTCAAAGTAATATTGAATAAAATTTTATCTCTTGGTAAAAAGTAATTTTGGTGATCTGAACTCATACCATAAAACAGAATTGTAGCTTACTAGCTTATACTCACTCTAAAGTGAAAATACAGGTTGGAATACATACCACTATTTATTATCAAGGGCTCTTTGCGTGTCTCTATCTACCATATTTCCCTAAATATTTTTATTATTTTATTTTTCCTTTAAGAAAGATTCTAGGAGTGAGAGAGGGATGATATAGTGGGTCGACTAGCTTTGATACATAGCAGTCGACTAGGTTTGATCCCTGATACCCCATATGATCCCCTGAACACTGCCAGGAATGACCTCTGAGCACAGCCTGGATCCATGTAACCCACTCTTTAAAAAAATAGAGAAGAGAAAGATGCTTGTATCCATTTGGAAAATAAAAGTAATTTCTCTCCATATTTATTTCACTAATCACAGATTTTCTTTATTTTCCAATTGTTTTACCTATACATAAATATATATACTTTTTAACTAACAGAAAATGTTCTGGTTTTTAAGGTTTTCTGGAAGCAAACTGAAGAATGAGGTAAGAATGATCTTAATATCTATTTACATATGTGGTAATATGCATAAAAGCCGAGCAGTTATGTTACTCATTCTTATTGCTAAATATAGATGAAAATTAAATGTTGTTTATTAGGAACCACCCTGTGATTGAGAATTTCACACAGTGCTGTTAGATTTGAATCATCAAATGATTCTTCTCTGGACTTATGGAGCAAAAATTAACTTGAGAGAAGTGGTTTTTTTATTTCCATATCCCATATCAAAGACTTAATCAATTGTAAAATAATGGGACGTTATTGATTCAAGATATTTCCATGAAAATATAAACCAACAACTTACAACTGAGTCTATCAAAAGAATTAGCATTTGGAATATGCTCATTTAGACAAAACCCTTTATTGTTATCATAAAGCCCAAATGTTATGCTACAGTTTGTTTTACCACTCTGTATGTGTGTACATATGTGAGTTTACGGATCTCTTATGCAGTGGTGAAGTGGAGTGGAGATGGTAGAGATGGGAGTTAGGGTGAAAGGGTATGACAGATGTACACATACACTTTCTCCCTAAACTCCCTGCCTCTTCCCTACCCCCAACCAAAGAAGAGATCAGCAAACTAACTTTATCTAAATGAGTTAGATTACCATTAGGGACTGCATGGCTAATTAGGTACATGATAAGGCCTTCATTATCCTCAAGTTAACTAATCATTAAAAAGAGGTACCCTAGAACTAAGGGCACAGGATGATGTGTTGTGTGATAAACCTGGACCTAGAATAAATTGCAGCTCCATTAGTTTGGTGAAATGATGCAAGTATATTATCTTTAAAAATAATATAAAGCCCCCAGCCTACTAAAATTACCAATTTTTTCCACCAGTGCTTTTTAATATAGTTAATGGATACTTACATAATAAAATCCTTCAGATTGTTCCTTTTATCAATGAAATAATGCATCATTATTAGATAAACAATCGTGAAAGTGCAAAAATATTGACTTATAAATACACTTTAGTTGACTGAAGTTTATGTCAATAAGGAGTTGAAGTAATTTCTCTTGAGTGTCCTTCCTTTCACTTGGATGGAGCTGGTGGTACTGGCGAGTTGTACATAAGCTACTGCAGCGTTGGGCGAGCTTACTTTACAGAATAGAACAAACCTGATTCTTAGGTCCACTGTTTTCTCCTCAGAAGGTTCATGACAAATTTTATTAGTTTTCTTCTCAAAAGAGTTTATCACAAATTTTATTAATACATTTAAAATATTTTAGGTAGCTACACATACAACCTATTTTTTCTAGAGATACCTAAAGCAATTATAGCATCATGATCGTTATGATTAGGGAGTTAACACAATTAAGGGATTTCCAAGGCCCAGAACAATTCACTCTTTTGTATGCTAATAAATATTTATTTAACAAAGTTAAAGTGAGAAAAGAAACTAGCTGTATTTATTTTATTTAAAAATGTTTTTTATTCTTAAATTTTTTTATCAGTGAATCACCGTGAGGTACAGTTACAAACTTATGAACTTTCGAGCTTGCATTTCAGTCATACAGTGATCATTTACCCATCACTCCACCAATGCCCATTCTCCTCCACCCCAGTGTTCCCATTATCCCTCCCACCACCCCCACTCCATCTCCCACCACCCCCACTCTATTCCCCACCACCCCACCCTGCCTCTGTGGCAGGGCATTCCCTTTTATTCTCTCTCCTTTTGGGTGTTGTAGTTTGCAATAGAGGTATTGAGTGGCCACCATGTTTGGTCTGTAGTCTACTTTCTTTCACCCATCTTTCAACCGGAATGCGTCCTCCCAACATCCTCTACTTGGTGTTCCCTTCTCTATCTCAGCTGCCTTTCCCCCCAGCATGTGAGGCTAGTTTCCAAGCTGTGGGGCAGACCTCCTGGTCCTTATCTCTACTACTCTTGGGTGTTAGTCTCCCATTCTGTTACTTTATATCCCACAGATCAGTGCGATTTTTCTATTTGGAGTGAACCACTTTGATAGTGATGTTGGTAATCCCTGATTTGAGCCCATCAGGTTCCCATAGCATTTGCCTGCTGTGTAAACCAAAATATGCACTACCCAATATCTCCAGCTGGTTTATGGCAAGGCAAGCAGGACACATTTCATTATTTTTGATGAAAGATTACTTGAACTTGCTAATAGCTCTAGGGATGATATTTTTAGAAAGGAATATAGACAAGAAGCAGGGAGAAAGATAGCTAAGTAGTGTATTCAGTTTGGAATTTATCATATCTGATGTGCTGGCGAAACACCCAGTGCAGAGTGGAAGTAGACAGTTGGGTATGTGTAACTGAAAAAGTGAATTCAGATACTTATGATGGTGATACAAAGCTAGTTAATGAGACTTAAAGAGGTTAAAAAAGAGAGGAGAATTTTGTGGCACAGAAGCTAAGAAGGAAGAGTGTTTCTAACAGAAGGGCTACTATGAAAAGGTGCTAAAAGGTCATTAAGATAAAGGACATTAAGATATAGAATTAGTTAAGTGTAGATAATTAATTACTCCATGGATACCATTTTTAGTGTATTGCTGGGGCTGGATTGTCTTGTAAAATGAATGGAAAGTGTCATTGAATGTAAACTAATGGTAATACTCAGCAAAAAGCTCGAACTTTGTGAGTAATATTAGTCTGTTTTGGGCCGGAGCAATAGTACAGCAGGGCGGACATTTGCCTTGCACATGGCCATCCCGGGTTCAATCCCCAGCATCCCATACAGTCTCCCAAGGGACACCAGGAGTAATTCCTGAATGAAGAGTCAAGAGTAACCCCTGAGCATCACTGGGTGTGATGCAGAAAGCAAGTATATATGTATAATATATATAATATATTGTATGTATATGTATATATATACATATATATATGGGCGGAGCAATAGCACAGCGGATAGGGCATTTGCCTTGCATGCATCTGACCGGGTTCAATTCCTCCCTCCCTCTTGGAGAGCCTGGCAAGCTACCAAGAGTATCTCACCCACTTGGCAGAGCCTGGCAAGCTCCCTGTGGAGTATTCGATATTCTAAAAACAGTAGCAAATCTCACAATGGAGACGTTACTGGTGCCCAGTTGAGCAAATCGACGAAAAATGGAAAGACAGTGCTACATCAGAAACATAGACATATATACATATATTTTTTTCTATTTTTCTAATGTTGGTAAGACAAAACCAGTAAAGAGTGGGTACTGAAGATATGAAAGATAGGGGCAAGTTGAGAGCACTGGGTCACTGCTGACATAGTCAAGAACACTTCAGTGTAAAGGGTATGTCATGACAGATACACTCTTGGACTTCAAATAGAAACCCATGTTACAAAATGGTGGGAAGAGGGTAGGGAAAGAAGAGGTGGACTAGAGGTGACATTAAAACAGTAGTGGAAGAGCAGTGACTTTCTTTCTTTCTTTCCTTCTTTCTTCCTTTCTTTCTTTCCTTCTTTCTTCCTTTCTTTCTTTCTTTCTTTCTTTCTTTCTTTCTTTCTTTCTTTCTTTCTTTCTTTCTTTCTTTCTTTCTTTCTTTCTTTCTTTCTTTCTTTCTCTCTTTCTTTTTTTTTATTTTGCTTTTTGGGTCACACCTGGTGATGCACAAGGGTTATTCCTGGCTCATGCACTCAGAAATTATTTCTGGCAGTGAATGGGTGACCATATGGGATGCTGGGAATGGAACAGGGGTCAGCTGCATGCAAGGCAAACGCCCTACCCGCTGTGCTATTGCTCCAGCCCCAGGGAAGTGATTTCCCTATGGCAAAAGCATAAATGTAAATACTGTTGTAATCGTGAGGTTTCAGTTCCAATTCTCTCTCTCTCTCTCTCTCTCTCTCTCTCTGTAGAGAGTGAGTGTGTGTGTGTATGTGTGTGCTAGATCCCATACATTTATAAAATTCATCAAATAAGTTATTTCTTATCCTTTAAGACTATCCTTAAACACCTGTTGAATTAATAATGAGCTCATTTTTGCATCCAGAAATGTGATAGTTTTGCCATCTATGGGAGAATTGGAAAAGTGTTGACTCAAACCCTTTTCTGTAGGACTTAATTTTCTCATGGTCCTTTATTGAGAAATGTGGGAAGAGTATCCATGGGAGACAAGAAAGGAAGGACAGTTTAATGTTTAAACTCAGAAACTGAAAGCCTGAAATATTTAGAAGTAATCATAAAAAGATGCATATCACCTGTTACTAAAAAAATGTACAAGAAAAATTTTTTAATTACATACCTAAATACAAACATTTGCATTAATAATTATGTGATAGATTATGGATGTTGAAATAATTTCTAAACTAATTTAGATACTTGATACTCTAACAGAAATGTGAGCAGGTAACTAATTTTGGAAAATTATTAAAATGACTATGAAACCATTCTAGAAGAATATTCATGAAAAATAGCCAAGACCTATCTAAATAAAAAGTCAAAAGGGGACTTTTTCAGCATATAATAAAATACTATGTCATTATGATACTGAAACAACAATAGATGGAATAAATCTACATCAGAAATTAGACAGAAATTTTATATCTCATGCTGAAGAATTTTACATAAGGGACTTGAGTGATAGTAGAGAAAATACGGCAGGGCCTTTGCCTTACATGTGGCCAATACAGGTTTAATCCTCATAGACCCATATGGTCTCCTGAGCCTGCCAGCAGTGATCCCTGAGTTCAGAACCAGAAGTAAGCCCAGAGAACCACTGGTGTGGCCTCAAAACAAACACAAAAAGAATTTTATGTAAATAAATATAGAATTTTTAGAAGGAAACTGGATGAGGAATGACTTTCTAAGAATGTAAATAACATTTCGTATTTCAAAAGAGAAAATTCAAAGAGAAATTAAAAAATGTTTATATCAAACCATCATACGTGCAGCTCCTTTGTCAAGACTAGTTGATCATATACTGAGGGTCTGTCTCTTTCTCATACGTGGGATATTAAAAAAACTAAGGAAGTAAAAAATGACCAAAGGCAGCAGAATCTGAGAATTGCTATACAGAATTTAGTTTATCAAAGTTGAAGATTTGGGTTGGGTGTGAGGGGTCATTGCACCAAGGTGGAAAGAAGCATGATGGTGGTGTATATGGTACTGGGAACTTGTATGCATGAAACCCTTTCATTGACAGTATTATAAATCACAGTGCCTCACTAAAAATTGAAAAGTACCCATATTTTGTCACATACACGAGAAAGCTTTCTGGAAAACACTTGCAAGGGTTGTATCAATTCTTTAAAATATTCATCCTCTTGGAGCTGGAGGATAGCACGGGGATTAAGGTGCATGGCTTGTAAATGGCTGACCCTTCTTCTGTCCCCAGAACCCCATGGTGTCTGAGCACATCTTGGAGTAGCCCATGAGTACTGTTGATTATGAGCCTAGAGTCCCCTGAGGGTGACCTGTGTAATCCCTGGCACTGCATTCTACGCAGGTTCAGTGGGTCACGAATCACACATAAGGACCCCCATGGCTTCCTGAATACTGCTGAAAGGCACAAAATTAAATAAGTAAATAGTAAAATGTTTGTGTTTTACATAAGGCTGTAGTTCGTAATGTAGATAAAATATTTCATGTGAAAATTTATTGAAAACCATGAAACTGTATGCACCCTAGCTGACTAAATGATAATGAAACGCTGCAGCTGTATGGGGCTTTCATGGGACTTAAAGCTGTTCATTTTACCAAAGAGCTTTTTTTGTGACTGTGTGTGTGTTTGTGTGTGTTGGTGTGTATGTGCATGCATGCTCAAGGCCTCACATATACAGGCAAGTGCTCTGCTGCTATACTACATCTCTATTCCCACTAAGGACTATTTTAACGATATGGAGGAATTTTACTAAGAGAAACAACTCTAAAAAATATATGTATTATGTTTTATGTAAAATAAAACTGGATGTGGGGCTGGGGAAATATTACAGCAGGTAGGGCACTTAACTTGCATGCAATTGACCTGGGTGTGTACCCAGGCATCCCATATGGTCCATGAACCTGTCAGGAGTGATCCCTGAGCACAGAGCCAGAAATTAGCTCTGATCACAGCTTGGTTTGGCTCCCAAACAAAATAACAATAACAAGAAGAACCCAAAATGAAACAAAACCAGCCCACCCCAAAAAACCCAAACCAAAATTTTATATTTCCTTATCAAATATGACAAAATTAATATATATGGCTATGAATTATGATAACCATTACCCACAAATTTCTCTCTTAACTAAATAAAAATTCTATCTCTTTTACATTAACTATACTTCAAGTGTTAATAACATGGTAAGTATAATAAGTGCATATACTACTGTATTACATATAGACAGAATAATTTCAAAATTCTATTGCCAGTACTAAAATATGTAAAATACTAAACTCTATAATAAAATAGGCCACTCAATAAAATTCTAGCACGAAATGTGAGGAAAACTTTCAAACAAGGTGAAAAAGAATTATTTATAAATAGTGCTAATATCTTCTTTCTGGTTAATCAAATTCTATGACTTAGGGTCAATACATATTTTTAATATCACTCCTACCAATAAACATGAAAAATGTCTAAATTTTAATTAGAGGAAGGTAACATCTTGAAGCTGGAGTAAAGAACAATTATTTCAATATTCACAGAAGTTATAAAAGTGTAGTAGTATAAAAACTAAAAATGTAATATTCTTAAGACTATAGGGCAAAAAAACTTTCATAAAGGGTAAGAAGGACAGGCCTACTAGTTAAATTGGAAACATATAATTGCATTCTAGAGAAAACTTCATACTATACACAAAGGGGCATGTGTAAATATGTTTCTTGGAGTACTTTTAAATAATTCAGAGAACTGAAAAATAATTTTTATTATGATATTATATGAAAATTAACATATACCATATATAAATATGAGGGAATACTGTACTGTTTTGGAAATGAATAAAGTATAGCTGTTAACATGAGATAATGTTAAAGTTTAAATTTATTTATATTTCTCTTAAAGTAGAAAGAGCTATTGTAATGTAGTTTATATTATTATTACTTTAATATTTATTGTTTTAATAAAATAATACAGTTATATATATTATTTATATATGGTGTTGATTTTTAAAGCAATTGTATATATTAAGATTCCCTGATAGCCTACGTTTCCTCTCCTTAACATCAGCCATTCATGGCCAGTTTACATAGATGAGGTAAATCTCTAAATGGCCAGAAATTATATAAACCTAATCAGAGCGTTCATTCTTGCTAGTTGAAAAAGGAGGAATGAGATTGGGGATGAAGGTTTATAGATGTTGCTTTAATATTTTTGTTGTTGTTGTTGCTTTAATAGTTTAAGATCTAATGTTTCATTAAGATAATTAGTACACGGATATTTGTTACCTTTTATAAATGCCTTTTAAATAAAGATCTTAATAGATCAAATATATAAATGTACATAAAATCAACAAGAAAATGGAGCAAAAAGACAGACAGGAGCATGATTAAGGATAATATATTAGCAATATGAATTTTAGTAGTATAAAATACTTGATTCACAAATGTAGTAAATCAAGTTTCAGAAATATCATATAGAATGCTTTACGTCTCAAAATCTTTTCATCTCCTGGAATAAAATTATCAACCAAGCAAAATCTAGTTTCAATTTTTGTCCTGGTTAAAGCAAGCCTTTCTTTTTTCTGTGTGAACCAAAGTTTAACTAGCTAGATTAATCTAAGTGCCATTATTTCTTAGGGAATGAATCTCTATATTTTATGTATTTCAACCAGGAAGTCTCCCTGATAGCCTACGTTTCCTCTCCTTAACATCAGCCATTCATGGCCAGTTTAACAACTTTGTACCAAGATAAATAACAAATCCTCCCTCCTTAGTATATGCTTTTCAAATATTTGTAGACTGTTATCATACTCTCTTTTAGTCATCACTTAGCCAAACTGTGTAGCTTAACTCCTTTAATCTTTCCCCATAAATCAGACCCTTTGCCTTCTAATCATATTGGTTTTTTCCTTAAAGTTCCTTCTTGTTTTCTTTTGGAAATGAGATTTTTAATATTTCACCCAAGAGTACTGAAGTCATCAATGGAGGGGAAAAAATAAACAGCGTTCAGTAGCTGCTTATGATCTAACAACCTTTTATAGAATTAAAATAGCAAAAGTTACAGTGAAATTAAATGTTTTCTATATATCTTTTTCCAGTTTATCAATCACTTCTTTCTTTTGCTGTTACAAATGAGCAGAATTTTGTCATTTGGTTTATGTAACTTCTGCCACTTCTTATTAATTGTTCACTTATGCAAGAAACTTTCATTAGAAAAAAAGATCTTCCTAGGAAACTCTTGCTTCTGAATGATGTGCCTCACTTGTTTCTAGTTTCTGTATACAAACTATTATCAACATGAAAGTCTTAAATGCATCAAAGCAAGACACTCTGTTCCCTAATATGTGTTTTATTTGCACTATCAGAATTTTAAAATCGGGAAATGCATTCTTCAAAACACAGTGCACATTGAAGTTCAAAATGTAGACCTAAGATAAAGTTCAAGTATTACTTTATAATTTAAAAGAGAGAAGATATTCATGTGTGCTCCACCAATCACATCCACTTTCTACCTACAAGAAATTATTGCTTCCAAGAAATTGATGTTATTCACTCCTTAGCTTTTTCTCAAAATGTTTCACTTAGGAATGTGACACATTCATAAATGCATTGTTTATTGTTGCCCAATTTATTATTGGCATTATATTTATTTTTCCCATTAAGAAAAGGATTCTGTTTCTTCAACATTAAGTGTTGTGATTGCATTGCTGTTAGTATATGGCAGCCTATTACCTTTGTAATTCTGTTGTATAATACTTGTATGAAAATATTGCAACCTACTTATTCCACTGTTGGAAGAACTTTGAAAAAATAAATACCATCATGGACATTCTTCAGGTACACATGTGCAGGAGTGGAAATTCAGATGCTTATAGTATGCTTATGCTTAACTTTACTAGTTTTATCCTTAAAAGTGGTTGTATCAAGCTGGAGCGAGTGTCCGGGAGGAGGAGATAAGGTGCTTACCTTGCATGTGACTAAATTCAATCCTTGGCACCACATATGATTCCAGAATTATTATTACCCCGAATTCTTATGAATAGTTGGCACTGAATGTCTTCTCACTTGGTTGATAGTGTTCCTTGAATCATGAAAGTTTTAAAATTTTATAAAGTTCAATTTATTCATTTTTTGCTTTTGTTGCCTTATCCAAGAAATCTCTATCAAATCTAATGGTGTGAAGTTTTTGTCCAACGTTTTCCTCTAAGAATTTTGTAGTTTTACATTTTACATATAGGTCTTCTTTATTCTTTTTTTGGTGGATATTCACTTTCCCTAGCTGAAAGATTTTTCTTCCCTCATTGAATAGTCTTGATACTAATGTTAAAACCCATTTGGCCATTTATGTAAGGGCTTATTCCTAGGTTCTCTATTTTATTCCACAGATTTATCTATATGTTTTTGTTAGACTTATACAGTTTATTTTACTTAGTTTTGCAATATGTTTTGAAATCAAGAAATATTGATTCTCTAATTTCGTCTTTTTTTCTTCAAAATTTTTTTACCTTTGGGGTTCCTTGAGATTGCTTATGATATTAGAATGGATATTCTACATCTATAAAGAATTATCATTAGGATTTTACACTAAACCATTTGATTTTGTAGTATTGTTAAGATATAAACATTTTAACAATTCATAAATGTGTTTTCTTTCCATTCACATATATTCTTTCATTTGTTTGAGCCATGCTTTGTAGTTTTAATTATAAAAATCTTTCACTTCCTTGGTTAAGTTAATGCATATTTTATTCTTTATTGGTATTATAAATTGAATTATTTTAATTTTTCAGTTTGTTATGCTATGTTATAGAAATGCAACTAAGTTTTGCATGTTGAATTTGCTGAATTCAACTTTTGCTGAATTCATTTATTAATTCTAACAGTTTTGAAAGAGTACTTAGTTTTCTGTGCATAAAAATATATCTGTTTATAAAGATTATTTTATTTTATTTTCCCCAGTGTGATTTCACTTTATTTTTTATTCTTAGTTTTCCTGGGTAGAGCTTTCAGTACTATGTTGAAAATTTGTAAAGCAGATATTTTTCCTTGCTTCTGATCTTTAAGGCACTGTTTTGTCTTTTATCATTGTAATATTTGCTATGGATTTATTATATAATTTTTATCATGTTAGGATGATTATCTTCTATTCCTAATTTTTTGAAGTTTTATTATGAAAGCAAGTATATAGAACTTTGTCAGACATGTCAATTGACATGGTCTTATGCTTTTACCCTTCATTTTTATTAGTATAATTTTATATTCATTGATTTTTTTTAATTAAAAAAATTATTGAATCACCGTGAGGATTGGTTGATTTTTGTATATCAACCCATAGATGCATTTCAGGAATGAATCAGTTGGTCATGGTACATAATTTGAATTCAGCTTGCTAGTATTTTGTTGAGAATTTTTGTATCACTGAATATCAAATATGTTTTCTTTTACTATGTCTTTCTGACATAAGTACCCTAGCAATACTGGCTTCATAGTACGAGTTACAACACGTTTCTTCCCTCCTTTTTAATTTTTTTGTAAAACAGAGAGATATTGGTGTTAGCTATTTATTGTTTTTGAGGGTAGCACTGGTTGGGCCACACCCAGCAGTGCTCAGGGTTCATTCCTGCCCCTTTGCTGAAGAATCACTCCTGAAGCTGCTCAGGTGACCATTATGCGGTGCCAAGGATTTAACCTGGGTAGGCCACATGAAAAACTACTATACTATTTCTCTAGTCCTTATATCTATCTTTTAGTATCTATGTTACCTTCCCTCTGGAAAAGGATCTCCAAAGTGGTGCTCAGTTGGTCTGGGGATCGCTTCTTGGCCAACTGGGTCATTTAATTAAACATATGCATTGAAGATGCAGTGCTGTTTAGGCCCTACATGCCAGGGACCACCAGGACTACACAGGTGCTCCCATAGGACCACCAGATTCATACCTGGTGATGCTCCAAGCACCATGTAGTGCCAGGGATGGGATTGTAGTCAGCTGCACACGTGACCTCTTAATTTCTTTTTTTAAATTTTTTAAATTTTATTGAATCACCATGAGATAGTTACAAGCTTTCATGTTTGGGTTACAATTTCACAATGATCAAACACCCATCCCTCCACCAGTGTACATTCCCCACCACCAATATCCCGGGTATACCCTCCCCTTTCCCACCCTCCCCCTGCCTCCATGGCAGACAATATTCCCCATACTCTCTCTACTTTTGGGCATTATATCTTGCAACACAGACACTGAGAGGTCATCATATTTGTTCCATTATCTACTTTTGGCACGCATCTCTCATCCCAACTGGTTCCTCCAGCCATCATTTTCTTAGTGATCCCTTCTCTATTCCATCTGCCTTTTCCCCTTCGCTCATGAAGCAGTCTTCTAGCTATGGGGCAATCCCCCTGTCCCTTGTATCTACTGTCCTTGGGTGTCAGCCTTATGTGATGCTACCCTATACTCCACAAATGAGTGCAGTCCCTCTATGTCTGTCCCTCTCTTTCTGACTCATTTCACTTAGCATGATACTCTCCATGTTTATCTATTTGTAAGCAAATTTCATGACTTTATCTCTCCTAAAAGCTGCATAGTATTCCATTGTGTAGATGTACCAAAGTTTCTTTAACCAGTATGACCTGTTTCTTAATCCCTGTTCTCTCTTTGGCTCCAAGCTTTGTAATTTTTCTGTAAATATTTTACTTTTGTTTGGTTACACTTACTTATTTTTAGAAGTCATCTAAGAATTGTATTTTTAATCGTACAAAGATGTTTTTAATTTTTAAAAAATATTTGTCAATTTTTAATTTAAGCATCAAGGTTTACAATACAGTTAATGAAAAGGTTTTATTCAGAACACATTTCAGCACCACACTCCCGTCCAGAGTGTCCACTTTCCTCCACTGTTTTCCCAGTGTTCTCCCCTCCCGCATCATACTGCCCTGTCCCCCTCTCTCTCCTGTTGTAAGCTTCCTACTAAAGAGTAGTTCTCAGTTTCTGTTGCCTTTGCATATCTGTTATAGCCCTATTTTGTTTCTTTATATCATAAGGAAGATCATTCTGTTTATTCTTCTCCTTTGTCTGACTTTAACCAGCATGATATCCTCCAGATCCATCCACATAGCAGCAAACTGCATGATTTCATCTCTTCTTGCAGCAGAGTAGTCTTTGAAGAAGTTATTATGCATCTCTTCTCTTCATCTTTTTGATGGGGTTGTTTGTTTTTTTCTTGTAAAGTTCTACCCATGCCTTATATATCTTGTATATAAACTCATTATCAGATGAATGGTGGGTAAATATATTATCCCAGTCTGTGTCACTTTATTTTGGTCATTGTTTCTTTTGTAGTGCAGAAACTTCTAAGTTTGATGTAGTCCCATTTATTTATCTTTGATTCTATTTGCTTGACTGATAGCATTAAACCTTGAAGATAGAACATGCTACTTGCGTGTTCTATTTGTTTTCTTAAATATAACTTATGGATTGGACTCAGGTCTGATATAAAGGTCTTTAATGCATTTTATCTGACTTTTGTTCATGAAATTATAAATGAAATTCATTTTTATTTCTGCATGTGACTGACCAATTTTCCCAATACCATTTGTTGAAGAGACTTTCCTTACTCCCCTTCATACCTTTTACTTCTTTATCAAAGATTAACTTTCCACATACCTGAGTCTGTCTGTGGACTCTCAGTTCTGTACCATTGATCTGAGAGTTAGCTTTTATCCATTACCACACTATTTTGATTACTACAGATATATAGTCCAGTTTGAAACCAGAGAAAGATGTCTCTCATCTTCTTTTGCTCTAGGATTGTTTTGGCTATTGGGGTTGAATATAAATTTCAACAGCATTTTATTTATGTATTTAAAAAATGTAATATGTATTTTTGTGGGGATGGCATTGAAAAATAATTTGGGTATGGTTGCCATTTTGACATGTTAATTCTTCCCATCCATGAGCTGGGGATGTGTTTTCATTTCTTTATGTCTTCTTTTATTTCTTTTAGTAGTGTTTTATAATTTTCATTGTATACATCATTCACCTTTTTCTTTAGCTGACTCCTAGGTACTGGATTATCTTATACACAATCATAAAAGATATTGTTGGTTTAATTTCTCTCTCCTATATTTTGCTATTTGCATATAGAAAACACATAGATTTCTGTGTATTGATTTTGTAACTTGCCACGTTACTATTACTGTAAAAGTATAATAGTAATTGTTTCTAGGAGTGTTTTTGTGGGGTCTATAGGATTTTGTAATATAGTAGTATGTCATATGTATAATATTTGCTATTTTTAAATTATCTTTTTACATGCTCTTAAGGGATTGGAGCAATAATACAGCAAGTAGGGCGTTTGCCTTGTATGCAGCCAACCTGAGTTTGGTTCCCAGCATCCCATGTGGTCCCCTGAGCACCTCCAGGAGTAATTCCTGAGTGCATGAGCCAGGAGTAACCCCTGATCATTGCCATGTGTGACCCAAAATGCAATAAATAAATAAAATATTTTAAGCCTGGCATCTGGTGATAATCAGGGTTTATTCCTGGCTCTGTGTTCAGGGATCACCCCTGGTAGGGCTTGGGGAACCATTTATGGTGCTCTGGGTTGAATATGGTCAGCTGCATGCAAGGCAAGGACTCTACTCTCTGCACTATCATTCTGGATTAAAGAGAAAATTGTAGTTTTTATTGCTAATTTCTTGATTATCCTATTGCTTTACTAAATACATAACTCCCATTTTTTAATCAAACATTTGAATTTAACATTATACATGCTTTATGTACACAGCATAATCAAATTGATTTTGTATATGTTACTTTGTACTCACCACTAAAAATCTAATTCCATCTTTCACTATATCACTGTATCACTGTCATCCTGTTGATCATAGATTTGCTCGAGTGGGCCCAGTAACGTCTCCATTCATCCTAGCCCTAAAATTTTAGCAACCTCTCTTTATTAGTTCTTCCCAGTGGTGTTGCATTAGAGGCTCTTTCAGGATCAGGGGAATGAGACCCATCATTGTTACTGTTTTGGGCACATGAATACACCACGGGGATCTTGCCAGGCTCTCCCATGTGGGCAGGAAACTCTCGATAGCTTGCCAGGTTCACTATATAGTACCCCTTTAACCCAACTTAAACACCCTCCTTCCCCCTTATCAAAATAGTAACTATTATTTTGTTCTTGTATTTTAATTTTTTATGTTTCTTTACATAAATTAGGGAATTAATATGTGTCTAAAATATAATTTTGTCATAAGAATTTTTGTGCAGGCCTAGAATGATAGTGCACCACGTAGGGCACTTGCCTTGTACATGGCCTATCAGTGTTCTATTCCAGACATCCCATAAGGCTCCCCCTAACACTGCAAGAACTAATTCCTGAGTGTGTAGCCTGAGTAACCCCTGAGCATCACCACGTGTGGACTCAAAATAAAACAAAATTTAAAAAGACAAAGAATTTTGTGTAGTTTTATGTTTTAATGTGCTCAAATAAGGTGCAAATAATATAGTATTATTAATTTCCCTTTAATATTTAATCTTTTTTACTTTTGTTGAATCTTATTGGTTTGACAATACTGGATCTTACTAAATATAGTACAGTATTAATGTAGAGAGGAGAGCAGGCTACCTCATGTGATTTTCAAAGCATTATATTTTTGAAATAATTTTATTGCTGTGGTTTTTGATTACCTTATTGAATTATTTAGAGAATTTTCCTTTATTCCATCAGTGGGGTGACAGCAAGGGTTTAATAACAATAAAAGTTAAATTTTAAACAAATGCATTTTCTGCATTGATATAATTATATAATACATTTTTTCATGTTTCCCTTAATGTAGTTATTATAAGTCCCATTTAGTCATGATCATTCTTATATACTGCTGTAGTTATTTTGCTAATGTTTTGTCTAGTATTATTTATAGAGTGATGACAAGTAAGGTTGGGTTTTAAGTTTTATTTCCTCTCGTTTTGGCATATGTTTTTGAATGAATTGGGAAATAGGCTCTTTTTTGTTATATAATTTGTTTACTTACATTTTCTTATTTTCAACTGGGAAATAATCTTTATTTTCTTGATTATCCAAAAAAAATCCAGTTTGACATTTTCTGTTTTTAAATGCAAATAAAATTCACCTATTATATCTTCAAGCTCTGTTTGTGGAGATATGTTGTCTATTGGCGATATAACAAATATGTTTTTAATGAAAATAAAACTATTAAATTGCTAAAAAGTTAATGAAGTACTTTGTGTTATAATTTTGGGTTTATATTTCTCTGTCTTTTTTCCCATTTTGCCTGATGAATAAACATGATTTTCCACAAAAGGTATAAGAAATTGTGTAAGCTTACCTAGAGTTAGAAAGTAAGTGTATTTTGTTCTGTGCAACTATTAAAGTTTAACTTTGTATTTTTCCATAGCTTTTTCTTAAATATTGAATTCTTTATTTTCTTGTACTTTATTATTTTTCCTATTTAATGTCAGCATCATTGTTTCACAATGTAGCAATTAGTACTCACTACTGTACATACAAATTGTTGAAAGATTAAATAAGGTGCATTAGGATCAGGTATACTTTATAAATTATTATAATTTATTTATTAATTTCTTAATAATTTATTGAAATAATTCTGTAAATTATTTGAAAATAAATGTTAATAAGATTAAAATTATGGTAGAAAAGTAAACTATTACACTTTTAGTATAAAATTTGTTTGAACATTTATATCAAGGTAGTTAATAAGAAATTGGTGTCTAAAATATCTGATTTTCAAGAACTCAAGTCTTGCCAAATCCTTCTCAATTTATCATGATCAGTCTATAAATTCTACAAAGCTTTTAAATGACAAAACAGCTTAGAAACCAATCCTACCTATTATATCAATTGTGTGAAAAAATTGTCTCTTAAACATCCTCAATGTGACAGAAACAAGCAAACAAAAAACTCTAAAATATTTAGAAAAGTACACGGGCAAACTAAAAGAAAGTGGCTCCTGTTTGAAATAGTTTCTTTTTTTGCCATATTCAAAATTTCATGCATTTATCAAACTTTTGGTTATAGTTCAGAGTGTTAAAATTTTTTATGGGAAAGGAAATAAATACCACCTGGAACACTTGCATGCTAACATACCTATTTCTGTTATTAATATTCATTCTATATTTGTATGGGTTTCATGTAGATGTGTTAGTGTTACAGGAGTAAGTATTCTGTTTGTCACTTTTTCTAATTTTATGAAAATTACTGGAGATGTGTTTTTACTAGGAATTTAAAAAAAATCAATCTAAAAATAGCTGAACTTCCAATAAAGTAAGAAAAGTTCAGAGCATTAGTTTGGGAATCAGGAGACAAATTTCATCTATCACAATCTTACCACTATCTCTGACGAATAAAATAGTTAAATTCTTATAATCTCATTTTCCTAATTCATAAATGATATCGGATTGGGAAATTCTTATCATATGCATAATTTTAGGATCATATTGTTCAAAATAAAAGCTTTCAAAACCATATAACTTCAATAGTTTTAAAATATATCTTTCAAAGTTATGCCATTAACAAATATGAATGAAAATAAAATCTCTAAAAGTTCTGAAAGCTAATAAATGTTCAAAATTAAAAATATTAAGTGAGAGAAGAAATATGTCATTCTTAAAACTATTGTTTGGAGTAAATACTCATGCTAATTAGGTCTAGTTTATCAGTTACATGGTTAAAATAGTTTACCCAAAGTTCTTAATTTGTCATGACTTGCAAAATGAAGAAGAATAAAATGAGTTTGTATTTTACTGGAATTGTGTTTTGGAGCCAAATAGGTAATAATGGTTTATTTCTTCTTATTTTTCTAAATTATAGGGTGGCTTCACACGTAAATACTCTCTTAGTTCAAAAACTGGAACACTTCTTCCAGAATTCCCCAGTGCGCAACACCTTGTGTACCAAGGATGCATTTCTAAAGACAAGGTATCAATTAAAGATACTTCTCTATTGATTTTCTGATATGTTGGTTCCATATCTCAATTTGCTGGAATCTCCTGGCACATGCAGGAAGCCATCAGAAATCTGCATAATCAAACATAATTGACTGATTTATAGGAGGGTGGGACAAAGGTTTGCTAACATCGATTAAACACTTTCCAATTAATTATTTACCATCTTGATGATAGTGTGTAATCAGAAAGTGGCAAAACCCCTCAAAACACTATAGATTTTTTTATTTAAAACATAGTATCAAGGAAGAAGATATGTCTATCACAGGAGTTTCTTTAAATATAAGTTTATGTTTTTTCTTAGCTCTATTTAACTCCAGAAAAAAAACTGTAGTCATCAAGCACTTATCAAAGACAAAAATACCAGAATCCCTAAAGGGGAGATGAATGCCGAAATGAATCGTAGAACTGTACAAGACGATCACAAAGGCTACTTCAGTTCTTTAATCCTGTGCTCTCCTAAGTCTGCAATGTTTTAACATTTGCTTTTGTTTTTTAATTTTGGGTCACAATCGGTAAAAATCAGTTGAGGTTTCTGATATGAGGGAGATTGAGCTATACATTCCAGTATGGAAAATTGGTGCTTCAACCCATTGAGCTGTCTCCCCAGTCACTGCATTTAAAAAAAAATTAAAGAAGAGCAGTTCTACAGTGTTCAATTTATAAATAATTTTCAATATCACTTTATGATGGTTGTATAATAAGTCTAAGCTTAGATTTTTCTATACTTCTGAATTTCCAGATTTTTTTCTGGTCACAGGCTAACTAGTAGTAAATTCTCCTATGAAAGTAGGTCTTAATGATTTCTACATTCTTCTTTCAACTAACGTTCCTTTTTCCCATTAGCATTTGAGGAAAACACATTTCACAATATTCTGAGTTAATTCATACTTTTAAGGTGCAAATACGAAAGTATGTGATTAGCTGATAGCCAACTGAATTACTCTAGCAATAGGTCTTCTATAGAAACAGGAACTAAAAATGACACACTGATTTTGAAAAAGATATTTTTATAAGAAGAGATGCCAAATAACTCCTGGGATTCTATCTGATGACAAACTCCCAGTTAAGAACAGGAAAAGTGTTGATGATTCTCAGCTGCAGGTTCCAAACCAATCAGTATTGGTAGGCGACCTTTGTGTAAAGGATTGCTTACATACAAACACAATAAGAAAATACCTACTGTGTAAATATACCTGGTGAGAGGGGAGTGGGGGAGGAGGGCGGCAGAGAGCAACAACAACAACAACAACAACAAAAGGAGTTAAAAAGACAAAGACAGAGAGATGACAAACATTCTAATAAGCTTATTTCATTTCTGTGCTAGCCTCCACAGTTTTTACCTACAAATTTGAAAACTTATCTATAGCTTGCTGCTGGTTTGTGATGCAGTAATAATTTCTGATTTCTAAATTAATTCTCAAGGCTCCTTACCAGGAGCACCAGAGAGCAATACTCTACTTCATTCGTTGAGGATAGCGGATTCTCTCTTTTCATCTTCTTAGCTAGCTTATAAATTCCCCAGTTGCTAGCTTTGAAGTACACAAAACATTTGCTTCCCTGTGGCAGGAAGGATGGAGACTGCCCAGTGAGAACGGATCTCCCTTCAGAAGTATTACCGAAAGCTGAGAACCTGCTATCTGCCTTGTCATAGTGTAACTGAAGGCAACTATTCCGCCTCCTTGCAGTCTCACCCATTTGCATGAGGCTATGTCTTTTCTCTGCTTCTGTCCTCTATAATGTGATATTAATCCACCCCCAACATTTAGCAAAATTATATCAATAAGGATTGAAAAGCGTACCATAATTAAAGTTTCTTATACAAAGACTATGTAAATAAGTACCAATAGTGTAATTTATTTTATATGCAGATATAAAAATAAAATTTTATATGACAAAATTTAGAAAGTTTATATGTACATGTCCATCTGTATGATATGTATTGAATAATTTGACAGATAAACAGAAATAATTGAGAAAATGAAAGCTTTATTTTAGTTTAGTAGACTTAGGATTCAAATGGTTAATTTTTGAGAACAGTTATGGATCCATTTTTATCTTTGAATGGAAATGAATGCTGTTATTTTTCATTAAGTATGATTGGCAGCCCATTTCATATAACATATAATACCAGTGTTGGAAATGGAGCGGATGTCTCAATTGTATTAATGGTGACATCTGCTAGAGTAGATCTGTACAGTATATTCACTGAAGATAGACTGGTAGCTTGCTTGTCATCAGTATATAGCTGTGAGCTTAGACACAAAGATGAGTGCTGTCACTGGGTTGCAACGGTTGGAGAGCAAAAGGTTCGGGTAGGAATATCACCCTTAGCAATCAAGATACTATTGGGACAAAAATAGCTAACATCTGTCAATTACTTACTTGACTTATGGATTATTCCAACCACTCTACATGTGCTATTTCATTTACTTCTCATAATGACCTTAATACATATTTACTGCTGTTATTATCTCCACTTTTACAGATGAGAAAGTCAAAGCACAAAATTAAGTACCTTGCCTAATATCACGTAGCTTGTGGGGGCCAGCTTAGAGCTGGCACTCATATCCGGGTTATTTGAGAGAAAGGCTCACACATTCAGTCTCTAAATCATGCTCCTATGCACATAGAACACACAACTAATAACATGTAGGGACATTTCCAGAGTATACATGTTTTGAATTTGAATATTGTTAAATTAATAGATTAGTAACTATAAATTTCAAGTTTTATAATATGTTTAAAACTTTTCAATAATGCAAGCCAAGATATCGATGGTAAAACAGAATTGGGGATATTTCATAGTCAGTATTCAACTTTCAAATTATTTTTAAGTCACTGTCATTTGATAACACTTCTAATATTGTTTTATAATTAAAATAAATTATGTCTTATAATGTCTTAATTATATGCCAAGTACTGTAATATATGAATTATATTTTATTTAAACTTAAATTGTGCCTGTGGCCTGTACGGAGATCAAAACTGTGACCTTGGCATTATTAACACCATGCTCTAACCAACTGAGCTAACTAGCTGGGGCGAAGGCACAGTGGGTAAGGCGTTTGCCTTGCACGCCCGGGTTTGATTCCTCTGTCAGAGAGAGCCGGGCAAGCTACCGAGAGTATCTGTCCCGCACAGCAGAGCCTGGCAAGTCTCACAATGAAGATGTTATTGGTGCCCGCTCGAGCAAATCTCGAGCAAATCGATGAGCAACAGGATGACAGTGACAGTGACAAACTTAAACTATGGAAGTAATATGACTTTTACCGCTTTGGAGTAGACTGTGCTTTCCCTTTAACATGTATTTCTTTCTCTTTTCCCACTCTGGAGGAGCCTGTGTTGTCTCTTTCCACTCACAAATCTCCCTCTTAATTTCTTTAGATAAAAGATATTTTGCTTTGTTAAAAAATTATATCAGTAATATGTTATTACTACCCTGCTTAAAGGCTGGAGATTCTAACGCAAAAGCAGCCTCTGCAAAGGTCCTTGGTCAGTAGCACAGGGAGTGAGATGTGGCTGACCCCGGGCCCGCAGTGGCCACACTGAGAACCACTGCCTCACACTCAGGACAAGCTCTTAATAATGAGACTGTGGGGAGATAATGATTTCTTTGCCTTATTTTCTCAGCTAAAAGGTGTTTTCTTTTGGTAGAAATGTATAATGTTTTGGTTCACAGCACCATGCATAGTCATCTGTGTCATTGGTTTTATCACTTGTACTTTCCACTTGCTTTCTTTTCTCCCTTCTCAGAACAATAAACTTCTTGAGAATTGTGCCTGTTTTTATTCCATAGCTTTAAGAAAAATTGCTGGCACATGAGAGAAACTTTGAAACTATGTGTTGAATGTCTGAACAATCTAAGGCAGTGTTGAAAGGATGGCTTGTTTAAGCTTTTTCTTCCTTAAACTAGGTTGATACTCTCATAATGATGTACAAGACTCACTGTCAGTGTATCCTGGATAATGCAATTAATGGAAACTTTGAAGAGGTAAGGTTACAAGAATGCTTTGCTTGCCACTTTATATATTCTCTGTTGTCCTGTTCTTAATGTGTGTTCATATTAAGGAAAAATATTTTTCTTCTGCAACTAGATCCAGCATTTCTTATTACATTTTTGGCAAGGAATGCCTGATCATCTTCTTCCCCTGCTTGAAAACCCTGTTATCATTGATATTTTCTGTGTTTGTGACTCAATTCTTTATAAGGTAAGCTTTGTGAAAAATCTTAAACATAAACCATATACTTTTAAAGCACGTTAAATCAAAATATTAAAAATTAATTTCAATAATTTTATTTGCCTGGAGATACACCATTTACTTGTTTCTCATAAAAATCATGCATTTTAAGTCTGTGTCTAATAGTGTGTTAACTTTAATGTAAAACTATGTTAAGTAAAACAAGTTGAATTTCAGTTTGCAACTAAGGATTACTTTAAATGTGGCACACTAATTCATGAAAACAGCTTTTATTAATTATTTTATAACTTATTTTCATAGTAAATTTTAAAACAAATTTTCACATTATCAGTATCTTGGACAAAGCAGAAAAAGTATTCATGGAAATATCTAGCTTTATTGTGTTTTGGTGACCAGTGCTATTAGAGTAAGAGTCCCAAAGTGTTTACAGAAGGATCATAAAGACATTTTGAACAAAGACAAGATGGACTGATTGGACTTCCAATCAAGCAATTGATGAAGAAACAATAATTTTCGTTGTTTCCTAGTTAGAGGAGCAACAAGGTTCAAACTGAGGGAGAAAACTATATTGTAGTGTGAGTTTTAAAGTGAGTTTGATTATATTTACTAGTTTAGTTGTCACAAGGAAAAGGAAAGTCCTTTCTTTGAAAAATAGAGTTTACAAGAACCTATTACTCATTAAGAAAAAAAAATCCTTGTTTGTTGCAGAAAATATAGCAGAAATTAGATAGACTCAGTCAACAAGCAGGTTTTCAGAGTAAGAACTGATAGGTAGACAGGAAGAGGAGTGGAAGCTCTTAGTTTCAGTTTTTTTGCTCTCCCTCAGTGGAGGGTAAGAGAATGTATAGAGTAGTTTGTTCTGGGCTTTAGTTTAAGTAGAAAAACAGAAGGAAATATGAGGATGATCCCAATTCCTGAGATGAGTGAGAATGTCATTTAGAAAGGAAAGATTTAATTTGTACTGAATGCTTGCACTATTTGACTCGAGGAAGTAAAGAAAAGAGGAAGAGAAGGTGACTCCAAGATTGGTAAATAAAAATATCTGGGCTTCATGCATACACATTTCTGACCACCAAAACTGTATTTTCAGCTGGCGAGATAGCTCAGTGGGTTATAACAATGTTTTGCATGCCTAAACTCCAGGTTCAATTGCTGAGCACTGAGCTGAGAGTAGCCCCTCAGTACCTCTAGATGTTGGCATTCTTCCCGTAAGAAAATTATACAACCTATCAGTGCTTCCAAGAAATATCCTTTTTAAAACACTGATTTTTCCCAAAATGTTTTTTTCCAATTTCCTTAAATCTAATACAGATTTAAACCCCGAGTTTAAGTACTTTTATTTTTTCCATTTTTTTCAGTGGATTAAGTAATATATTCACTAAGAGGTACTAGAATATTTGGCTTTGCACCTCAATCCAATTAAGTCAGGTACTTTCTCTATGCTATCTATAATAATAAATTAGAGCTGTATTCACGGCATTGATTAACAACTATAACTGTTAGCTTAATTTTCTTCTCCAAGCATTGAACTCAGTAGGGCATAGGTAGTACTGTAAAGGAAGCAGGAAAACTGCTATTCTGTTAGGTCTTCATTTCATCTCTGCAGAATGGATCTGTATTTGATTCATGAAATAATTACCCAGGTCAGTCTGTTAGTAACAAACATCATGGGCCTATGCCATACTGTCTCTTGTTTTAACTGTCTTATGCACATGGAATATGTCTGTATTTTGCTGGTAGACTAAACAGCTATCTGTAGATTAGGTTTACCCACATTTTGAAATATTTCTCCTCTGACCTCTTGATCTGCTTCTCCAGGCCACCCCACTCATTTTATTATGCCACTCAGTAAATAAACAGAGTGGGAGAATAAACCAAGTGAATCTGCACTCTCCCAATCTGTCTAGTCCCCCCATCTCCTTATTTACCAGTTTTCTTTGGAGCTAGGCTCAGTCGCCACTAATTTCTTCTTTTACTAGTTTTTTTCTAATGGTCTACCCACAACCTCACCCATATTTATGGTTTATTCTTGCTCTTTCTTTTAAGTTCTCTTTCTGTCCTGATAGTTCACTCTCAAAAGCTCGTGTATTAGTGTCATCACCTTAAGCACCTTACTGAATGCTTTAGATTATATCCGTGTCTAATGGGGTATAATTTACACACACAGCATGACATACGTATATAGCACACACAAGTGTAATTTATAGAAATGACTAGCATATTCTCTGGAAATCTGGAAAATAGAAATTTGCAATAAGTGTACGTCTATAGCAATAATAAGAATATATTAACTCTCTTTTGTTGTCATTAAGGTCCTCACAGATGTGCTAATACCTGCCACAATGCAAGAGATGCCTGAAAGGTAGGTCCAGTCATTAAAACATGACAGCTTTTTAGTAAAGGTTTTAACTGTACATATTTCCTGAAGCATAATATATAGGAATAAATTGTTCTATCAGAATTATTTTCCTGTTCCCATTCCTTTGTACTGTATTACCTGAAAGAAATGTCCCTCAATCCTTGTATTTGAACCTCATTGAACAAAATTGATAGACTAATTCTGAAATTCCTTTAAGAATTGCCCAAGTGAGAAGTTAATATTAAGGTCTCATGGACCTTTAAGATACCAATTGTATTCTTCAATGGAAACTAGTTAAATGAAGATAAACAGGGAAACCTGATGGAAATTATCACAAAAATAAAAACTATAGGGAAAATTATTTTAATGTTATTGTTAACTTTGATTTTAATTGAAAAATTAGAAAGTGACATACCTTTAAAGCTATTTTTATTGAAGCAAAATTGTTTTCTTAACATTGTCTAGGTTTTATTTATTTATTTTTGCTTTTTGGGTCACACCCAGTGATGCACAGTGATTACTCCTGGCTCATGCATGCACTCAGGAATTACTCCTGGTGGTGCTTGGGGGACCATATGGGATGCTGGGAATCAAACTCGGGTCGCCGGATGCGAGGCAAACGCCCTACCCGCTGTGCTATCACTCCAACCCCATTAACATTGTCCAGGTTTTAGATGTACAATAATCTAACTTAATATTTATCTATGTTACATTAATATCCCAAACAAGTTTGGTTTCTGGAATTATCACTTCTTTTAATAAAGCATAAGACATTAATTTAAAATTATACTTGAATATTTTTCACAATGTCTTCTCTGGTATAAGAAGCTAAAAACATGGAGGAGGAATCATATTGTTTAAAAAAACAAATTCTAATGAAATTTTGAAATTTATTTCAGACATCAATACATATAGGACTGAACATGGTGCTAAGTAGTAAAAAATATTATTTTTATTTTCCTTTCCTTTTAGACTTTCTTTCATCTAATAGAGATTATTGGCCTGGTTAATCCTTTATTTTCTTTATAATTTTGGTTTATGTATGCATACTTAGTGTCAGACAAAAATCTTGTGGCTAGTAGAGATAGTGACACATATTCAACGTAGCATGCAGTACTCTACATAACTTATTTCATTTAATTCCTATAAGAAGTCTGAAAGGGAATTGTAATATATTTTCTCTTAAGTAATTCATTATTTTAAAATAGTTCACAGTTAGTGTAGAAAATTAAAAGCACACATAAAGTGCATTTAAGAACCACTTTTAATCTTACACATATTGGTGGATGAACAAGCACTCTGGGGGCTTCCCTTGGAGATACTCAGCCAAGCTGTCCAGTCAGTTCAATACTTGGGCTCATGATGTAATTCTGCACTGACCAAAGATGCTAGAGGCCACAAGAGCGGATCCAGTAATGCTTAGGGGGCTCCAGAGAAACCGGGTACTGCTCTGGGGACCATGAGGTGACAAGTTAGAACTCAGATTTTTACATGACAGGCATGTGCTCTTGACTGCTGATGAATATCCTCAGCCTGCTCCCTGCAGTCTTCATATCTTAATGGCAGAGAATTCTCCCTAGGAATGTTCATAAGCAAACACATTTTAGAAAATGACACTAAAAATGCAAATAAATTATACACACTCTGAATGTATGCTGTGAAATCAGTTCTTAACAACAAACGTAGATCAACATTGTCATTTTCAATGATTATTTTAACCCCCAGCTTCTGGGAAATACTATCTTATAACCAATTTCTTATCACTAAATAATTATGTTTTTAAAAACACAACCTATCAGATTATTCCAATGTAGCTCTTACGATTTCCAATTCACATGAGGAAATGGTGAGCAGGAAGGAGTCATTTGTCAATATATATGATTCATAATGTATTCAATAGGAGAGATAGAACAGTAGGGCGGGTGCTTGCCTTGCATGTGGTCAGCTTGGGTTTGATTCCCTAAGTCCATACATCTCCGGGAGTGATCCCTGAGCACAGAGGCAGGAGTAAACCTTGAGCACCTGCAGTTGTGGTCACAAAACAAACAAAAACAGTTATTTGTAACTAAGATTAAAACCTGAAAGGGGTTGGGCAGACAGATAATACAGCTTTGTACAATTATCTGTAATACAGATAATACATGCTTTGCTTGCAGTTTTAATCTCCAGCTCTGCATATGATCCCTTGATCCCCTCCAGGAGTGATCTGTGAGCTTAGAGCCTTGAGTAAACCTAAGAGCCACTGGGTGTGGCCTAACCCCAGCCCTACGCTGAAAAAAAAAGCCTAGAGTGACATAATGGTTCCAATTTGATGTTTATCATGGAACTAACATATGCACACTTGTACTTTCCTGGAAATTTTTCATAGAACATGATTGAATCATGAGTCAATTTTAATAATAAATTATTTGTAATTAGACATTCTGCATGCCTGAACACTTTGTATAAATTATCTAATGCAATCCTCATACTAATCGTTTGACACATATACTATACTAATTTCCACTTAACAAATGAGGAGAGAGATGCTTAAGAAAAAACAGATCTAAATTGAACCTAAGATGTTTGAAGTCATATTCTTGGAATTATAGAATGATGACACACTGCCATAAAACCATATTCATTTAATGAGGAATAAACTGCTTTACAATAGTTTTTTATTTTTTTGTAGCTTACTAGCAGATATCAGAAACTTTGCTAAAAACTGGGAACAGTGGGTTGTTACATCCTTGGAAAATCTCCCAGAGGTTCTTACTGACAAGAAAATACCTATTGTGAGAAGGTTTGTTTCTTCTCTGAAACGACAAACTTCTTTCTTGCATCTTGCCCAGGTATGTTGGTAAACTCTAGGATATTGGTATTCGAGTTACCAAATCAAAACACATTTTTTTCTGGGGTAGGACCTGGGGCTTAGTGATAAAGAGCATGTCTAGCATATGTGGGGCTCTTGTTTCAATTCCCAGCACTGAGCACATACAAAAAGATCCCCAAAATAATAATAATGATGAGAATAAAGCTGTCCTCTGATAGCAAGACTGAAGAATTTTCAGAGATTAAAGCTAAGTAGATTGTAATTAAGTGCACTGTAAAATCTCAGAATGAATGAGAGAGCTGAACAAGGTTATCAGAGGAAAAGTTGATATGTTTTGAAATATGCATATAATCTAGGTAATAGTACTAATGTTTATTCCAATTTGTAAATATTTTGGTTATGCAAAATAAAAGCAATAGGAAAAAGTTGATAGAGTGTAAGTACATATGCCACTTTTTGATTTTTTTTGTAAATTTAAAATGATTTTAAAATGAAAAAAGAAATATTACCATCCCCTTTGATTAAGTACAATTGTAAACTCTTATTTGGGAAATTAATTCATTCTATAGAAGTGAAGATTGTGGTGAATGAGCTCATGTATTTCATATGAATTCCTCAAATCCAACACACTTTAGACTATCTAGTGATATTGCCCTCTCAAATAAAAATAAAAGTAATTCTAAAATTAGGATAGATATTTATGTTATGAAAATATATTGTTGCTGTTTTGTGAAAATTTCTAATCTTTTCACTAAAAAAAGCTAGCTTGAAATTGTTGCATATATGGCATGTAAAATTGTAAAATCTGTTTTTCCTGATTATGGATTTTTTAAATATAATTTTCAAAAATCAAAACAGCTTTCAAACCTTTAACAGATCTCATCATGATTCTTCATGATTACTTTTAGCGTTTCAAAAGAAAGCAGTTCTTTATGATAGTTTTCCCTTTAGGAACTATTTCTCTAGAAGCCAAGCATTTCCTTTAGATAAATTAGTAGTGCTATAATTTAGGTTTTTACTTTATCTATGCAGATTGCTAGACCAGCTCTCTTTGATCAACATGTTGTGAATTCAATGGTGTCTGATATTGAAAAGGTTGACTTGAACAGTATTGGATCGCAGGCCCTTCTCACCATTTCAGGCAGTACCGATGCTGAATCTGACATCTACACTGAAAGTAAGTCTTCTGCCTGTTTAGAAAGGGTTTCCCAACTTTGGCAGCATGGATTTGAGTAACTTTGAGAGCAGCATTGTCTAGTGCTCTTCTGATTTATATCCATCAGGTGCAAGTCTAAGTCTCTAATCAGAAATATCTCCATCTCTACATATTTTCAAATAACTCATTCATTTTTAAAAAGTTGGTTTATAGAAAGTTTTTTTTCTTTTTGGGTCACACCCAGTGATACTCAGGGGTTATTCCTGGCTCTTCACTCAGGAATTGCTCCTGGCGGTGCTGGGGGACCATATGGGATCAAATCTGGGTCTGCTGAGTACAAGGCAAACGCCCTACCCACTGTACTATCGCTCCGGCCCCAATAGAAGCATTTTAAATTAAAAAACAATACCTTAAAATGTATTTATTGTAGGAAACTTGTAAAATGTAAAAAATAGAAGAATGTAAGCTATCCACAACCACATTCATGCCTCTTAGAAATAACCAAAATGTAAATAACCCTAAAATAATCACAATGGTTTAAAATTTTGTTTCTGGTTTCACATTACAGTCATACATATTTCCACACATTTTACCCTTTGGCTACATATGGTATATGATGCATAATATAGTGGTATCTCAACACAGTACCATTTCTCAAAGTAGAGATTCCATGCTCAGGCATAAATTCTCTGACAAAGTTTACAAAATCAGTATGTAACTAGAAAAGCCGACTCAATTTCCAAGGAATACCAACCCATATTTTCCCCTCCTTTTTTTCTGTAAAGAGAAAAATAATGATGTCTTGCATAAACTGTGGACTCATCTCTGGGAACATTCCAGTTTCAACACTGCCTTCAATTTGGTGACAAAAATTATATTACCCTTTGAGATTCCGTAAATTTCCTTTGATAAAATGATAAGTTTTAACTGTTCTCTTTAGATTTCTTATAAAGTGTTACTCATGTGTGCAGTTTAATTCTGCAATGCAGAATTTAATTTTGCTAAAGATGGAGGCTATATTCAGAAGGAAGAAAACCAACAGCTTACTTTAGTCCTCACCTTTCAATGAATCTGTTGCTTTTTATAAAAATGTAGGATTCAAAATAATCAGTTTTGTTGACCATTTTCTCTGGTATGGGCTGGAGCTATAGCACAGTGGTAGGGCATTCGCCTTTCACGCAGCCGACCTGTGTTCGATTCCTCCGTCCCTCTCAGAGAGCTCGGCAAGCTACCGAGAGTATTGCGCCCCCACGGCAGAGTCTGGCAAGGTACCTATGGCATAT
The DNA here is from genome assembly GCF_027595985.1 of Sorex araneus. Classification (NCBI taxonomy): domain Eukaryota; kingdom Metazoa; phylum Chordata; class Mammalia; order Eulipotyphla; family Soricidae; genus Sorex; species Sorex araneus. The sequence continues at coordinate 143,088,520 of NC_073305.1, forward strand.
TGAATATGCAAAAAACAGTAACAATAAGTCTCACAATGAGAGACATTACTGGTGCCCGCTCTAACAAATCGATGAGCAACGGGATGACAATGACAGTGACAGTGACAGTGATTACATACTTACATAAACCAGTTTTCTACATATTTTGACACATATTTAGGATAAAAATTTTGAAGAGTAAAGTACTATAAATTTCTTAGCCATTGTTTTCAACAGAGAAAATTAATTCTTTGGAATGCTATAGAAAATTAATTCTGTAGTATTCAGTTAACCATACCTGTCTTTTCCTAATGTAAAATTAAAACCGGTTTTAAATTTAATTTTTCTTGGTTTCAATGTAGAGTATAATATTCTGATTTATTAAATGTTTTCTATGGTAGATGATTCTATCACAGTGTTCCAAGAACTGAAAGATCTCCTTAAGAAAAACGCCACTGTGGAAGCTTTTATTGAATGGCTGGATACCGTAGTAGAACAGAGAGTTATTAAGGTACTTTACCAATGACAGAGTCAGAAAATAAACAAATATTTTTGTTCTGAGTAAATGCTTACACATTAATAGCTTCTTGGCTGGTAAGTGAAAGTGGAATGACATGTGTGAAATTACCTTGAAAAGATTTTTAAACCTATACAAATTGGGCAGCCAGTTTAGGACTTTGTTAGATTTGAGTGCACTGGATATATATTTTAATTCTATTGTTTCTTGATCAAGGGGTACAGAACTTATACCTTTTCTTATCAGTCAAAAGGTATAAGGACAGTGGGGTGCAGTAATTTTGTTTACCAAATGTATAAACATTAACATTATTGTAAATCATATCTCACCAATAATAAAGTTCTAACAACATAACATCAGTAGTTGAAGTTAGAAGTTAGATATAGCCCTTTTCTAAACAGATATCTTTTAAAAAACAAATGTTGAAAACAAATATGGTATTTAGTATTGACATTTTTTAATTCCAGGAGTTCAGTATTTTGTGTTTTCTGTGTAGTTGCTTCAGTTCTTTCAGTTAACCTTCAAGTCATCCATCATGAAACAAGGCAATAAGAACAAATATATCCATCACTGTTTGGTGTTAGCCATTCCATATCAAGGAAACTAGTTATAGCGTAGGGACTTTTTTTCTCCTGGAAAGAAAACAGATTATCATTCAGAACCAGAGAAGTCAGAGTTAATCATTCACAGAAATATATAACCTTTTGTTCACACTTCGCCTGTTCTTTTTAGTTTTGTCAAGGAAGAATTAGATATAAAATTTTTATGAATTATTTATTTTCTGCTTAATTCGATTAGATAACAAACGACAACTCTATTAACCTTAAAAAATGACAACAAAGACAGACTAAGATAGAAATCTCTGGGAAGATCAGCTAATTTGATGTCATAGGTGGTGTGCCTTGCCATCTGTCCATTTTTTAGATAGCTTCATCTATCTCTTCATTTGTAATATGATGCATAGAGTTAAGAGATGACATATTTTATAATTTCATGTTTTTCTTTTACTTTTCAGACCAGTAAACAAAATGGAAGGTCATTAAAGAAGAGGGCTCAAGACTTTTTGCTGAAGTGGAGCTTTTTTGGTGCTCGAGTAATGCACAATCTCACCTTGAACAACGCATCCAGTTTTGGTATTTTACATGCTTTACAAGACTCTTCTTAAATGACATCCTATAATTCCCAGACATGTTTCTTAGTAATCATTAAGCATTGTGGCACTGTTGCTTTTCAAACTATACGTCAATGTCAAGAATGGTAGCTATGAGTCTGACTTTAGATCACACGAAGAGTTAAATTCTAACATGCTTATCTCTGTGGGTTTTGCAAGTTGGTCTATTCATTGTAGAAAGGGGGGGGTTCTCTTTTCAGAGGGTTTTGGAGGGGTTTTAGTGAGATAATCCACATGGAAAAGTATTTGCCTATGCCTAGAAAGGACTTGATGAATCTCAGTCACATGATTATTACATTCTATCAATGCCAATAAAAGTTTTGTTAAACAGGCAATAATTAATGCAATATTTAGCAATGGCACTACTCATTCAAATAGAGCAAGTTTTTGTGTTTCTTCAAAGCACTCACACAGTAGCATTGCAGGTATCAAAGAACAATGTAGAAGCACAGTTGCATAGATTACTGCATCATCTTTTCTAACCTACATGACTTATGAAAAAATTGATCAAGTTTGCTTTTTCAAGTGTTGAATATCTCTTGACATGAGATATGATCCAAGTGGTAGGGACACATGCCTTACATGTAGGTGGCTCTGAGTTGTGTCTGAGTTGTATCTCTTGCATCACATACCCCACTCCCACTATCAGCATCTCCAGGTATAGTTCTGGTGGTCCCCAACTACTGCCAGTGCCTAAGAACTAGCCAGTACTGGACCTTATAAATAGTTGAATATTTTCTTTTCTTTTAAGTTATCTGAGTTCTTATTTTTATATGTAGCACTGCACTGTCAAATAAAAAATTCATAGAGAAGGGGTAATGATTTTGAGTTGAATTTTGAAGTCTTATGTTATAAAATAGATCACAGTTGGCTGCAGTACATTGTTTTAAGCTCATTTTTAGTGGAAGTAGATTTTAAAAACTGAGCTTGTATTAAAGAAGACGCAAAATGTATTCTCACTTTTTAAAATAATCCAACTCATATTCAAGGTTTCTTAAAATACCCAACATTGAAGCCTGTTTTGCTATAAAACAGGTTTGTGCTGGCAATAATTAAAGAATGATTTTTCTGTGACATCTTCCACCTGAAAATTATTGTTTTGCATTTTTTAAGTCAAAGAGTATTTTGTATCAGGTAAGATAGACATCTTACTTGATAACTTCTTTCAGACCATGATGGCCATTGTCTAATTATTTAGTACAAAGTAAACAGAAATAGAGCGGAGTAGAGCTCATTCTCCCCAGGTTAAACTTTATCACACTCCAATGTGTGCCCTCTTAAAGCATAAAGCGTGTCTCACTTTCATCCGTATTTTCCTTTGATGTAATTAGTGGCCAAAGAGTTGGCAGGACAGTACACACAGTGAGCTAGGCAGGCAGTACAGAAAAAGATTAGAGACCCAAGTTAAGCATGTTGGTCTTAGCAGGTCATTTAAAGTCCAACAAGTATTTGTTTATTTCAGTTGCTCCTTGTAGAGTGTAGTGAGATGGTCACAAAGATAACTCGACTTTTTCTCCCTTTTTTTCATCCTCTGATTTCTTTCCTTATTCCCAATCCATATACAAGGTTCTTTCCATTTGATCCGAATGCTTCTTGATGAATACATTCTTCTGGCTATGGAGACCCAGTTTAACAATGATAAAGAGCAGGAATTACAGAATTTATTGGACAAATATATGAAGAATTCAGGTAGGTAAAAGAATGTATATTTTGGGGAATATTTTTGGTGGAACTTCAAGAAATTTTCAGTACACATGTTAAGTAGGTTTAAAAAACTCAGAGTTCCCCCCAAAGATGTCACAACTAACACCGTTTAACAATACAGTAGAGCTCTATTTTTCTTTCCTTTGTTTATACACAGAATACTGGAAAGTACTTTACTGGAATCTCTGATTAAAGATAAATCCAAGTTCTTCTGATTTATAGTAAGATGAGAAGTGATTCTGACACAAAAATTAACTGTAATTCAAATATTGTGGTATGATGCTTTAAATGGGGCAGTATAAATTCTGTGTAGGCTTAGATAAGAGAACACATTTATTTAGGTTTTAGTGTTAGTGACTTGCATTTTAAAGACTATTTACTACAGAGAAGACTTTGAAATACTCTTATGAGAGCATGCCCATCAACAAATACATAGTAAACTAGATCCTGTACCACTGCTAAGACCTGTCTGAATTGCTTCCTATTGAAAACATTTCCCAGTTTACAGATTTATGACACAAATTAAAATATTTTCATTTTGTTTGTTTTCCTTAAACTTAATTGCTAAGAATTTGGGAATAATTTAGCTTTCTTAATTTAAAAAAAAAAACACCTTTTTTCCAGATGCAAGTAAAGCTGCCTTTACTGCTTCTCCAAGTTCTTGTTTTCTGGCCAACCGTAATAAAGGGAGTACTGTATCCAGTGACTCTGTGAAGAATGAAAGTCATGTGGAAACAAATTATCTTCCTCTGCCCTCAAGCCAACCAGGAGCTGTAGTATCTGCTCTGCACCCATTCCCTGCTGGGAATACAGACAACATGCCTCTTCCAGGTATGCTGTGAAATACACTGAAAATCTCTTGAATCTCAAGATGTCTTTCAGGAATCTAGTTTCTCTCTGCTTCCCTTTCTCCATCCCTTTCTTCCTTCCTTTCTTCCTCCTATCTTCCTTCCTTTGTTTTACTGAGGAAAAATACTAATTTTAAGGAGAATGTGCAGTTCTCTAGAGAGCAAGAAGAAGAAGAAAAAATAATGGAAATTTATGCCCTAAAGGACATGGACAAACCCATGGAGTGCTGAAAAACTGCTTCTTGAACATTTTCCACTTGTGACTCTTTTTTGAATCTTGGGCCAGTGCTACTAGAAACACCATATACTCATTAATTTTTATTTCCGGGTCAAAAACTCTGTGGTTGTCAGATTTTTCACAACATCCACACTGTTACACAATACTATAATACTATAAGGGATCACAACCCACAGTTTAAACAGCTTGGCTATAAAAAAAGATACTACACACGTAGAGCTGGGATGTGGGCAACTTTTTCTGCTTTCTTAAAGTATTTTCAATGCATCCCAAGAGCAAAAAAAAAAAGTCATTCTAACTGGCTGAGAATAAAAGTTCAATACTTTTGTGATTTTTTTTTCTTTTTGGGTCCCACCAAGCAATGCTCAGGGGTTAATCCAGGCTTTGCACTCAGGAATTGCTCCTGGCAGTGCTTGGGGGACCATATGGGATGCCGGGGATCGAACCCGTGTCGGCTGCGTGCAAGGCAAGCGCCCTACCTGCTGTGCTATCGCTCCGGCCCCACTTTTGTGATTTTTAACAACTGTTGCTCATGATTTTGTATTACCACTATTATTAACATGGGCACGACACTTTGACACTAAATTTTATCAAGAAACATGTTCAATTAGTGAAACTTATTTAGTGGAAGAAAATTACAGAAATATAAAATCCTTATATGTTCTGAGGGTAAAGAAGTGCTATTTATTTTGACATTTGAGAATATCATTTATTTTCTGTTAATAATTACAATGTTGAACTCAAATTATCTTTATAATCTATGAAAATACGAAGGCTTCCAGACCTTTACAATGATCACTAACTCCACAAGCCTGCACTCTTGTGAATATGTTTGTACTGTTATGATGTTTTATAATCCCAGAATTTTGATGTTGCTCTTTGGAGAGTAGAAATGAGTAAATTAGATGCAAGTTTATATTAATCTTTTAAATACTTTTATATTCCAGTAATGAAAAATATTACGTTTTTTTTTTCCAGGTCCAATAGAGCTTCCCCAGAACACTGGTCATCTGATGACCCCACCCATTTCTCCTGCTATGGCAAGCAGAGGAAGTGTCATTAACCAAGGACCAATGGCAGGGAGACCTCCAAGTGTAGGTCCAGTGCTGCCTGCCCCCACACATTGCTCAACTTTCTCAGAGCCTGTTTATCCTACTCAAGCCAGCCATGACTTTTATGGGACCAGCGCTAACTATCAGACTGCATTTAGAGCACAGCCCCACCCACCATCAGGACTCTATCCTCATCGACCAGAGCATGGTCGGTGTGTGGCCTGGAGTGAACAGCAATTTTCTAGAGATTTCTTCAGTGGCAGCTGTGCTGGGTCTCCATATAGTCCTCGGCCACCTTCTGGTTATGGACCCTCCCCACATGGCCAAGATTCACATGCTATGCAGTTTTTAAATACAGGAAGTTTCAATTTCTTGAACAACACAGGAGCTGCCAACTGCCAAGGAGCAACATTACCTCCTAATTCACCTAATGGTACGGAACTTTTAAATATTTTTTCCTGACTTTTGATATGGCAATAAGGCAAAATCAGACATTGAGTTTCACCTCTCCTGTGTAGTGTTTCTTCCATGTAAGGCTTCTAGAGATCATGTAGAATTCAACACTTCAAGCTAATATATTTCATAAACATATCTCCTTAATTCTTTTTTAAAATTAATTTAATTTAATTTATATATCTATTCATTTTTTGGTTCCTGGAGCACTGTCGTCCCATTGTTCATCGATTTGCTCGAGCGGGCACCAGTAACCTCTCCATTGTGAGACTTGTTGTTATTGTTTTTGGCATATCGAATACTCCACAGGTAGCTTGCCAGGCTCTGCTGTGCGGGCAGAATACTCTCAGTAGCTTGCTGGTCTCTCCGAGAGAGACGGAAGAATCAAACCTGGGTTGGCCACGTGCAAGGCAAATGCCCTACCCGCTGTGCTATCGCTCTAGTCTTCCTTAATTCTTATGACTTTATGAAAGCTCCTTTCTAGATGCCCATACATGAAAAAAATTGACATTAACATTTTTGTTGCTAATCCTAGTAACTGCAAAGAAGAAAGTTCTGTCTTTGAAAACATTTTAAGATACTTTAAACTGTAAAAATTTGGATGAAAACCATTCCTCACACTGCAATGATAAAATACATCGTAGTGAAGAGTTGGGAAAAGTTTTGGACTCTTTCAGTCAGCAAATAAGATCTCTTTAATATTTTTCATTCATCTCCTTGAAGTATAGGCCAATTCTTCTAGAAACATTATTCCATAAATAAAATCAGTACTTTATAGAATGTGTTATCTTTGTGAGAAAAGCTAATTGTACTCACTTTTACTTTATAGGTGGATCATATTAGTTTCATAATGGGATATGGGAAAGGTGTAGTATTTGTCTCAAAATAGTAATAAGATGAATAATGTTTATTTTCTTAAAAAACAAAAAAGCATAGTGAACAATGTTCATACATAAGTACAAATCCAATTCTATAGTAAATGTAGATTTAGATGTATCTTCATAGTATGCCATCTTTAGGGATATACTCCATTAACTTATCTTTTTCTGTCTTCATGTTATTTTCTTCATAATACATTAACACATTCTTGATGTTTTTGTTATAGGATACTACGGAAGCAATATAAACTACCCAGAGTCTCATAGGCTGGGGTCAATGGTTAATCAACACGTGTCTGTTATCAGCAGTGTTCGCTCACTACCTACCTACAGTGATATCCATGATCCACTCAACATTTTAGATGACAGTAGTAGAAAGCAGACTGGTTCATTTTATGCAGACACATCACCATCTATTACTTGTAGAACTCCAGTAGTAGGTAAATTCTTTTACTGGTTCTTGATAATATTTTTTTTAAAAAAAGGTTTACCTTATATGTGGTGCATGAGTTTGGAGAAGCTGTGTTGAGATGAAATGGGCACTCAGACCCCCACAACTGATCTCATATTTTTGTATCTGTTAGTAATGGGCTTAGCATTTTTCACTGTATATGTATTATTATGGAATCTATTGCTAGATGTGCTATTTTTTAACAAGAATTGCTGGTGTACATTGCACGTGTAAAAATGATACAGTTGTCAAGTGTAATCTAGTAGGCATGGTTTTTGAAGATAGTAATGATATCTTCTCATTACCACCGTGAGACCTAAAGATAATGCCAAGACCTTATAATTTCCGTTAGCAACCAAAATCACTCCAAGTTTGAATAATAATATTCTTTGTTGGAGTCCTCAATTTTACCTTAAGTGTGATTTACACCCCTGTGATTTTCATTGCTTTATGATATTTTAAGTAAAAATAAATGGAACAGTATGTTTGCCATGAAGTTCCTTCACATTTTATTTCAGCTAGTTAGTAATCCTTTCAGAAAATTCTGTAATGTACTAGATGAATCATTAGTACCTAGCAAATGTCATTCACATTTGTAAATGAGTGAGTTGAAAATGGACAAAAACTTATGTATAGATTTAACTTCTAAAGTTATCAATGATGTAGCACTGTAGTAACACTGTCATCTCGTTGTTCATCATTTTGCTCGAGCGGGCACCAGTAATGTCTCCTTTGTGAGACTTGTTGTTACTGTTTTTGGCATATGAATACACCACGGGTAGCTTGCCAGGCTCTGCCATGTGGGAGGAATACTCTCAGTAGCTTGCTGGGCTACGGAGGAATTGAACCTGGGTCGGCATCATGCAAGGCAAATGCCTTACCTGCTGTGCTATGAAACATGTAAATCAATAAAAACATGGAATTATTGTCACATGGAAAGAATATTTATATATAATGATACTGGTTATATAAAATAGATGCACTCTTCTAGTGGCATATTAACATACATAACAGGCCACGACATCCAACCAGAGTGTAGCAGAAAGAGAGATAAATTCCATCTCTCCCCACTGAGCGTGTTTTCCAATAATTAAATAGGAAGCACTTCTTCCTTTCCGTAACCCTCACTGCTGCTCCCTGAGTAGTCAACCAGTGCAACTCATGCTATCTACTGATGGTCATTGCTTCTAGGTTACTCTAATGAAGCAGAAAATTCCACTTCAGGAAGTTTCCTCACCACAAGACTAAAATGTACCGTGTTGCTAGTGTTACTATTAGTACTGTTTACATGCAAAGATAATGTAAGCTTGATGGAACATAGATTAGGTGTAGGGTAGATTCTTGGCTTTATTGTTAGTGTTGACTTAGATAAATTACAAAGAGAGCTTCGGATTGGAAAGAGAGATTATAGTACAAGGTGAGTTAGATCCAATATATCTTTCCTTAGTTATTAAAACCTGGTGCATAGTGACAGAGAAGATAGTAGTTCCAAAAAAAAGAAAAAAAATAAATGAGAGGGTAATGACCTAAATACAGCAAATGTAGTGTGTCAGGTAGTCAAGTCTTTTGAGAACCTATTATGAAACAGACTTCATTCTAAGTGTGAGAACGTTTGGTCATCAGTACAAATTTCTTGCTTTTAGAAAGTTTACATCCTAGAAGGATGTTATAAGACAATGCATATATAAATAATTGTATTAGAACATAATTTCAAGTTCCTAAAGTCATGTCACTAGGGTAAAATTTTACATAGTAAGGGAGGAACTGCTTTAGGCAAGGTAGTTGGGGAAAACACACTGAGGCATAAACATTTTAACTGAAAGCTGAGTGAGGAGAGATGGAAAGAAAGGGACAGTGATGCAGTGATTTGATAACAGCACTCTAGGTAGAAGAAACTGCAAGCTCTAGAAACTGGCTCTAGAAACAAGTTTGGAAAGCTCAATAAATAAAACGAAGGGCAGTGTGTTTTGAGCCTTGTGAGGGAAGAAGAGAGTAGAGCAAAATCAGAAGGTGGAGATTAATTCACATAGATATCATTAACAGGGACATGGAGTTTGAATTTTATTAAAAAGTAATGGGAAATCAATGTAGCATTTAAGAGCACACTGCAACTAGGTTACTGAGGCTCTCCTTTGGAGGGTGAGAGGGTATAGTGAAGAGCATTAGACTTGTTGAAGTGTCGCTGAGTTGGTCTCAGTAAAAGAAGATGGTGGTTTGAACAAGAGTTGCGATGCAAAGAGAAAGTGGTATATTAGGGATTTATCTTTGTTAGAGAATTGTTTAAATTTAAGTTTGAAATTGAGTTTTCTTTGAAAAAGTACAAAAGAAATATTTTCTGGGAGACTAGCCAAAGAGAAAATAGAGTAAAAGAATTTCTCTGAAAAGTCTTATATAATCAAATTTAGTATAAATATGTGTGCTAAATGTAAAATGAAATACAGAAGTTTTTATGAAAATTAGTGGTGTTTGCATAAACAAGAAAACACTCATCGTTTTTCAGTTGATAATTTATTTTCTTCCTTACAGCATCCAGCTTACAAACTTCAATTCCTTCATCCTCAACTCAATGTATGTATGGTGCATCCAATCAGTATCCAACTCAAGAAACCCTGGATAACCATGGACCAAACAATAGAGAAATGGTGTCTTCCTTACCACCAATCAACACTGTGTTCATGGGTACAGCAGCTGGAGGCACTTAAACCGACAATCTGGAGTTGGGTTGAAAAATCACTACTACTCATCTAGTAAAGAAAATAAGACATGCTGTGACCAGACATCATTTTTCTAGTAGTCACTGGCACAAACATATGGATAATGCTGGATATGCTTGCAGTTTGTCTTGCACACAAATTGTTTAAAATGTGATCATTATTAATAATAGTTTCAAGAGTTATGAAACCAGTGGAGCTTTGAAAATGCAGACATTTCAACTATGAAGATTCACTATTTCACATATTAATTTATTGAAAATCTGTGTGCTATTTCATCCTTGGATTCTAAAAAAAGAGAAAAGTTTATTTAATGCTTTTAAATGCTTCTAATTTATTAGGATCTCAGAATTGCTGTTTACTACTCCCTATTTGACAAAAAGTCAAATGTGTATGTACTACCTCCTATGGAAATGTTTACAATGTGAATTCAATTCAGCATAGACCAAAGTTGCTTGACTTCCAATTCCTATACATTTGTTCAATAATTTTTGTTACATAGCAGTATTCTGATTCTATGTAACTGAAAGGAGATTATAAGTGTTTTCCTTGATTTATTTAATAAAAAAGGATGAAATTAAAAAATGTATGGGAATATTTTTAAAGGCTTGGCTGCTGTAAGGACTGTTCCATTTCTGAAGAACATTGAGAAATTTCAGGCAAAAGCTTCTTTGGATTAAATTAAAGCAAACCTTGTCAGAACAACATAATTTAATAATATTTGCATATCATATCATGCATATATATAAAGAAATTATGTCTTGTAGACTAAAATTTTATAGATTTGGAAAAAGTCCTTAATCAAATACTTTGTTTATAAACTAGGAGTAAATGAATGTTCATGAATCGTCTGGTTTCAAACGCTAATTTAGGAGTGAAGAATTACATACAAATTAATGCAATTTGATAAACCATACATTTTATTCTATTTCTTTTTTTTGAAATATGTACTAAGTGAAAGATTTATTTTAAGACTCATAGTTTATAATGGGAAACTTCCAGTAACATTACAGGCTTCTCCTGTAGTATCGTAGCAGTCCTTGTATTATTTGTTTCAAGGATTGGATTATAACATAAGTTCCAGATATATTATAAGAGGATCATATGTCCCAATTCCTCACTATACATCATGATGTACTTTGGTAATGAGAGACTGTAGAACTGTTTCAGCAAGCAATAAACAATTATTTGTGGATTCATCTGAGTGTTGCTGCCATTTTCTAAGCAGTGTGTTTTAGTGGAATCTAGTTTATGAGCTAATTTAGTGGAAAAAAATTTCATCACTAAAAAATCATGGGAAGTAAAAAAATGAATATTTTATTCTTTGCTATAGTAATAATGTAATAATACCCAGGAGAAAAAAAATTAATAACTGAAGTAGTAAACAAACATCTTTAAGTGTTTGGGTATGTATTGAAAGTTAAAATCAAATTTCCATTGCATATCAATGAAATATATATATATTCAGTATCTAATGTAAAAATTTTGATAGACAATATGGAAAAATATCAAAAGGAAAGTATGAAATAGAAATTTCCCTTACAGAAAGTAATTTTTTTTTTTGCTTTTTGGATCCCACCCGGCATTGCACAGGGGTTACCTCCTGGCTTTGCACTCAGGAATTACTCTTGGCAGTGCTCAGGGGACCATATGGGATGCTGGGAATCGAACCCGGGTCGGCCGCGTGCAAGGCAAACGGCCTACCCACTGTGCTATTGCTCCAGCCCCACAGAGAGTAAGTTTTGATGTAATGATGGAGTGATGTGATAGAATAAGAAGCTCTCTGAAATTTTTGTGTAAAAAATGACATGGAGAAAGTGGTGTTTAGAGAACATTAGCAGCAGTTGGAGGGAGCACCATTTTAGATACTACATGACAAGTTAGATATGAGAGGGAGAAAATGATTATATCGAAGCTGGAAAAATAGCTCAATGTGCCAGAGCACATTCTTTGCACACAGGAAGTGCAGGTCTGGTTTGCTCGCCACCAGGAGGAATTCCAGTGCATTGAACACTGCTGGGTGTGCACCCTTCTATGAAGGGAAAGATCTGGTAACAGTGGTTCTGAATTTTTTTCCCATTTCTTCTTTTTGCCTTTTTGGGCCACAGCTGAAAGTGCACAGGGCTTACTCCTGGCTCTGCACTCATGAATTACTCCTGGCAGTGCTCTGGGAATTATATGGAAGGCAGGAGATGGATCTTGGGTCGGCCATATGTAAGGCAAATGCCCTACACATTGTACTATTGCTCCAGCCCCACCAGGTTTTTATTAACCTGGTTTGCATTTAATGGGAATAGCTTACTTTGTAAATGAGGAAAGAAAGATTATCTGAAGCAGAGAGAAGGTCTGAAAATCCATGACTTTTGATTCTAAGGAGACCAATTTACCCCACATCTACACCTCATCCCCCAGGGCCGGCAATGAAACTTAAATTTATCTGCAATATATGTATAACAGTGAGTCTCAGATCAGACATGTCGATAGGACAGTTCTTGGTTTTAGCAATACTATTCTGCACATTGCACAAGATTAATATTTCTGGCTCTTAAAGACTAAACTCCAAAGCATCTCTTACCTTACCCAGGCCATGTACTATTCAAAAATATCTCCCTTATTTCCAAATGGCCCTGAAAAGGCAGTGTGATTCTTGCATAAATTAAATATAACTGAATCCTTTTTTTACTTGAAAAGAACATTTAATACCTCTCTGACCTTCATCTATACTCATAATTTAAGAATTACTTCATGGATATAAAGTTTGGATACTTGAGGCATTTATTCCTGTTGCTTGGATTAATTTTAATATAGTTAAAAATCTATGTATAACTTTTAAGTGATCTTGCTTCTAAAAGCAAATAAATTTTTAAAAATTTTGTTTTCTGGGCTACACCCCAGTGATGCTCAGGGCTTACTCTCTGCTTAGGGATCATTCCTGGTGAGCCTTAAGATTAAATGTGGGGTACCAGATATCAAACCTGGCCAGCAGTGTGTAAGCCAAATGGCTTGCCCATTGTATTATCTCTCTGGGTCCAAAAGGAAGTAAGTTATCATTCAAGTCATTTTTAGAAGTTGTGGTTTCTTTATTAGAAGTACTGACTCTTTCAAGCTATTGCTTATATAAAATGCAAAATTTAACTTAAAAGTAAAAAAAATGGTAGGTTAATAGCAGAATTTTTCAAATCTTATGATTATGAAAATAAACAAAAATAAGGAAACATTCTAATTAATTTTAATATAATTCAGAAACCAAGTCTGTCCTGTAATAACTTAAAAATAATAATAAAATCTGGCTACATCATTTGCACAGAAGTGCAGATAAGAAAGCATCTAGTTAATTTTCTCCTGTATAGTGTTGACCTAAGAAAAGTTTATTTTTCCCAGTTATAAGTTTCCAAGTATGCTTTCAGGTCAGAAAGTCTTTTTGAATTATAGAACCCAAATTCCAATTATAGATGTAAGATGTTTCCCCCTGATTTTGCTTAGAGCAAGAAGGTCAATGTGCTTCCTAAGCCCCAAAGTCACAGTTTATTTTGGAAACAAGTTTTTTTGCTATTGCTGAAATGCTGTAAGTGTATAGGCAAAGTAGCATTTGGCAATAGAACCAGCAATATAAATATTCTGCAATTCATAAAACAGATTCTTACAAAGAACTGTCTCACTTCAAAAATCAGCAACATTTTTTTGAGAAGTGAATGTGAATCAGCAGGCTGTGAGATGATGGCTATAAAACTTTGCCCAAGAGTAATTTGTATTTTAAAGATATGTACCAACTCTAGTCTTTAGGAACTGTAACCATGAACTTCACACATACAGCCTAGAGAAAAACCAGGTGGATAAATAGGACTAAAAGCAGAGAAAATAAGAAGGGTAGCTATTCATGAACTGGGTCTAGACTGTATCTGTGATGAGGTCTCTAAAGATACACTGAGATGATGCCCTCCAGGGGCTCCATCACTGCAGAAGATAAGCGCTATGGTCCGGTTATTCTGACCAGTTTCCTCTGCCATTTTCCTTAAAGACTTGGTTCATTTGGCACTCAAACTACAGTTTTCTTGACTTCTACTACTGGCCCCTAGAACCAGGAACTTTTCTCTAGAAAAAAGTTGATAATAACTTAGAGACTCACTGATGATGTTTTTGAACCAATAGAAATTTTGTATCACACAAATACAAAATAGCCTACAAAAGAGAATAAAGAACACTGATAGTTTTGTAAGTCAGTATCAAAAACACACATGGGGTGAGGGCAGGGGAAGAAAGACCAAATCTTTGAGAAAAATGAGTTCTAATACCCAAATTCACAAGTTCTAACTTTTCCAAAATAACAGGAGGTAAATGCAAGTGATAAATTCAAATACCATGGAAAGGTGCTCAGATGTCCATATCACTGGGGTGGAATTATTTGTCATACAAGACTCACAATGGTACTGCTGACTCTATAAGGCTGGAATAATACGCAGCTAATACCGTGTTTTGAAAAAAGATTTACAATCTTGAGTGAGCTATAAAAATTTAAACAAAAACTTTACAGAAAAGTAAACAACAGTGATTGTGGCATTAAGGACTTTTTTTATTTTGGGAAAGATAAGAAATGATGAATTTTTACAAAATATGGTAACTATCTCATCCAATTATTGATTTATAAATTAAATCCTAGAATTTGTAAATGCAGAGAATACAACCTATCTGTTTCAAAAGCACTGTTATTGAATAAAAATAGATTTCAGGAGCTCCCTGATTACATGCATTAGAAATGGTTAGGAAAGATTATAGTTGAAGGTGAATTCCAGTGATTCCATCCACTAATTTCAAGATGTTAGATCACAGAAAGATATTTTTGTTTCTGTTCTTATTGTTTATAATGTTTCACGTATTTTTAAATGTCAAAATATTAAAGATAATACTAAATTTTATTCATCTTGGCTGTATAATACTATGTTAGACATCTATACTTTATGAGCTAGGACATATACAAAGCTAACCATTTTTTTTTTTTTTTTTAAAAAAACCTCCTGGCTTCTGTTTTTTTTTTTTTTTTTTCTTTTTGGGTCACACCCAGCGATGCTCAGGGGTTACTCCTGGCTTTGCACTCAGGAAGTACTCCTGGCAGTGCTTGGGGGACCATATGGGATGCCAGGGATCGAACCCGGGTCGGCCGCGTGCAAGGCAAACGCCCTACCCGCTGTGCTATCGCTCCGGCCCCCAAAGCTAACCATTTGCAAACTGGTTACAACTTGTAGGATAACATCGGTTTGTCCTTTCAGCCTTGCCATAGGGAGCTTAGATTTATTGAGTTACTCCCATCACAGTGCTCCCATTCTTCTGTGTTTATTTGCAACCTTTTTCTTTGTAATCTGTTGACTTGTAAATATTGTTTCTCTCTTTTCCTTAAGTTCTTTGCATAGTTAATTCAGAACAATGTCCTTTTTGTAAAAACACAAGAAGACAGTTAATGCTATGCTTTTGTAACTTGGGCGTTAATTGATTCTGAATGATATTTACTTCCTGGACATCTGTTCTCTCGCCTTAAGCCTCAGTTGCCCTTACTTCCTAGCACCCCAAAGTTAGGGTCCCAACGAGGGACTGGATGGACCCAGGGCAAGCTGTGAGCTATGTGCTACCCTGGCATCAAAATGGGCCTGGCCAAAACCCCATAATACTTAACTATAAATTAAGAGCATGGTCTTGGACAAATTCTGTCATGATCCAAAAAGTAATAACTAGATTTGGACCCTGCTAGGATTAGGAAAGATTAATCAGGTCTGAACACTGTAGTCTGAGTCTGTGTGGAGGTGTTCCCAGGAGAGCCACCCTACAAGCTCAATGTATCTCTTACTGTGTCCATACAAAATAACTAGTATTAAGAAATAGAATTAAGACGTTAATTAAGATGTTAATTAAATTATTGGATTGAGGGAAGGAGAAAAACACCTTAAGTGGTATTTTGCTCTTATACAAAGGAAGGGCTTTCTTATGTTGATTTTGCTATTGGACTGGGTGCAGCATCTACCCCCAGGGCTGGGGAGTTGGAGAGAGACAAGAGAGTTGGAGAGAGATGAAGGAGAGAGCAGGGAAGCAAAATAGAGCATGAAGAGACTAGTAAGGAGGACAGAGAGAGACGAATGTAGGGGAAAAATGAGGAGCAGGAGCGTGGAGAGAGAGAGAGAGACCAGGCTGCGAGATGGAGAGCAGAGAGATGAGTGGGAGAGACAGACGGAGACAAGAATGAGGGGCAGTGTGAGACTAGAATGTGGAGTTTAGTGAGACTGGAACAGGAGCGTGAAGAGAATAGAATAAATGGCAACTGATCATCAACTGGCTTGGCCCTCTCTTCCTCCTTCATCTGTCCATGGCATGGGCCGCCCTGGCAGGGGTTGTGGCCCTAGCCCACCAAACCCAGGCGGCAAAAAAGAGAGCTGCTGGGTCTTCCCTAGCCGCTGGATATTATAACACTGTAGCACTGTCATCCCGTTGCTCATCAACTTGCTCGAGCAGGCACCAGTAATGTCTCCATTGTAAGACTTGTTGTTACTATTTTTGGCATATCGAATATGCCAAGGGTAGCTTGGCAGGCTCTGCCGTGTGGGCAGAATATTCTCAGTAGCTTGCTGGGCTCTCCCAGAAGGTCAGCCCGGAGACCATACAACAATGTTTACTGAAATTGTGAAAATAAGTGAAAGCTGCTTAGAGAAACTATCAGATTGAACTAACAATGCCACAGGAAAGCTTCTTAGAAAAAGTGACATGCCAATGAGATGGGAAGAATCAATGGGAAGTAGTTGATCGGAAAGGAATTGTGGTGGATAAAGCATGTAGGACAAATGTTCAGGACAGAAATTCAGCATGTGAGTAGAAACAAAGTCTGAGAACATATAGCAAAGAGAGCTTGCAAGAGTGGCCAGAAGTTTAACAAAATAATCCCAAGGCTTCCCAAATGTTGACACTGATGCTGTAATTTGTGTTAATTAAACTACAATCAAGTGTTAACCACTAGTGGTACAGGCTGGTGCCAACATGTTAACGTTAATTGTGAACATAATGAATTTGACCAATAAAAAGAGGAATTTGCATGATTTCAAAGATTCACAAATAATAAGAAGAGGCTTGTTAAAAGTATTAATCTAAGATTTTGAAATATAAACTCCTGAAATGCTGACTTTTTTTTAACGGTGAGTACAACACTACTTTTTAGAGCCTATTATTGAAAATAGCCTCTAAGACCCTTTTATGTTTTTTATGACAACATAAATTATAAAAAATAATCTTGTTTTCTTTATTAGTCTTAATTTGAATATTTTTAAATTTATTTCATAGCAGAGAGGGTGCATATCTAGCATGTGTCTGATGTTAGTTCAATTCCAAGCCCCCCAAACATCACCATGTGCAGCCTTAGAGGCCTCTGAGCACCACTCAGCTAGCTCTGGTCGTCCCCAGCATTGCAGTGCTAAACCTCAGTGGATCCTTGAACTTTTTCATTGAACTGCAGCCCCCAGGAATCATTGGAGAGATCCATCTACCTTCTGGAACTGCTTGGGAGATTCCTTCTTCCAGTGATTTATTTCAGCGAATCAATCAAGCTTTCACAGAATTCTCTATTATTTTTTCCACAAATTCAATCCTAGAATAACTTCCCTTGAGAGAAATATGTAGGCCTAAGGAAAATGGAAAATATATTTATGTTTTCTAAATTGCTGATGTGACTAATTTCAAGCTGAAATTGAAGAAAACTAAGGGTTAAGTTTGGGGTCTAAAGCAAGCTTTCTCAGCATATTGTGGTAACTTAAATCATTTTGTAAAAAAAAATGTCATAGAGGCTCCAAGTAATAATTAGGCAAGGATCACATTTACAAAAGTGAAAAATTAACTACTTATTAAGATACCTGCTCTAAAGTAAAGAAAACCCATTGTTTTTATTAGTTACAAACAAGGATGGTTTTCTTTTCAATCAATAGTCAGAGATTTACAGCCTTCAAGCATCTTTAAACACATGGAGGCAAATATCAGCATTGTGGGCAGCTTGTTAATCAAGAGTAGTCATTTAGCTTTGTGTACTTTAGCTTATTAACATGTAGCACATGGTCTATATGGAAAATAAGCCTGTTTTTATGCTTTATATTAAAATGGGTAAGAATGCTTCCTTTGAATTTGGGGGTAATATAGTTGCCCAATTTTATATCCCTTTTCTCGACATATACACTGTTTCCATGCATTTCTCACTTCTATAATTCAGATTATTTATTTCAATCCTCAAAATATTATTCTAGAAAATGTGCCTGAAAGTGGTACCTACTCATACGATACTGTATATTTAAATGTCTGAGAACTTTGAGGCGCTTGTATATCAAACTTGCAAGGAAAAAGCTGGAGGGGTCGGGGGGGACTCTTAGGATACAAGAACCTTAAAAAAAAAACTTACCTTGTGAGTGATTCTCACACAGCCTGAGGGTCCTCAGGGAATATAAAGGAAAAATGACCAAAAACTAATTAGCAAATTCTGAAAGCCCAAAATGCATAGCTTGTCATTTGCTTTAGAGCTTAATGTCTTATCTGAGGAAAACTTCCTAACTATATAGATTTTCTTGTTCTCTCTAAATTTGAAAACATGAGATCATCAATAATAATCCTGATAAGCAGGGACAGAGAAATATCAAGATGATATAGATCCACCTTGAGTACTTCTATGAAAACTATCTTAGCAACAATTCTAAACTCACAGTATTGAGATCTTAGTTCAAATTTCTATTGAAATATTAAATGTATGGTAAAAGTATAACACCAAAGTAGAGTGCAACAAATATCAATTCAAATCACTTCTCATAAAATCAGACAAATCTATGTTTGAAACCATTAGTTTTGTGATAAGAATTTTGTCATTTGTAAAATGGTCTTTTTTGGGGGGAGCGATAGCGATAGCAGTGGTTGGGCGTTCGCCTCTCACTGACCGACCCTAGTTCAATTCCTTAGCCCCTCTCACAGAGCCCGGCAAGCTACCGAGAGTATCAAGACCAAGAGGCAGAGCCTGGCAAGCTACCCGTGCATATTGGATATGCCAAAAACAGTAATAATAAGTCTCTCAATGAGAGATGTTACTGGTGCCCGCTTGAACAAATCGATGAGCAATGGGATGACAGTGATTTTTTTTAATTAGTTAATTTTTTTAATTAGTGAGTCACTGTGAGGGTACAGTTACAAATTTACCCATTTTCGTGCTTGTGTTTCCCCTCATACAATGTTCGAGAACCCATCCCTCCACCAGTGTCCATTCTCCACCACCAATGAACTAAGTATCCCTCCCATCCTCCAATCCCATACCCCCCTACCCCACACTGCCTCTGTGGCAGGGTGTTCCATTTTGTTCTCTCTCTCCTTTTGGATGTTGTGGTTTGCGATATGGGTATTGAGTGGCCATCCTGTTCAGTCTCTAGTCTACTTTCAGCACCCATCTGTCTTCCTGCACAGGATTTCCAACCACATTTTACTTGGTGTTCCCTTCTCTATCCGGGCTGCCTTTCCCCTAGCATGTGAGGCCAGCTTCCAAGCCAGGGAACCAACCTCCTGGTATTATATACTACTATTATTGGGTGTTAGTCTTCTTCTCTGTTATTTTAAATTCCACAGATGAGTGCAATATTTCTATGTCTGTCCCTCTCTTTCTGACTCATTTCACTTAGCATGATACTTTCCATGTTGATCCACTTATATGCAAAGTTCATGATTTCATCTTTTCTAACAGCTGCATAGTATTCCATTGTATAAATGTACCAAAGTTTCTTTAACCAGTCATCTGTTCTCGAGCACTTGGGTTTTTTCCAGATTCTGGCTATTGTAAACAGTGCTGTGATGAACATATAAGTGCAGATGTCATTTCGACTATACTTTTTTGTTTCTCCGGAATATATTCCCAGAAGTGGTATTGTTGGATCAAATGGAAGTTCAATTTCTAATTTTTTGAGAAGCATCCCTATTGTTTTCCAAAGGGGCTGAACCAATCAGCATTCCCACCAGCAGTGTAGAAGCATCCCTTTCTCCCCACAGCCTCTCCAACAGCGGTTGCTTTTGTTCTTTTGGATGTGTGCCATTCTCTGTGGTGTGAGGTGGTCTTAGTAGAAGTATCTAAAAGGTTTTCTGTGAGGATTGAGCCAAAGCTTATGAAATATTTAGCATAATGATTTCTGATACATTGTATAACTCAATGGTAATTGTTGTTTAAAATATTCAAATCCCATAAAATCAGTATAGTTGTATCAAAAGAAACAGACTTTTCCTTTTATGTCTTCATGCTTATTGTACACTGCTGTATCTCTAGAGTTGTCTATCAAGGTTATCTAGTTTGTGCTAATTAAATAAGAATTTATTTTAAAACAAAACATTTCAAATAGTTAACTACTTCAATATTGTTTCATGGAGGTATCTCAAATAATAAAATACTGTCTGATGGTTAGACATGGAAACATGGTTACAAACAATATTTAAAATTAATTTTGGCATAACATATGTTACTGATTTAATGTAATAACACAAATTCTTCCTCCATTAAAAATTCAGGGATGGGGCTTTTCACTTTAGTCTTATTTTGTTTTCGCAAACTTAATTTTTTTACAAACTGCTCACGACTCTTTATTTTGTTCTCACAAGTCTATAATAAGCAAACATAAAATAAAATTTTTTCTGTAAAAAAATCCTATTGAGAATAAGATATTTTTAATTGTTGATTTTTTATCTCTATATCTCACAGCAGGTAGGGCATTTGCCTTGCACGTGGTTGACCCAGGTTTGATTCCTCCATCCCTCTCAGAGAGCCTGGCAAGCAGCCGAGAGTATCCTGCCCGCACGGCAGAGCCTGGCAAGCTACCGTGGCGTATTCGATATGCCAAAAACAGTAACAAGTCTCACAATGGAGACGTTACTGGTGCCTGCTCGAGCAAGTTGATGAACAAGGGGATGACAGTGCTACAGTGCAGTGCTATGATTAAATTAAATCAGTTGCTGCAGTTGTTTTTGTTGTGGAGTCCACTACTAGTAGTGCTCAAGCCTGTGGTGTTCAGGAGCCACCAAGACCCCTCCCAGCAGTGTTCAGGGACCCATGTGGTTCTAGAGATGGAACCTGGAACCTTGCATACTTGAGCCATACTCTGGCCCTCAATTGTTATTATTTTAAAAATATAAAGTGTTATAATCAGTGTTGTTAGTATATTTGGCTAATATTTGGCTTTAATAACTGCAAGATAAATGACAAAGTGTTTTCTGTTATTTATTTTTACAACATGACCCTAGCCAAAAGCTCTCCCATATTACTAGGTTGAACATCAACCACTGAGGGTGGAATAGCTACTCTAATATGTACTGCAATGCCTGAACCCCAACTGTACAGACTGAGAGCTGTTCACTTGATTTTTGGATATGTCTCTCTCTTCCCTCTCATTGTTATATTGCTTTGGAAGTCAGAAACCTGGAAGTCATAGCAAACTCTCTCATGTCCTCTCTTTCAGTCACTCTGTCTTCTAATTATCTTTATGAGCTCTTATCTCAGTCTTCTCATCCTCATGTACAATGCCCAAGTACAAACACTCATCCCTTATCAGGATTATGGTATTAGTCCCAAGCCAATCCACTTCTCCATCATTTCCAGACAGGTATTCCTTGTCACACCCAGCTTAAGATCCTTCTCTGGCTCTTCTTTGACCTCAGGACAAGGTCCAAGCTCATCTGCATATGTCTAAGGCTTTTTCATTTTTCCTTCCTGGACCTCACTCTAATCAATACAATGTATATGCTCTTTAGAACTTTGTCTGCAATTGAAGAGTTCATAGGATTTTTAGATGTCAGAAGTAATCACTGGATAGGCACTGTATTTCCTTTATACCCTGTGTTCAAAGTGGGAAGTATAGGAATATGGATGATTAATGGACAATGAAGGTGAAATACTTATAAAAATCAATAATGATAATGGCTCTAAAATATTTCAGGACATTAGAACTGACACAAACAACTTTGAAAGAACCCTTATTTAATGGGTGTTTTTGGCTCAATTTTCAATCTTTCTAATGCCTAATAAAATGGTGTTGAAATCTAAGGAAATAGATTTTGACAGATCCAAAGAGATATAGGCATGCAGAGGCTAAACTGAAGTTATGCTTGAGATGGAAAAAAAGGGATATTTAGAAATGTTTTTTCCCTTTGGTGTGGTCAGCTGATGCTTTCCAAACCTTTTATTATAGATGTTGCATTTTCTTTTGTTTTTGGATGGTGCTCAGGGGTTTACTCCTGGCTCTGTACTTAGGGATCACTCCTTTTGATGCTCAGGGAAACATAAGGATATTGAGTATAAAATGCAGTCAGCTGTATATAAGGCAAGTTCCCAGTCCACTGTACTATCTCTCTGGTCCCCAGATGTTGCATTTGTTGTCTCTCCTGAGATTTTGGCCTCGCACCCCCATTCCCTGGAGTCTCCCTCCTATATGGCCTCTTTAGATCTCTATATCCCATCATGTTTATCATGCTATTTTTCAACCTCTGAATTAGACCCAAAGTTCTGATATGATGGAGACCATATGTTAAGTTTATTGAACAAACACATTTTAATTAAAATTGCAAGTAAGAACACCTTCAAACTCAAAACAAACAATCCGCTAGGATTTGTTGCTCAAGGTGATAAGTACCAAATAGTATAATGAGTCCAAAGCCAGGTTGGATCAACAATCACTCTCATTTCACAGAGACACAGAACAAAACAGAGTGAAAATTCACAGAGACTGGGTTTATCCTGGCATAATTAACGATCTTCATCATCCCTAGGAGGAAAAAAAATCACTACTTTTTCTTTAGATATTATTCTGAATCATAAATTTTTAACACAAGGGAGTTCTAAGAGCTAATACCCAGTTATTTATGTTACTAAAATAGATTCTCAGTAAACATCAATTAATTAATTGGTAGAATGTAGAGAGTTAACTTGTAAGTTGTGAGATCCATATATTCATCCTGAATAAATCCTTACCTGCACTTTTGTTCAAGAAGATAAGTGGTAGATGTTCCTATAGCATTTTCTGAAATTAAAAAAAAAATAGAACAAACTAAAATTTCCACCAAAAATTGATTTTAAAAATTTATGCAGTAAAATAATATATACTTCAGACAAAGTGAATAATTATTTTCATTGTTAACAAAAAATTGTTAAAAAATCATGTTGAGTGAAAAAAGAATAAGTAAAGTCTAGCCTCCGCCCACCGCTGATACTTAAACCCAGTTGACCCACGTGCGCGCCCCTTTAGGCGCGGCTGCCACTCGAGCATGATAGAAGAGCCCAAAAGAGTGCCCTGGACTCCAGCAGCCCACTGAAATACTTCCAGAATGCGAACTGAGACCTTACGCCGGGCTGCGACAGTGGGAGCCGGGTATTCCTCTATTTTCTTAACCTCTCTCTCTCAACCCCTTCCTCCTGAGCACAGCACAGCTTCCATCGCTTTTTGAGCACAAAATGGAGACGCCGAGCCAGCTCTCTCTAGGTTTTTCCATCTTATGAGCACCATAAAAGGGTAAAAGTTTGCAGTGATGTAATTTCTTGCTGTACTTTCCCTGGACTTTATACAGAATCCAAAAACCGCGCGGCCGCTGCCTCGGCCGTGCGACCTAATGTCATCTAATCATCAGCAATATGAAATGGTTCCTTTTTAACAGGTCGGACTTTGGGGGGAAATCCTAACAAGAATAGTAAGTCTTTTGCTGAAATATTGAAGGCAATCAAAGTGGTAGCCATCTCTCTAGACTGAACTAAGCCATATCCCCACGCCGGCTGAGGAGAAGAAATATCCTTCTTTCTCGGGAAGAAACGTGGCGTGGCGTTAACCATAGTATGATGTCCATTAAGAGACGCAGACCTGGTGGCGTGGGAATGGGATATAAGGGAAAAATTATTATGTACATGGAACAGCGGGACACTGGTGGAATCTCGAGCCGGGGCTGATACCAGCACACTACTTTTGGTTCCAGAAACTGCTTGCAGACATTCTACTAGACTATCAACTAAGCCATAGCCCCACGCCGGCTGATGACGGGAAATAACCATCTTTTTCATTTTTTTTTCCCTTTGTCAGGCAGCGTGGCGATTACTGAACAGGCATGAACTCGGTGGTGCGGGATGAGCGAGGGGCGGGGAGGGGGAAGAAAAGTTATGTAACAAACAGCAGGACTTAATATCTCTACATTCTCAGCAATGGAGAACTATCAAATGCTTCCTTGGCAGTAGGACTGTCTTTTTCTTTTGGGGGGGAAACCCCAGCAACAATAGTGAGTTATGTGTTGAAACATGGAATGTAATCAAGATAAAGTGTAAACGAAGTGAAACTTATCACTTACAAGGGCGGGAACTGGGGGGGGTGGGAGGGGACAGGAGGTATACTGGGGGGGTTGGTGATGGAATATGGGCACTGGTGAATGGAAGGGTATTTGAGTGTTGTATAACTGACATAATCCTGAGAACTATGTAACCTTCCACATGGTGATTCAATAAAATAAAAAATTTAAAAAAAAGAATAAGTAAAGTCTAATATCAATGCAACTGGATAATAGGAACTAAAGCTATTGATTTCTTATGAGTATTAAAACTTGGCAAAACTATAAATATGGGGACTGGAGTGATAGCACAGCGGGTAGGGCGTTTGCCTTGCTGACCCGGATTGATTCCCAGCATCCCATATGATCCCCTGAGCATGGCCAGGGGTAATTCGCTGGGTGTGACCTAAAAAGCAAAAAAAAGAGAAGACTATAAATATGTACTTGGGAATGGTCTATATCAGTGTTTCTAAGCCATTTTCTAACAATGGTCCCCTTCAATCCTTGTGACATCCTGTGCCCAACCCTCACCCCACCTTCCAATCTTAAGCTTATGCTATGACCTGTGTCTCCCTTTTCCCCATCCAATTTACAATTTTTTTCTTTTTGGGTTACACCCAGCTATGCACAGGTGTTACTCCTGGCTCTACACTCAGGAATTACTCTTGGCGGTGCTCAGGGGACCATATGGGATGCTGGGAATCGAACTCATGTCGGCCACATGCAAAGCTAATACTCTACCCTCTGTGCTATCGCTCCAGCCCAATTTACAATGTTTTTACCTGTGACTCCCTTACAGATCCACAGGGAGTATGTGTCCCATATCTGAAAAACACTGCTTTATATTATCTTCAGTGTAAATAAACTTTTTGGAAAAGTTTCAGGAGAAAGCTAAGGAAAGACGATTCAATTAAACCTTAAACATTTCGTTATTTAAAATAAAATGTGAAGTAAATATAGCCAAATGCTATATATTTATTAAATATGATGATGGTTACAATGATGTCTAATATAATTCTACGTTGAATACATTTAAATATTCCATAATTATTTCCTAAATTAAAGAGAGAAAAATAAAATAATCTATGAGAAGAGAGAATATTCCATTTGTTGTTTTTTTGCTTTTGGGGTTTGGGGGCCACATCTTATTGTGCTCAGAGGATCATATATGGTGCTAAGGATTAAACTAGACTTGACAGCTTGCAGGGCAAGTGCCTTAACCCCTGTACCATCCCTTCAGTCCTATTCAGTTTTAAATGAACATTTCACCTATAGAAATTACTTCCAAATGCATCAATATTTGCATTTGTATATGTTGTTGAGAGAAACGGGTGTTTTAATTTCACTGTGAATATTCATATTTTGGACATGCTTGGAAATATTAATAAAGAGTTTTTTCAGAGAAGATGAGGAATACTTTCCATTAAAAATAATTTTCCTGGGGCCCAAGCAATAGTCCAGTGGGTAGGGCATTTGCCTTGCATACAGCTGACCCAGGTTCGATCCTCAGCATCCCATATGGTCCTCCCAGAACCACCAGGAGTAATTCCTGAGTGCAGAGCCAGTAGTAACCCCTGAGCATCGCTGGGTGTGACTCAAAAAGGCAAAACACAAAGCAAAACCAAAAAAATTTTTTTAGTTACAAAATCAAGAGATTCTCACAAACTAAATAAATCTGTATATAATTCCACCTTCAATGTGCGAACAATTTTATACACATGTGTATGTTTATATGCATATTTTATTTCTTGTATACATTAACATTATTCAATGAATATTTTTATGCTTTTATATTTCCTTTATAAAATATATTTTATTGGCCAAAAAATTTCTTCAGATGAATAATTAGCCATTTCCCTATATTTTTGGTAAGTTAAGAGGCCTCTACATTAAGAAAAAAAGTATGATGTTCTGCCTCGGTGCAAGTAATATAATAAAGTATATTTTTTAATCCAATATTATTTTCATTGTGCCTTAGCAGGTAAATATATATGCTATTGTTCTTTTTAGTAAATAATCAACCAGATGAAGAATCACATTTCCAAAGTACTTTCAGCATTTCTGCTGTCTAGGACACAAAAACCAGGATACATTTTTCATCTTGGGAGTTGGAATGCTTAGGTTATGAATATATCACCACAATGATTTTTGACTTTCAATTCAATAGATAAGGAATATTAATAATACTGATCACCAGGTATATTATTTTAATTACCACAACAGCGCTATGTAATCTTTTATTATTTCTTTGTTTATTTATTGGCTCTACCTGTAGGTCTCAGGCCTTGTTCCTCACTCTGCTCAGGGACCACTCCTAGCAGTGTTCATGAACCATATGCAGTGCTGGGAATTAAAACCTAATGTGCCACAAACAAGACAAGTGCATACTATCTTTCTGGTGCCAATGTTTCACATTGATATTCAGAATGAATGTTAGAAGAAACTTTCATGAATACCTTAGGATAGAAGAGCAAAATAGCCTTGTTAGCATAAATGCCAAAAAGGGACTTTCTGAAAAATGGATATCCAAGTTCATATATCCATCCATGAGGATATGAGAATAGTTTATGGAAGGACTATGAATAAGCAGTACAAATAAAGTGAGGACAAATACCATTAAATTATACTTAGTAAAATGTAATCATTATGGAGATAGTGATTGGATCCCCCTATGAATGGAAGTGTCACAAATCATTCTTTCAAGCCAGTTAATATTGATGAGGTTATAAACACATGGCTTCCTCCCTTGAAATTATTTCTCCATGCAAACACACCTTTCCATAGCCTAGCAACTCATCTGCCTTCTGATTTCAAGCCTAGATGCATCACACATTCCCTTAGTTAAAAGGAATAATGTAGATACCCCATATCATGTATTTAGATGCATGAAGAAATACAAATTCAAAGTTTTACCCAAGATCTGTGCAAGCAACAATGCCCAACATACAGGGAATTTTTTAAGATTACATTAAAGATACCATCTCCCACTTAGACTAATTTTTCTGAGGCAGGTCTGTGAGAAATAGGTTACTGCTAAAGTACTAGTTCTTCAGTGGTATAAGCAGCTCATGGGGGAAAACGTCATGTGTCATATAAAAGGATGCCTGGAATTCCTGGGTTACTGCGATCTGTATAATCAGTGAGAAAGATACTACAGCATTCCAGGTAAATAGTGGTTAAGGTCTCAACTCTTGTGATATACCTGATAGGTTAAAAATGAGAAAAGACAAGCCTTGAGTAATTAGAAGTGAGAGGTAGAGGTTGTGGTTAGACTGGAAAGAAAATAGCTATCTGAGAGATGTGTGCAAGACTTAGCATCTAATAATACCAATAACTAATTAAGAGTGTAGTGAGAGATATATGGATGAAGTGAATCATAATTATTTTCTCTAAGTTAATTTTGAGGCTTTCTTGAATTTTGTCTCGGTTGGCCTATTTCTAAGCTAAAATTCAGAGAACTCCAAAGAAAGACTGAATATATATTTACTTGATGATTATTTGGATGAGGTGTTAGTTAATACTATAAAGTGTCAAAGTTAACATGCAGGGAGAGTTCACAGACTGGAGAGAACAGCAGGCCAAAAGAGGAGACCATGTTTAAAGGGAAGACACAGAGAAAACATTCATGCTGGTGACTCATGGTGAAACCTGGGAGTCAAAAAAGGGGGATATAGTGTAAAGACTATTTTGTGATCACCAGTGGCAAATATAGCATAGCTGTGCAGTAAAAAGAGATTTGGAAAATATCTATTTGGTTTCATAATATGAATATTGGGTAGTTGTGAGGGTGATCTGAGTAGAATGTTTGTCTCTACAAAGTCATACAAAGCCAGTTTGTATGACTTTGGATTGAGTTGTCAGTGGGAAAGAGAAAAAGAAATATAATCACTATAGAACACTTAATATATGCACATGTGTGCTGTGTGTGTGTGTGTTGCTGGGAATCTGTGCATATTCAGCTTGTACTACAACTGAGTTACATCCCTTACCCCCGAATGAACACTTAAAATATCTTTCCTGCATTCCTTGTTTTTGAGAACGCTGGACTACAAAGATAAATGATTTTTTATAACTCTTCTTTTTGACTAGGAAAATTTTAACTATGCATGTGGGCTACAGAGAAGCAATTGGCAGAATGGAAGGTGTTGGAAATATGCAAAAGATGGAGCAAATGGATGAAGCATCAGACTAGAACATGCGTCCATATTGAGGCTTAGCTGTTTCAGTGGGTGTACTGGTTATTACTGTTCTTTCCCTCATTGCCCCACCATAACATTTAGACTTCAGCAAAATTCTGGCCGAATGAAGATGGAATGGAACTACTGACTGTTAAGTGAAATCAGAGTTCAATCAAAAAGATTTACTTGATTGTTTTTTCCCCCTAAATTGTTATATCACCCTTGAAGTGACCTCATGAGATCCTTTTCTTCATTAAAAAAAAAAAAGAAAAGCTTAGTCATCAGGGCAACACTGACTGAAAAGGCCAAATAAATGGACACATGTCATGAATTTCCTACTGTCCAAATTAACTTAAGGTAGGGTTTAAGTTATTACATTGCATACATACAAGCACTGTCGCACTGTAGCACTGTCATCCCATTGTTCATCGATTTGCTCTAGTGGGCACCAGTAACGTCTCCATTGTGAGACTTGTTGTTACTGTTTTTTGGCATATTGAATACACCACGGGTAGCTTGCCAGGCTCTGCCTTTGGGCGGGATACTCTTGGGTAGCTTGCCGGGCCCTCCGAGAGATATGGAGGAATCGAATCTGGGTGGGCCGAGTGCAAGGCAAACACCCTACCCGCTGTGCTATAACTCCAGTTCCACACATATAAGCATGAAGAGGTACTTTTATTTCACTGGCTCTTAGATGAAACGCAAAGCCTTGAAATAGCAACAAAGAGCCAAAGACCAATTTGGACAAATATCAAGGAAAACATTAAAATTTCAGCATTCTAAATACTGAGTAAAATACACAGTGAACATCCTTACTCCAGTTTTGCCCCCTAGTCCACCCTCTAAGCCACAGTTCCAATCCAATGAATGACTTGGATGACAGGGTATGGGTTAGATGGTAAAAACATCCTGTGATGCTTATTTTGTGATAGTTCTTAAAAACTGAAAGGGTAATGCTTTGCCTTTTAAAATTCCTTAAATATACATGTGTTAAAATGATTATAGTATGAAAATAGGAACAAGATAATGATGTCAAATGACATGTGATTTTTCTATTTCCTTTGAAAATTCATTCTTAACCTCTCTGTCAACAATCTGCTTCTCTTTTTCAATATTTTACTTCTGAAATTAATAAATAACTTGACAATTTTTTTACCTATTGCTCTAAACCCACAACCAACTAAGTATTTTTCTATAATAATCAGTCAATATAAAACACAAAGTATAGTATAGCCCCAAATACTAGACTGTTCTAATGTGGTAACATAAGATGGCCAGAGCCTACAGTAATTTATAGGTCCATGAAATGAGGTTTTGTTTTGTTTCGTTTTGTCTGTGATGCTTGTGATACAGAAAGAGTTTCTAATAATTATATTAAAAGCGCTCACCTTCAAAATACATCACAGATTTGGACATGAGGAAGCAAGATACTTATTGTACCAGAATGCTTGCAAACTTGTAAAGCTATTGGTGTTTGGTAAGTTGTTTCAGCAGCTAGGTAGGATATCTGGTGTATTTAAATAATGCATTTGAAGAATAGTCAGTATTAGCATCATTTGAATACTGTTTCTGAGAATAGTCAGGATTCATAGACACTTCAAGATACTATATAAATTTATCTCAAATGCTAAAAGAAACATATTAGTATAGCAAATATCTGGGGATTACTGGAATGAGTTAACCCCTTTTTTCATTCTTACCCAATGAAGGAAACCATGATTAGCAAATGAATTACAGAGTACATATACATCTCTCAGTGTTCCTTTGTATAATCCTGAGAATCATGAACACAGCTTAAAATCTAAAAATGAATAAGAAATGCATGTCTTTGTATTAAAACTATAATGTAAAAGTAGAAAAAATGAAAATAAGCAAATAACAAACACAATCTATGATTCTTGGTTTACAGAAACTTAAGGACCCAATTCCCCTTACAGAGTGGCTGTCTTATATATGCATATTCAAATAAGAGTTACATATTCATTTCTTATTGTGTTCAGCTGCCTTATTCCTTCAGATTATTCCTTTTTAATGAGGGTGCAGATGGATTCACAATTGGAAAACATGTAAAAATACCCTACTTAGCAGGTAAGCTAGGGAAACTGACCTACCTTTCTCTGGGTTTGGTTGATCATTACCCGTGATCAAATAAAAGGCCACATGTTCTAGCTGCCCTTATGCCCTGGTTGCCACAGTAAGAGAAAGAGAGGAGAAAAAAAAAGAAACAGAAAGAAGACTTAAGACAAGATAGATATTCTAATATATATTTTTTCATGTCATCTGAATTCAAGCACATCCCATGCATTCAAATTTGTTTTTCTATTTAAAATTTGTTTTAAGGTTCAAATTACCTACAATATTAATGTCTCAGTTTGCAATACAATGATAAGATATTTGCATATACTGAAAAATAATTACCACAAATATCTAATTAACATCAGTCTTTATACATAGTTGTGATTTTTTTTATTACTTTTAAAAAAAAACTCATTCTTTTAAACCTTTAATAGAACATTTCAATGGGTTGGAAATAGCAAACAATAAATCATTACTCTTATTATTATGAAAATAATCCCTAACAACAAATTCATGATTTTAAATTAGAAATGCTCTGTAATACGTATATAGAAATCTGTATGTTATGTTAGAAGCAAAGACAGGAATGGTTAAAGGGTAAAAAAGAGGGATATGATAACATAGCCAGAGAGCATTTATTCCTCAAAACATTAGATTGAATCCTTGTTGGAAACAGACAAGCAGGAATCCATACAACCACCTTTGCAGTCTGCCCATTTGTACAAGAAGAGAGAATTTTTTTTTTGCTTTTTGGGTCACATCTGATGATGCACAGGGGTCACTCCTGCCCCTGCACTCAGGAATTACCCCTGGGGACCATATGGGACGCTGGGAATCGAACCAGGGTCGGCCTCGTGCAAGGCTAATGCCCTACCCGCTGTGCTATTGCTCCAGCCCCCAAGAAGAGAGAATTTATGGTTCTCTTGATATTCTTTGAAAGTCAAGAGGAATAGCTAAAAAGATGAGAAAGGATGAAAAGAAGCTCAGAGACAGCCCTATGGTGATGTCATTTAGTGTGAAATTGTAAGTCTTCAAGATAAGTACATTGTTGTTCCATTTTTATTACTTTTGGGGTCACACTTGGCAATGTACAGGGGTCACTCCTGGCTCTGCACTCAGGAATTACTCCTGGCAGTGTTCATGGGACCATATGGGATGCTGGGAATCGAACCTGGGTCTGCCTCGTGCAAGGCAAACGCCCTACCGGCTATACTATCGCTCCAGCCGCACCCTCCTCCCCCATAACATTTTTAAAGGGAAATGAAGTTGAGAGAGGGTTTTTTAAATTAATTTGAAAAGATTAAAAACTAAGATTTTCTTATGTTAAATGAAGTAAGTCAGGATTCAAATATTAGCCGTTCTCACTAATCTATGGTCTATAGAATCACATGTTTAGCTAGTAAGAGGTAACAAAGGTGGAAAAAACATAAGCTCTAGATCACAGAAACAACAAAGTCAAGGAAACAGAGAAAGGTAGGGGAAGCAAGAAGAGGAGATCTGGTGTAGGTTAGGGACAAAGATCAGAGGTCTTATAACAGATAGTTAACCTCTACACTCTCTGTGGCATGGTGGTGAAGTATCTGTGTATTAACCAGTAGGTCCAACACTACTGTAAGTACAGATCCAAACTACAACAATGAAACTTAAAAATGTAACTATCAAGAAGTCATGTTTGGGGATAGGAGATAATCTGGGGCAAATAAGGGAGGGATGGGGACACAGTTAGTGGGACTGGAGGTGGAATATTGTTACCTGAAAATTCATTGTATACAAATATATTGATTGCTGTCTTAATAAAAATTTTAAAAAAGAAACAAAAGTGAAGAGCAAAATCTTATTTTTCTGAAATAAGTGGGATTTGAAACCTATGTCATATCATTTGATATTTCAAGGGCTGCTGAGAGGGGAACTTGAACATTGCATGCACCAACCTAAACATGAGCATAAAGTTCACATTCTTTTGTACCAACAGTCATGTGCTCAGTTCTCTTGTACTCTAAGTACTCTTGCTTTATATTTTTGGGCAACTTGAATCTATATACATATTTTAGCAAAGATTAGTTCAGCTAAATTGTTAAGATGGTATTTTATTTCCCTATAGTTATTGGATATGCCAAAAACAGTAGCAATAAGTCTCTCAATGAGAGACGTTACTGGTGCCTGCTCGAACAAATCGATGAGCAACGGGATGACAGTGACAGTGACAGTGATAGTTATTGGCAAACAGGAAAACAGTAACTTTAAGTCATGGAACTAGCAAAGGTCCAAATAGGTACTTAGCATTTTTATCACATACCTGCAAGTTAGCTTTATAATCATATTTTATGCTTGCTGTTCACTTTCAATAAATATAGGTGAATATATTCTGGAGTAAATGAAGATGAAGCCTGAGTGCATTGTATGTGTTTTGGAGATATTCATTGAAAATGAATTTATGTCATTTTATGGTACATACAATTGTTATTTCGTTGTTGCTGCTAAAGTTGTCTTTTCTCAGGGAGATTTCTAAGTTGGATAAAAAGATGCTTTCCATTCCAGAGTTGCCTCATTTCTGGGACTCCTTGGAACAAGCATATCCCTGGATAACGGAGATAGCTTTCAGTGTATTCATGGCTAGAAGATAGCATTTCTTTAGCATGGTATTGTCTGTAATCAGCTGTCTCCATGAAGAGCATCTGTAACTGGCTTTGTCAAATAGAGTCAGATTGAGATCAAAGCTGAGGTCTTTGATACTGGTTGGCTGGCAAGATGAGCACAGTCACAGAACAATCAGGTGGCTGAGACACAGCTGATGTGTTCCCGTGCTTTCTTTCACATCTGGTTTACTTCATCTTATCTATGCTGATAAGAAAAAGAAAACAAAATCTAGACTGAACAAAAACTAAGAATAGCATATTACTAATATAGTCATATGAAAATCTGCAGGGATACTTGTAAATTACAAGGCATTGTCAGGTTAATCTTTTAGTTATGATTTATGTTGGTCGCTCAGTTTTTCCTCAAAGGGAATTTCTTAGGCTTTCCATTGGACTTCTCCTTGCTTTATAGTCCAGGACGGTACCATTGATCTGTTGCTAAACCATGGTAAAAGGGTGAACCAGTTCATAAAAAACACCAATTTCAACGAATAGAACTTTTTCTTATCCCTAGAGAGACAGACATTACTATGACATTCAGGGTTCAAGGAAACAGTAAGTTCTGCACTGACTGTAGAACGTAGAATATTTTTTTCATTCTGCAGAATAGTAAACTTGAAAAAAAACCTCATAGTTGCAAAAATAATTTTCTTTCCCTTGAAATTCCACTCCTTTGTTTACTTCCTTTTCAAATCTACCTACTTTTATTTTTTGTCACGGATTTTCTATTTTTTTTGACCAATTAAAACAGCTACATATGCTAATGTACTACTGAATTTTGATGACATTTATAGGTATCAGAGTTTTGGAATGATTACAAAAACTTAAATAAACTTCCTATAGGCTAGATGGTTAGACAATGAATTAAAAATTAAAATAATATAGGTATTACTTTTTAAAACATAAAAGGACAAAAATTTATGATATTTTGCTCATATTTTAAAAATTTTAGTCAGAATGATTAAATAAATTCTCTCACATGCATTATTTCAAGGATTAACTGCACTGTTAACAACTCATCAGAAAGCAATGGAACTTGTCTAGTGTGCTACTAAAGATGAATTACTCTTTATTGTCCATTTTAGGTAGAAAAAAACTGTTTAACTATCTGGTATCTGGCATAAACATGGCTTTAATAATATTTCCTATGTGCTATCACTCCTATATGGCTGGAGTGATAGCACAGCGAGTAGGGCGTTTGCCTTGCACATGGCCAACCCGGGTTCAATTACTCCATCCCTCTCAGAGAGCCTGGCAAGCTACCGAGAGTATCCTGCCCTCGTAGCAGAGCCTGGCAAGCTCCCTCTGGCATATTTGGTATGCCAAAAACAGTAACAACAAGTCTCACAATGGATATGCTAGTGGTACCTGCTTGAGTAAATCAATGAACAACGAGACAAGAGTGCTACAGTGCTATTAATATGGACACAGTAACTATATAAGAAAAAGAAATCCTTAAATTTAGTAGAGGATGTGTAAAATTGTATGAGAATCCACATACCCATACTATTTTTGAAACTTCTTGATATCAGTGGCAATTTTCTTATCTTAAATTCTAATATTTAATAGGCATTATTCACATACAATCACAGATCTCTTTTTAAAAAAATAATTCTGAAGTCTGCTATGTGTGGAGGTTGGTGCCCTGTGATATGTGGATTATCTTGGTCAATATTCACATTAGCGCTCAGAGGTTGGTACTACTATTACCAATTTAAAGAAGAGGAGACTAAATGTGGAAAGATTGGGTGAATTTACCAGCTATTCATCTAGTTAGCATCAGAGATAAGAGCCAACTAGGCATCATGGGGTTGAAACTTGTATTCCTCGTTAATTACAATTCTACCTGAGATTGACACTATGTCCTATCCTGCCTACTTTCCCTATTTCTTACTGACCCTTCTCTACTCCCCTGCCTCAAATTATAGTCACTTACTGTTGGCCTACTCTGAGCTATTCAAGAAGAATTTCTGAATTAGACTTTTTCAATCCCAAGACATTAGGAAAAACAGGGGTTTTGAAATTAATAAACTGTATTAAAAAAGTAATTTGACAATTGTTTCCCTAATTTATCTCTTTCTAAACTGTTAAACCACATATTTAATTTTATTTTATTCATGAACTACACTGAAACTTAAAGGTGAAATGCCTATAGAGTTTGTTTTGTAGTATCAAATAAGTCAGAGATAAAGGAGCCAGAGATATAGACATTAGGCAGAGTGCTGGCTTTGCAAGCAGTGAACCTGAATTAGAACCCTGGCATCTAAACAGTTCCTTAAGCACTGCCATGAATGATCACTGAGCACAAGGCCAGGGTTATGCCTTGAGCACAGCCAGGAATGGTCCCCAAACAAACAAACACTTAAAGGACATAGAAATAATTTTATTATCATTCCTGCATGCTAAATAGTGTGTTAGGCACTTTGCCACATTTTCTCATAAAGACTCCATAATTACTCTGTGATGAAATTGCTTATATCCTGATCATTTTACAGAGACTGAGTTTAGGAAAGTTAGGTCCACAAGCCAGAGATTGCCAAGGCCAGAGCATGGAATCTAATCTGACAACAGAGTCCATATAGTTCATTTCTACAAAAAAAATCTTTTGGTTTTCCCAAATTCAAAAGGTCTTATTTATTTATGGGATTGTTTAGACATTATTCATGTCTACAGCGTGGGGCTGGGGATGAGACTAACTTCTAGTCTTTTAGAAGATTAAACAGATGTGCATAGCAGGCCACTCTTTGCATCTTGTTTCTGAGAACAGAAGAAGACTTGAAGATTTTAAACCACCAGGAAAAATATTGCATTTCATATATCATGTACAAAAATATTATTTCCCATGCCCTTAACATTCTGCCTGAGTTCATGAGCATGTTCTACTTGCAAAAAAAAATACCACACTTCAGATGGTGAGTGTACACTGTGAGTCTGACAATCTCACAACAAGTTAAGAAGTTTCTAATTCATGAAATATATCATTCCTTGTCTTTATTATTACTTCATTTATCACCCAATAAATTCATAATGATGTACATATCAGGAAAAACAGTGTACCTTTAGGAAAACAGAGTAGCAGGTTAAAAGGTATTTTCATCTGTATTTATTTTGAAGCATGACAGGCTTTCTTTTCCATCACTCAGAGTTTTTCCTCCTTTCTCTCTACTGATATACTTACTTGTTAGCAAATCAAGGCCCTAAAATCAGAGCTATGAAAGTTAAAAAAAAAACTCATGGAAGATTTTTCTTTACCTTGAGAGGAAAAAAGAGCTTACCCTCTCACTATAACAGATGGTTTCAAATGCAGTGATTACAAAATTCTGAAGGTAAAATGGTTTAATTACAAAGTCA
This sequence comes from Sorex araneus, assembly GCF_027595985.1. Taxonomy (NCBI): domain Eukaryota; kingdom Metazoa; phylum Chordata; class Mammalia; order Eulipotyphla; family Soricidae; genus Sorex; species Sorex araneus. The sequence continues at coordinate 143,125,094 of NC_073305.1, forward strand.
ATACTGCCTCCAACCTGGACTCAGTCTTTAGCGTAAAAACAACAGACGGAGCAGTGCAAACGCTAGGGCAATGTTTAACTAGAACTTTGCATAGCTACTGCAATAGGGTTTTCTATGGGGCTTTAATAAACCCCAGAGAGCATGATGCTGGCTTTCAATTTGTTGAATGTCCTCAGAGGATGAAAAGTTATATACATACATATCTATTTCATGATGTAATGGACATAAGTAAAATCAAGACTGATGAGCTCTCTGAAATCCAATACAATGAGATTCGGTCCAGTTCAGCAAAAATGTACAACTAGAATAAATTAAGAATATATAAAAGTGGTTGTCAGAGGAAAGAGTCTGCAGTTTATTAAAAAAAAAGGAGGTTGGGTGGAGGCAAAGCAACATCCTGAAATTATATATTAGCAAGCATTGGTTTTAAACAACAAATTGCCAATTTTGACTTAAAACTCATAGAAAAAGCAGCAACATATTAAGAGAAAAGTTGGTATGTGGTTGCAAAATTGTTGCCTTTAATCACTTCATGAATTATATATTATTCTACTTAAACTTACCACTAACAATAAAATTAGGATCCTGAATAAAATGTTTTTATGTGAATTATAATAATAGTAAGTAATATGACTATGACAAATAGAGGAATTTAAATTCTTTTCATTTTACCTTGTAAATGGAATTAGAGTCATCTATGAAACTAATATAAAAGAAAACCAAATACATTTTCCTTTGACTAGTACATTCTTGCCTCATATCAACCTAACATTTAAAAGAGGCAATTACAGGATAGTTAGGGTCACTGAGCTAAGCAGGTGTGGGAGGATCTAAATAGTTAAGTAAAATAAACATGTCTGGTGGCCTTATCTCTGTACCTTCTGATCTTAATAAATGTCACCAGGATAACCTGAAACAACTCTTCTAGCAAGTCTGCAGGGCATTAATATCAGAAACAATTTCTGATCTGTTTCGGTTGCTCTGAAGGAAAAATGTATCATTCCAGCAGGAAGTGCCTGGGATTACTTTCAACAACATTTGGGAAGATTGGCATTGAGGTTAAACTAAGGAGAAAAGAAAAATAAAAAAATACTATGTTTTAAAAACAAAGGTACATTAAAGGTGAATTTTATAAACATTGCACGAAAGTAAAAGCTTACTAAATCCTAAGCACTTTAATTTACATTTAGAGAAGAATTGATTATCTAAATTCTTAACAATAACACTTAGACTTAGTTCTGGTCTAATTCCACTCTTTACCAGAGTATTCAAAAATGTTCTGAAGCAAAAACATATTTACTTTAAATTCATTTATTAATATTCCTCAATAATAATATCTTGAAAGCCATTCTGTTGAGAATCAATACCCACTTTTCATCACACTCTTTTCATAGGGAATTGTTATAATGTTTTTAACATATAATTTTTTAAAAACTTGTACTAAAATAACATTAAGGTACAGCCTATTTCATTTTTCCTTTGTGCATAGCAATATGGAGTTTCACCATCAGAACACAACTAACTGCAGTCAGCTCTGTGGTCTAGAAGCAGGTGCTGCTTGCTGCTGGCACAGACACTAGCCTTTCTAAAGCTCTCACCTAGTCACTGTTCTGGGTATTGAGAAGAAAAGATCCATTTTTGATGGTTCTACATGTTACATTTAAACTCAATCAAACATTTATACTTAAGTCTATCTTCTCTAGATCAACATTGCATTTTTAATATTTATACAGATTCTGTGAACAGTTTGAGAATACTCAGTATGACTGCTATATAGTATTGGACTTTGTGACTATATATTGTTCATTTTTACACAAATTTCATGGGCATTTGTGTAGGTTCCTGTTTTGCCCTTACTATTTTTGCAGAGAACCTTCCAGTGTACCACTGGGACACACATCCATATTTAAGTCACATCATACCTAGGAGTGGAACTGTGATTCACAGTCTCTGTAAACTTAAACAATGGCTTGTATATTGAAGGGCCAGGGTGGAAGAGTCATACTATACTGAACCAATAGTCAATCTGTGAGATTGTTGAAGGTCGCTCAGGCAACCGTAAATCTTCAGCAATCCTTGTGTGTTTGTTTATCTCCTTGTCTATTCATTTGTCTCATTCTCTGTGATCATGCCCTACTGGATAAAGGGCAAAGGTGCCAATCCAATTGACTTTTTGTGTAAATTGTCACAGACTGTTTCTATTGGAAAACATCCATAAAGGTCAATACTTTTAGGAAAGAATAATATGAATCTTTCTAAAGTATGACTCAATTTTTAAATTTTAAATGTTTATAATTGGAAAAAATCATCACCAAACAGAATTTGCTATAGTAAAGTGTTAAGGGTGCTTTATCCCCTTTGCATTTAAAAAACATTTTCCAAGGATATTACAGCCAGGAAAAAGTACATTTTGAAAATGTGACGTAGGTGTGTCTTTATATGAGTTAGCAAGTGTTAAAAGTGGTTTTTAATGTCATTTGTCTACCCATTCTATTTTACATGTCATTTTTATATACTTTATTTTGCCATTATTAGTCTACTTAATGCTACCTTGTTTTTTGTATTTTTGTCGTTCCTCTATGGTCTTTTATGCTTTACATCTTACTAAGGTTTGCTAAGTGTCATTATGCTACTCTCTTGTCTAGACATGGCATTCTCTCTCCCCAAACCATGTGCAGTGGTCTGGAGCAGTTGTGGGTAGGGCACTTGCATTGCACGTGGCCAGCCTAGGTTTGATCCCTGTCACCCCATAATCCCCAAGTTCATCAGGAGTGATCCCTGAGTGCAGAGCCAACCCTGAATATCACTTAGTGAGACTCCCAAGACAATAAAAAAACCCAGTTTGTATTTTTCATGAAGTATCCCAATAAAAGCTTCACTGCCTGTTGACCTGAGATGCATTTTTTCACCTTAAGTTTGATTGTTGATGCACTGAATAATTATACCTAACTTACACATGCTGAGAATATTTCACATTAAAATTGTTCATGTTACTAAATAGAAATAAGATGTCATATAAGACAGAACACTTCTAATATTCTAACTTGTTAGAGTAAAGACTCATGTCCTTCAATTTGGCTTCTACTTTAATCTATCTTTTATTCATGGCTATGTGCAGAAATGTCAGTGGATATTCTCTCAAACAGGAAAAAAAAAACCTATTGCTTAAAGTCAAAGAACTCACAGTTAAGAAAAGATTGTAGAGGTCACCTGATGTTTAGTGATGACCACATAGGTTCAGTGACCTTCCACCTTTCATCACTAGATAATAATTCACCAGGAATAAACGAGATATAGCATTTCAACTTCCTTTCCAAAGCTCTTTCAACTACCATATGGTGCTTCCATGTCAGTCTAATTTTAAACATGAAGCTATCCTTTCCTTGTTGTTGTTGTTGACATCTAAGTTAAAACAGGTGTTATAGAAAATATCCTGTAATTTAAAATGCCTTTCCTCTCATGTTCATTTATCAATTACTCATGCACTATATTTAACCCATATCATGAATACTTAATCTATAAATCAGATTAATATTTGTTCAATGGAAATGCAAAATCGGAGATTGATCATAATTGCATGAACCTGAGGCACTTTTCTCTTTATGGTATTCCTTCTCCATTCCAAAATACTAAAACTGGAAAAGCTTGATAATCTGATAGGCTAAGGAGAAGAGATTTTTTAAAAAAAGGAGAAATGAGGAAATATGAACAATGGGTAGGATAATAGCAGTCTTTCTCTGCTGCTGGCTGGGTTGGAGTCTATCCCATGGATAAGCCCACTTTTATTCACTCCCTCCCTTGCCACATGTTTCTGGAATGCACCTGGAAACTCTGAGATGACCATAATCACTGTGTTCCTACCCCATCCTTCCTGTTTTCCTCTCTCATAGAAGCTTTTCTGCCTAGCAGCTTGTCTTTGCGGGCCCCTGTTCTCTGAATCTAGTCACATGGACCTTGAATATAATAGAAATGAATCTCCTGAAATGTTCATCTGAGAAGATGCTGCTCGGATGGACATTCACTGTAGTAAAAATTAAAAAAAAAAGAAAGAGGGGCTGGAGCGATATCACAGCGAGTAGGGTGTTTGCCTTGCACGTGGCTGAACCAGGTTCGATTCCCAGCATCCCATATGGTCCTCTGAGCACCACCAGGGATGATTCCTGAGTGTAGAGCCAGGAGTGACCCCTGTGCATCGCCGGGTATGACCCAAAAGTTAAAAAAAAGAAAGAAAAAAGGAAAGACTATTCTTGTGACTAGTGATACTATAGAATTATCTAACTCCCCTTGTTATAAGATTTGATGGACTGACAGTAGAAATGACAATTTTGTATAGAAAACAGGGTTCTCTCTAGCTGACCCTTGCCCTTCTCACAGAATAAGGTAGCCTAGCTTCTCTTGGTTAACAACTTTGACTAATGATAGCAACAAAATTATTGGAGCCTGCAATAAGCTATCTAGTGGTCAAATAGGTCATCTTATGGCCAGTATTAAGATTTAAATATCCTTTAAAATTAAACACTTTGGAGTTATTAATGTTTCCTTTCCTCTCAAAATTTTTGTGTTGAGAGGAGGTATGGGAGGAAATGTATTAGCAACAGTAGGATGTGGAGAATAAATCTAAGTACATTAAACATCTGTTGATGAAGCTATTAGCACAGTTTGTAGATACCACCACCTGGCCTTTATTCCATTTTGCTCGAACCTTAGTACCTGAAAATATACTATAGCAATCGTGTTCCACTCCTATTAAGTCTTTTACTGCTGCATTAGGTGGAACATAAGTATCAATCAGTTCTCATTGAGGGAAAAAAAAGTCCTACTTATGGCAAAAATCAAATGCCAATAAGAAAATGCCAAAGGTTAAACATCACTTACCATCTCACACTGACTCTGTTACTGTCTGTGTGAGAGGAAGTGCTTTAAGTAGAAAATGGAGGTGAAGGCAGCTAGAGTTTGTATAATCATACTATTCAGGTGAAAGAATTTCATCTCCTTCCTTTAAAAATTCTAGCTAATTTTCAAGTGCAACATTACATTTATCCTTGATGGGGCCTTAATAAAATAAGATGCCAAAACCAAAAAAAGGAAGGAAAAAATTTAGAAAGGGTTCCATCTTCCCTGAAGATTAAGCCTAACATGCTTATTCTTTTGGAAAAAAGCAGATGACAAAGTGATTGTCCTGAAGCTGTGTCAGACTTAGGAAGACTCGAGTAAAGAAATTATAAAGTTCTATTTTGGAAGAACCATTGACTTCCTTGCCCTACAACCTGTTCATAGAAAGTCTGGTTCTGCAACTATAAAAACATTCTTTCAGCTTTTGTGATTGAATCCTACTACCCTATTTGTTGTTGTCTGGGCTTTTCATATGTTACCATTTTCTTTCTTTCTTTTTTTTTCATATGTTACCATTTTCTACAGCGGGTAGGGCTTTTGCCTTGCACACAGTCAACCCGGGTTCTATTCCTCCGTCCCTCTTGGAGAGCCCGGCAAGCTACTGAGTGTATCCCACCTGCACAGAAGAGCCTGGCAAGCTACCCATGGAGTATTCGATATACCCCAAACAGTAACAATAAGTCTCACAGTAGAGACATTACTGGTGTTCCCTTGAGCTAATCGATGAACAATGGGACAACAAGTTCTACAGTGCTACAAATATATATCACTGAATAAGTTTGCTATATTTACAGAAGTGCTTCAAGGGACTAAAGAAATTAGAGGTCTCCCCACCGCCCCTTAACTTCTATGAGTATTCTTCATTCTAACTTGATATTGGAAATTTGAGACATAAGTCAATTATTATTTAGACGATGAATCAGTCCATTTACTTAACTTTTAAGGAGAGACCAACCTGGATCATACTCAGGCTAAATTGTTCTGCACAACTAATTCTTCATGCCAAGGATGTGAAAAGTACCTTAAACTTTTCCCCCCACCCTCAGGAATCCCAAATCAGTTGTGTTTTATTTGTTCCTCATGTAGATATTCTGTATTGTCGAGTAGATACTGAAGCTTCATAGTTCAACATAAACCAAATTATAACTCAAGAATATGTCTTAGACCTAAGTTTGATGTAGTTGGACAATAACCAAATAAATATTATCTACTTTCTACTCTTTGTGTGTATTAATCCATATGTTGTGTTAACATTTAAGTCTTTGACATTCTTGAAAATTCAATACAATTGCTATAATTTTCACTTTTTCTAGATATTTTATACTTTGACTTTCTTCCTTATAAAATTAGGGCAATGATGGCTGGGAGGTGCAAAATGAAAAAGTATGCATCTTTTAAAAAAAAAGGTATGCATCTAGAGCATGAATATAAAAAACAACCATTGGTATTATGATTTCTTCCTTTTTTGTTTTGTTTTGGGGTCACACCAGAGGTTATCAAGACTTACTTCTGGCTCTTTTGTCTGGGATCACTCCTGGCAGACTTGGGGAGCGATATGGGGTGTCAGAGAGTGAACCTGTGTTTACCACAGGAAGGCAAGCATCCTACCTCTGGACTGACAGTTTTATTTCTTAGTCTTTCCCCATGTCCCATTCCTATGTCACTAGTATAGCATAGAAACATCTCATGTCTTTCTTACATCATCTCTATTTTGTTTATATTTTTCAAAAATCCCTTACCTTTTTTTCTAATGAAATACTAATTAGTCATGATTCAACTGAAATACGTTTTTCTCTCTAGAGACTTCTAAATTCTTCCAATTTCTTTCAGAATTGAATGCTTGATTAGCGTGTGTTATCACTTGTATCATTTGTCATCCTGTTGCTCATCGATAGTGCTAGTAAGGTCACCATTCATCTTTGTCGAGTGCTAGTGTAGCCCAATAGCGTCTGCTCACTCAAGGAACAAAAAGAGCCTCAAACCGTTCATTCAGGGTCTTGATGAAGAAGTCTGACCATCTCATAGGTGGATGGCCAGCCATTCTTTTGATGTCTTATGAATCCAGCGTGTGTCATATGACATTTTAATATCTGATGAGGCTGACTTTTCAATAAAATTGTAAGTTATTTGGGGCAGAAGTCCTTCCTTGATTTCTGTTATAACTCCCACAGTACCTAGGACAGTGTCTTAAATAACTAGATTTCTTTGAATTAACTAAATAGAGAGATAAATAAAACATTACACTACTAAAATAAAAGTACAACTATTTGTCTTTGGTCAAATTATTTTTATCTTTTCATTTAGGACCTCTTACTAGCACAGGACATGATTACCTTCTTTGTGAAGCGTCTTTTTTTTTCAAGTATTATTAAATTCACTATATTGGTTGGACTGGAGTGATAGCACAGTAGGTAGGGCATTTGCCTTGCATGCAGCCGACCTGGGTTCGATTCCTCCATCCCTCTCGAAGAACCCGGCAAACTACTGAGAGTATCCCGCCCCCCTGGCAGAGCCTGGCAAGCTACCTGTGGCATATTTGATATGCCTAAAACAGTAACAACAAGCCTCACAATGGATACTTTACTGGTGCCCGCTCAAGCAAAACAATGAACAACGGGATGACAGTGCTACAGTGCAGTGCATATTGGTTATTTATTTACTGAGAATATATTAAAAACCTACTGTATCATTCACTAAGTTAAGTACCATAGGATGACCACTCATGGCTCTGAATTAGTATTTTTATGTAACGTCCCTACTCCAATCCTTGACTTGGACTCACTATGTGAAATTATGTTTAATCTCACGTAGCATTAAATTACAATTTACATTGGTATTTAAGTAACCCAAACAAAGTCACTGAAATTGAAAAGGCCAAGTGCATTTCAGAAAGCAGCTTGTCACTAGGTAGAAGCATTATGGAGAAAGGAACATGGTTTTTAACTAGGGAATCTCACAGTGTTTTAACCTGAGTTAAAAGATAGCGGGTCCTAGGGGGCTGGAGCATATATAGCAGAGTGGGTAGGATGTCTGCCTTACACGCAGCTGATGCAGGTTCAATTCCCAGCATTTCATACGGTTCCCTGAGCACCACCAGGAGTAATTCTTGAGTTCAGAGACAGAAGTAACCCCTGTGCATCGCCAGGTGTGACCCTAAAAAAAGCATACACATATGCAAAAAGATAGGGGTCTCTGAAGTTGCCTTTCTGACATGATAGTCCAGGATTTGTCAATGTGAGCGCCATGACCAGTCTTTACCACATTTTTGGTGCTTATTTAAATACACATGTATCTGGTAAATTTACAATCTAACAATTCTCCTAGGGCTTATATTTATTTATTTATTCTAAATAACTTTTATCTGGTACAAGGCATTGCAATACTTCACATCTTTTTTTGTTTTGTTTTGTGTTTTGGGCCACATCTGGTGATGTTTAGGAGATACATCTGGCTCTGTCCTGAGGGATCACAGCCCATCTGGTGGGCTGGTGAGGGCGCGTGGACTATATATGGTACTGGGGATCCAACCTGGGTCAGCTGCTTGCAAGGCAAGTAACACTGAACTCCAGCCCAGCTTCACACTTTTTATGTGCACTTCATTCCAAAACCAGACCCATCACAGAGAGACTGTTTTCTCCACCAGTGTCCCAAGAGCCCCTCCCAAACTCACTCCCATTGAAAGCTTAGTTGGATAAATAAAATCTTCAGTTCTGATGACTTTGACCATTTATTTCTTTAATGTTCCTTCCCCATATGAGAGAGATTGTGTGTGTGTGTGTGTGTAGGTGGTGACACCAAATTATGTATAAATTAATAGAGGTAATTCCCTAAGATTCCACAAAATTGTAAATTAATTTTTTTTCAAAAACTAAATTTTATTTTTAGAGGTTTATACATTTAAAGATTTAACATTATGGATAAATTTATGCTGATAAAGATTCAAGCTTTCATGAAATGGGTAAATCCTACAAATGTAAAATTTAGTGAGACCAAAGAGAATTTAGAAAATTTAAAAGGAAAAATATGAATAGGCCTACCTATACAAGTACAAAATGTATATTACCTGAAGAAATGGAATGTTGGCTTTATATTAGAAAGTATTATTGTACTATAGATACTGCTTAAGTGTCTGCACTAATGAGTAAACAATTATAATATGAATTTCTATGGATGTAAACAAATAAAAACCTAATCAAACATTCAATATAAATGAGATGCTAATTCATATTGAAAATGTAAAAAATACCATTATATATAGCAAGGCAGGAGTAAACATACCTTCTTAATCAAGTAAAGGGCTAACATAAACATGGTGAGTAAGTGCCATGGAATTTTATTTTTTTTTAATGTAAGAGTACTGCTATTTATTCAGCCATAGATTAAGTTGATTGAATTGGGCATGAGCTCCACATTACTTTTTTTTAATTAAAATTTTTTAATTGAATATTCATGAGATGGGCTGGAGCGATAGTGCAGTGGGTAGGATGTTTGCCTTGCATGAGGCGACCAGGTTCGATTCCTCCACCCCTCTCAGAAAGCCCAGCAAGCTACCGAGAGTATCTCACCTGCACGGCAGAGCCTGGCAAGCTACCCGTGGCGTATTCAATATGCCAAAAACAGTAACAACGAGTCTCACAATGGAGACATTACTGGTGACTGCTCGTACAAATTGATGAGCAATGTGATGACAGTGATTCATGAGATAGACCATCACAAATCTGTTCATAATTGGGTTTCAGTAGCACAGTGGGTAGGGCATTTGCCTTGCGCGTGGTCAGACCAGGTTAGATTCCTCCGTCCCTCTCAGAGAACCAGGCAAGCTACTGAGAGTATCCTGCGTGCATGGCAGACCCTGGCAAGCTATCCGTGGCATATTCGATATACCGAAAGCAGTAACAACAAGTCTCACAATAAAGACTTTACTGGTGCCCAATCGAGAAAATCAATGAACAATGGGACAACAGTGCTACAGTGCATAGAATATGATCCACCACCTACTCCTCCACCAGTGTACATCTCCCACCACCAATGTTCCCTGTTTCCCTACCACCATCCCCCAACTCCCTAGCCCTACTCCCAGCCTCCCTCTATGGGAGACACTTTCCTTTTTGCTCTCTCCTCCTTTTGTGCATTTCCATAGGACTTCTTCAAAGCAACATAGGACTTCTTCAAAGCAACTGAAAGACCATCTTACAATTGATAGTATATCAAAGGCCAAGAAAGTTAGGAAAATAATTATTTTAGAATACGGTGACAAGACTATACTTTCAGGGATCATTTCTATAGTATATTACTAGAATACAGTGACTTCTCTGCTGAGAAAGGAGCATACATGATTTCAACTGAAATATATCTTCACAGTGCCATTTTTTCTAATTTTCTGAAGATGAAATTTGGAAGATTGGTTGTAATTTTAAGACTTTTATAAATCTCTAATACCTTTAGTGTTTTCTATTGCAGCTCTTATTCAAACTAGCATTTTCAGACATGGATTTTAAGTATTGCATATTCTTAAGTATTAATACTTTTGAACTATGTACAAACAATAAACTACACATGTGCAGATTAGCACAGGAGGTAGTGCATTTTCCTTGCATGCGGCTGACCTGGGTTCAATTCCTCTGTCCCTCTCAGAGAGCCCGGCAAGCTATTGAGAGTATCCCTCCCAAATGGCAGACCCTGGCAAGCTGCCCGTGGCATATTTGATATGCCAAAAACAGTAACAACAAGTCTTACAATGGAGACGTTACTGGTGCCTGCTTGAGCAAAGCGATGAACAATGGGATGACAGTGCTACAGTGCTACAGTATAAAATCTTAACATTTACATAAACTAATGTATAATTCAAAGATTAAATATATGTACAAATATATTTTAAATTGCACAATATATTGTAAATTATATAATATATAGACACATAATTATGAATGCATTAATTATAAATTCAGCAATACTTACAAGTATGAACTTATGAACATACATATGAACTTATAAAATTCTACATATATAATTTAAGCATAGTTTTATAAATATTTTAAAAATATAATAGAAATTATTTTAATAATAGAAACATTCACTTTCTAATCTATTCTCTAATTTAATTGCCCACTGGATTTTACTGTCTACAGGTTTACGTATTTATCCTATAGTTTGTATTTTAATGATAAAAGAACAAAAGCAGAAGTAAATAATGTATTTATGCAATTGAAGAGAAAATGCTAGGGCATGTGTTGTATAAAAGGAAGTTAGAGTAAAAAACAAAGAATGATGGGAAATTGAATATCCATAACTATATTAGCAGTAATCCAGTTCAATCCACAAAGAACAGTTATGTTTTAAGTGAAAACTTGTTTACAGCAAAACAAAATCATCACACTAAATTAAATATCAATATAAATCAATATGAATATTCCACCAGTACTCATCAATACACTGGCTTGGCTCTTCACACCCTACCTGTCTGAATGCAAGTTTCCATCCCAGTGAAAAACCAGCAGGACCGTTCTGTTGTATAAGAAAGGAGACATCCATGACATCAGCAATTATTGCCCAATCTGCCTGCTGTCTGTCATCTACAAGTTGTTCCCTTGTGTCATCCTGCATAGAATAGGCAGAACACTAGATGAAGGACAACCACGCGAGCAAGCCAGGTTCCAAAAAGGATTCAGCATGATCGACCATATCCACACGGTGACCAAGCTCATTGAAGTTTCTCGAGAGTTCAAGATGCATCTCTGTCTAACGTTCATTGATTTAAAGAAGGCCTTCAATTCTGTTGAAACTGAAGCGGTCATCGAAGCACTTGCCAAACAGGGCGTTCAAACTCAGTACATCAAGATCCTCCGCGAGCTGTATTACAGATTCACCACCAGGATCTCACCATTCTACAAGGAAGTGATCATTGATGTAAAGAGAGGGGTTCGGCAGGGTGATACGATTTTACCAAAACTCTTTAGTGCCACCCTCGAGAACATCATGCAATGACTTGAATGGGAAGGAATAGGAGTGAAGATAGGCGATTGGCAACTGCACCACCTCCGCTTTGCTGATGACATTAGCAAGTGGCACAAATGTTGGCCAACTTTGACCACGAGTGTGGAAAGGTCGGACTGCAGCTGAATCTCAACAAGACGATGCTCATGAAAAATGAACTAGTCCCTGACACTCCATTTGCTCTCAATGGAACAAACATCTCCGAATGCAGCAGCTATGTGTACCTGGGTCATGAACTCAACATGAAGAATGACTTGGTGCCAAAACTGCGCAGGAGGAAGAGTGGAACACCTTCAAGAGCATCAAAGAAGTGGTTAAGAGGATGAAGAACCTCTGACTCCAGACACATCTTTTCGATTCCACCGTTCTTCCTGCACTAATGTATTCCTCAAAGACCTGGGTCCTATGCAAACAGGATGAAAATGCTATTCAGGTATCCCAAAGAGGAATCGAAAGAGCTATGCTAGGAGTATCATGTCTCACTCAAGTGAGAGAAGGAATCCGGAGTTCCTACCTCTGTTAATGGTCAAGAATCAGGGATGCTGAGCACAAAATGGAGGAACCAGCCCAGGTGCTGTGGGACTTGCAGGAGATCCCAGGGGGTGGGGGGTACCGGCCCTGCTCTCTGCCAATGCTTAAGCACAGCAGACACACGTGCACGACCTTTCTGCTGCTGCTGCTGCTGCTGCACGAGCAGGATCTCGGAGGCCAAATGAACTACTTTGGACACCAGCAGCCTACAGAAATGCCTCCAGACTGTAAACTGAGCCTCTACCCCATGCGGCGACAGTGGGGAAGGGTTTCTCTCTCCAGGCTTTTCCATCTTATGAGCACCACAAAAGGGAAGTAAAAGCTTGCAGTGATGCAATTTCTGGCAGAATTTTCCCTGGACTTTGTACAGAAATCCAAAACCGTGCAGCCACGTGACCTAATATCTTCTAATTGTCAGCAATGTGAAATGGTTCCTTTTTAGCAGTTCAGACTTTGGGGGGAAAAACCAAACAATAATAATGAGTTTTTTTTTGAAATAGTCAAAGTAGCATCCATTTCTCTAGACTGTGAACTAAGCCATAGCCCCATGCCGGCCGAGGAGAGGAAATATCCTTCTTTCTCGTTTCTCTTTCTTTTTTGGGAAGAAATGCGGTGTGGCGTCAGCCATATTATGATGTCTATTAAGCAGGCACGACCTTGGTGGCTCGGGAATGGGAAAAAAGGAAAAAAAATTATGTACTTGGACCAACAGGACACTTGGGCAGTCTCAGGCCGGAGCCGATAACAGCACACGCTACACCGAAATTCCACCCGGGTAGCCACACTTTTGTGCGGCCACTTAGCTGCTGATCTACCAGAATCCGAAAACCAACTGGACTACTTTTGGTCTCAGAAACTGTTTGCAGACATGTTGCTAGACTGTGAACTAAGCCATAGCCCCACGCCAGCTGAGGATGGGACATATCCCTCTTTCTCTTTTTTGTTTTCCTTTGTCCGGCGGTATGCTGTCAGTCATATTATAAGGATTATTAAGCAGGCACAAACTTGGTGGCATGGGAAGGAGGGGGAAAAAAGTTATGGACTTGGAACAGCAGGACTTACTATCTCTTCATTCTCAGCAATGGAATACTAATTATCAAGTGCTTCCTTGGCAGTAGGGCTGTCTTTTTTTGGGAGAAACTCCAACAACAATAGTGAGTTTTGTGTTGAAATATGGAATTAATCAAGGTAAAGAGAAAATGAAGTGAAATGTATCAGTTATTCAGGCGGGCATGGGGGATGGGGGGCGGGGGGCAGGAGGTATACTGGGGTTTTTGATGGTAGAATATGGGCACTGGTGAAGGGATGGGTGTTTGAGTATTGTATAACTGAGACATAAGCCTAAGAACTTTGTAACCTTCCAAATAGTGATTCAATAAAATAAATTAAAGAAAAAGAATCAGGGATGCTGTTTTGTTTGCCAAAGCATCAAAAATCAGATGAGCCAGACATGTAAAGCAATTCAGACATGACCACTGGACTAGAGCTGTTATTGACTGGATTCTACAGGACGTCAAAAGACCACGTGACTGCCCACCAACAAGATGGTCATACTTTTTCGTCAAAGCCCTGAATGAACAGTTTGAGACTCTTCCTGTTCCTGGAGTGAGCAGATATCACTGGACTACACTAGCACGTGACAGGGACAAATGGAGATGTCGCTGGTGCCCGCTTGAGCAAATCGAAGATCAACGGGATGACAAGTGATACAAGTGATAAATCATTATGATCTTTTAGTTTTCTTATATGTAATTTAAATTTTCAGTTTATTTATATTGTTTGCATCTGCCTTATAAATGTCTATGTAATTTTATAGCTATCTACTGATATATATGTGTATATATTTATATAAACCAATTTATCACTGAGAAAAAGAGAAGAATCCTTAAGATTAATTTTTATTTTAAATTTCTGAAGCACAACTCTACTGTTTTATTATCCATTTGGCTGTTAATTTGGAGAAAGGTGAGGGTGAAGTGGGGTTACTTAGAGAATTGAATCATCAGAACATTTCTGTGTTTGAAGGAGAGATTATATAATACCGAAAGGGTTTCTCACTATTCTGTAGAGTTCTAAACTACAAGCATGGATATTTCTTTTTATTATGCTGTATGATATTTGGGGTTTGTGTGTATGTGTGTGTGTGTTTGTGTGTGTGTGTGTGGTTTGAGAGTTACAACTGGCTGTATTCAGGGATTACATTTAGCTATGCACTTGGGAATCATTACTGGCATTGCTCAGGGGACTATACCCAGTGCCATGTATCACAATCAGGTCTGCTGTGTGAAAGGCAAGAGACTAACCTGCTGTACTATCTCTCTGGCCCCAGTAATATAGGTGGATAAAAACATTGCTTTGTTCCTTTATGGCGAGCGATCTATTTTTATTTTTATTTTGTTCCTAGTGTTCCTATAACAAATGTTAGTTGGAACTTAATTAAAGAGATTGTTAAATATAACTCCATTTCTCTCTCTCTCTCATAGACACACATATATACGTAAAAATACAATTTTTTTAAAAAAGCAGTTAAATTTGTATTAGAAAGAGGGAGAGAGATTAATTAATTGTCTTGTACAAATTTCTGGTAGCTTAATCTTGATCTTTGTTTTCAATATATTAAGCCAAACTAAGTTGTATCTGATTAAGATCTGTGCTTGTATAGAATCTTACACTTTTCATCCATCTCAGAGCCATTGAATAACTAGGATCTGCTTTCCTCCCTAAATTCAAAGACAGGGATTTCCTGAGTCTGACAGAAATGGATCCACAATGTTGAAAGCATTTAATGATAAAAAAGAAGGGAGTAAAGGGAAGAAACGGAAGGAAGGAAGGAAGGAAGGAAGGAAGGAAGGAAGGAAGGAAGGAAGGAAGGAAGGAAGGAAGGAAGGAAGGGAGGGAGGGAGGGAGGGAGGGAGGGAGGAAGATAGGGAAGGAGGGAGATAGGGAGGGAGGGAGATTGGGAGGGAGGAAGGAAGGAAAGAAGGAAGGAAGGAAGGAAGGAAGGAAGGAAGGAAGGAAGGAAGGAAGGAAGGAAGGAAGGAAGGAAGGAAGGGAGGGAGGGAGGGAAGGAGGGAGGAAAGGAGGGAGAGAGGAAGGAAGGAAGGAAGGAAGGAAGGAAGGAAGGAAGGAAGGAAGGAAGGAAGGAAGGGAGGGAGGAAGGGAGGGAGGGAGGGAGGGAGGGAGGGAGGGAAGGAGGAAGATAGGGAAGGAGGGAGATAGGGAGGGAGGGAGATAGGGAGGGAGGAAGGAAGGAAGGAAGGAAGAAAGGAAGGAAGGAAGGAAGGAAGGAAGGAAGGAAGGAAGGAAGGAAGGGAGGGAGGGAGGGAGGGAGGGAGGGAGGGAGGAAGGAAGGAAGGAAGGAAGGAAGGAAGGAAGGAAGGAAGGAAGGAAGGAAGGAAGGAAGGAAGGAAGGAAAGAAGGGAAGGAAGGGAGGGAGGGAGGGAGAGAAAATGAGGAGAAAAAAATTAAAAAGAAAAGAAAAAAGATGACAAAGAAGAAACACAATTACTGAATGGTCTCATTCAGTTGTGGTAGATAGAAAACTAAAACAAGAGAATAGACAGCATTAAACAATGACAAACTCTTGGTCTTGGATGATAAAACTGAATTTTCTAAGTAGTAGGGAAAAAAAGGTGGGAAGGAAAGAAGAAATAGATTAGAAGTTGCATATGCATAGTGATAGAAGGTCTTGGGCACTCTGGTGACAGGGAGGTGCAGTAACTGTGCACAGCACCATAAACATCAGCACTATTGTTAATACATGTTACCTAAACTACAATAAAAATAAAATATTTTGAAAAGTCATTAGAAAGAACAATTGGTGTGGATGGAGAAGCAGTCAGGGTGTGTGACAGGGGGCGGTTAGTGGCATGAAGAATCTCAGTTACAAGCAAAGAGTGTCCAAGAAGACCCAGACTTTAAGACTGATTGATTTGAATAGAAAACTCATACTAGTTATATAATATTTTATAAATTACTGATATTTCTTGAACTTCTGTTTTAAATGCATAAATTAAGAATAATGTATTTATATTACTGTTACTGTGTTATGGCCAAGAATATGAAGTCAATAGGTATTTTTAAGCATAACAACAATATCATTGCTGCTATTATCACTATCATCACAATCAGCACCACCGTCATTATTTTCATCAAGTCATCATCATTTTAACATTAGAAATCTTAGAACAATGAAAGGAAAGTGGTAGCACTTTGTATTTTTTTCTTAAATTGAGCTGTAGTTGGCATGTTATATTTATTTCCAATGTGCAAGATATTGGTTCAAAATTTGGATATATTGTGAAATAACCACACTGGGTTTGCTTAACATTTATCAATATATATATAATTACAATTTTTCTGCAATGAAATGTTTGAAGATTCACTATTTTAGCAACTTTAAAATATACCATAGAAAATTATTTATCGTCATTATATTCTCTGATCCTTTCATTTTATAACTGTTAGCTGGACTGTTTTGATCGCCTTAAATATTTGTCATGACCTCCACCCTTTGTTTTTTTCAACCACCAGAAACAAAGTTTTTTTTGTTGGTTTGTTTGTTTTAAGATTTGCCATTCAAGTGAGATCATATGGTATTTGTCTTTCTCTGGTCTGACTTACTTCACTTAATTTCAAGCCATCAAGTTCTATCCACGTTGTGAGAAATGACAAATTTCTCTCTATCTCTTTTTTTTTGTTTTGTAGGTCACACCTGGTGATGCACAAGGGTTATTCCTGGCTCTGCACTCAGGAATTACTCCTGGCGGTGCTCAGGGGACCATATGGGATGCTGGGAATCGAACCCAGGTCTACCGCGTGCAAGGCAAACGCCCTACCCGCTGTGCTATCGCTCCAGCCCCTTCTCTCTCTCTTTGTAAAAAGTCAATAATATCACACTTACTATCCCAAAATCTATAGGGATCAATTTACATTATTCTAATAAGGACAACAAAGTCATCTATCAAGTGCGTTCTTCCCTGGGCTCTGTAGGAAGAAAGGTCAACGAAGGGAGCAGATGCCTCTGAAGGATTAAGCCTTTCTCCTCACTGAAGATGCTGAGCCTACATCAGTCTCTTTAGCTTTTTATAGAGCTTGGCTATATGTCCTTATACAGTTTTCAGTAAGGCTAAATCAATTGTTACTGGGGTTCCTTAAAACTTTTCTCAGTGTGTGGATTCTTTATCAATGGCTACTAGAGGAAAGGCGCCTGAGGAGGTCTCAGAAAGTCTGTGTGAGCTAATTGTCTCTCAGCTGTGGGTAAAATAGGGGCTCTTTTACCTGTTGATCTTTGACCTGTACATTTACCTGATGTAAGCCAGCCCATATGCTTGAGTCCGTCTTCATGTCAGAATTTCTTCCCTGAAGGGCAAGAACTTCTTTCTTTAAAACGGGCAGCACCAAAAACGTGGAATTTTGCCTCACTAATCATCAACTAAGCTTGAAAGAGAGAAATGAAGAGCATTTAAAGGAAAGGTCTACCTTAGGGGGAGAAACTCCAAACAATAGTGAGTTTTTTGTTGAAATATTGAATGTAATCAAAGTAAAGTGAAAGTAAAGTGAAATTTATCAGTTACACAGGCAGGGTGGGGGGCTGGGGATGTGGGGGCATTGGGAGGAGGAATACTGTGTTTTTTGGTGGTAGAATATGTGCACTGGTGAAGGGATGGGTGTTCGAGCACTGTATAACTGAGACTTAAACCTGAAAGCTTTGTAACTTTCCACATGGTGATTCAATAAAAGAATAAATTTAAAAAAAAGAATTGGAAGGAAGAAAATCCCTTTAAATGCTGAGCTTCAAAAATAAATAAATAAATAAATAAATAAATAAAAGGAAAGGAAAGGTCTAGCACTGAAGAATCAAAAGCATAGCAAAGCCAAGCAGTCAAGGACATAACTTAGATCCCTGAGCGCACGCATACTTGCACAAAGTAGCTTCCGAACAGCAACTGCCTGAAGTATCCCCAAACTAATGCAAAACCCCCAAAACCCTATTCCAGTTTCCTGGCTCTACGCTACCACAAGTATGTGAAGATTTCTGTACGACTGTGGAGTTAGGACTAAACAGGATTTGCTCATGGTTGCTCACTTAGCAACTTGAAGCTCTGAGGTCTGGAAAACAGAGGTAAAAAGTGGACCAGAGTGAAAGGGAATAACTAAATTCCGGCTCTCTGTCAGCCACTTCTTTCTCTTTCGAGTCTCACTGCTCCCTCTGCTGGATGCTGTGCAGTAGATTACTAAATCCGTTTGTGAACCAAACACTGTACTATGAAGGACCAAATGATGCCCAACATTATCCTGACAAAATATATTACTGGATTACAAAACCAGCATGACTTACTTTTCACAGGAAAGAGAACTATAAGGAAATCTTCCCAGATGAAAAACATCTTCAAAACAGCAATATTTACTGTTACATTTCGGGAAATCTAAAAGTGTATTTTAGAAATATATTCACTGTATCATGTTGTATATCCGGATCATATGTAATATTAATAAGATTAGATGTATTTTTAATTCTAGAAATATTTAAATATTCCTAGGAAAAATCAGTAAATATTCCCCCTGTACAAGAGAAAGTGCTCACTTATCCTGCATTGTAAATTAAATGACCTAGACAATATTGCATTACTTAAAAGAACTTCCAGAGAAAAGAAGTAAGACTGAGATACCTTAGGCTCAAAATATTAAAAACACTTTCTTATCTTTGTTGGTCCTCTTTCTTTGTTCTCTATTTCTACAGTAGTTTATAGTCTAGAACATTCCTTCCCACCCTCACTCCACTTAGAAAAGAAGGTTTTCTTTGCGATAGAATTTTCTAAAACTTGTATCATGATTAATCCCAGGTCTGTATCACATAAAATCCTCCCTTTCATGTACTCACGATCAAGACCAAGTTTTCAACACAACCAAGTCAAAGTGCTCAATCTCCCATGGACTCTCCACCATTTTACTCTTTCCAAGTATATTTTACACATTATTTTAATTCATAAAATGTATCTATTTTGTGAATGAAAATTTATTCCAGAGGGTTAGAACTATCTTTAACATAACTCTGGCATGACTATTACCTAAAAATTAATAATAAATCATTGATATCAAATATCCATCAAGTGTTCAATTTGGATTGGATTCATGAAGGAAACATACACGTGTTTGCACAAATACACACACATGCAAACACACAGACAGACACACAAACACAAGTATACTTATACCCATATACACACAGACCAAAATAAGTACACATACCTAAGCAATATAAAAAATTTCCCATTATTATTTTCAGTTCCAGTGTCATGCACCCAGTTTCTTTCTAATAGGTTTAAACTCTTTTGGATCCTCCTGAGCTATACAGATGAAGCCAGCTGTGTTTGGTTGCAAACTAACTGGGAACTGAGGTTGCAAAGAAAGAAGGAGGAAGGCAACTAGGCAATTGTGAATATACACGTGTTTAAATTCGTACATGTGTTTCATTATGCACATTTGTTCAGTGACCTGCTCTGTGGCTTATAGTTAAGCTGGGAAATTTGGGAGCCCCAACAAAATGTCTCAAAAATTGCAGCGAAGAACAAATGATACCTACCATGCCAAACGCTCTGAGAACGAGAATAATATTTTGCAACTGTCACTGCTTTATTTTATCCCTTAGCAGGATGCATACTTGATCTAAAGAGTATCTGATAAAGCAATTAATTATAGGCAATAGGTGAATAAACCAGAAATTTTAAGTGCCAGGAATATAAATTGTTTTAAAAGCTCTTCAGGTAATAGATTGTAATGTGCCACCAATCTTAGAACAAGTTAAAATTGGGCCACAAACAAATAAAGCAAGTTCCCCAAAAGGATCAGTAGAGGGCAGCACTACCCCAACAATTAATTTAAATTGTCCTTGATATCTCCTTGTACTAACCTGAGAGTATTTTATCTGCATTTTAAATTAAATATTCTGCTTTTTTAAAACTGTGATCTAACTACAGAGTTATGTAATATTTAAATGATTTTAAAATTCTATACAATTTTGATTAGCTACTTAAACTTCCAATAGGGCGTTTGCCTTGCATGCAGCTGACCGGAGTTGGATTCCTCCACCCCTCTCGAGAGCCCGGCAAGCTACCGAGAGTATCCCACCCGCATGGCAGAGCCTGGCAAGCTCCCCGTGGCTCGTTCGATATTCCAAAAACAGTAGCAAGTCTCACAATGGAGACTTTACTGGTGCCTGCTCAAGCAAATCAATGAACAAGGGGAGGACAGTGCAGTGCTACATCTTCCAATTAGAACACATTGAAATTTGTGATACTAAGATGCCACTTTAAACTTATTGTTTTCAAAAAATGTTACCTTTTTAAAAAACAATATACAACTTAATTTCTAGTGGTTTACAATACCATAAAACGTCAAAAGTAGAATTTGACTCTTCTATGTGTAAGAATGACCTTACCACCATCAAATTTCTGATACATCACACAGTACCAAAATAAGTCTCTCTACTTATTGTCTTGAGTCCTTTCTCCAAATTTTTGCTGATATTTGTTTCCAGATTTTTATTTTCTTTTAAATATTAGCCCTTTTTTATGAGTGAAAGGTTTATCTTATGGTAGTTTTGTTTGGCATTTCCTTAACAAGAGCTGATACTGATCATTTTTTGTGTCTGACGGGCATCTGCATGTCTTTTTTTGAGATGTTTCTTTTTAAGTCTTTTTAGTTCACTTTTTGATTAGGTTGTTTGTTTTTTTTTCTATCTTTGAGTTGTGGGAGTTCTCTGCGTATTTTGGATATCCATTCCCTGTCAGACATATGTTGTGCAAATATCTTCTCCCAATTAACTGTCAATCAGCATTATTTTAAACTATTATGGAACAACTAAAGTACAGTGCCATATAAAATAACATTTTGATTTTTATGGAAGTTATAAAAAGTATCTCTAACTTGTCAAATTATATTAAATAATTTTAGATAGCACAAGTTGTCAGCATGATTTATTTTTAAGCCTAAAGTCTCCAAGTCAAAACTAGGCAAGTGCTATAAAAAAATTTCTAGGAATGTATTTCACAAAACTGTATCATTATCTTAGAATATCCAATAAATGTTTATTGTATTAATTGATTTGGGACATGGGAAAATTCTTCAGTTAATAATGCAATGATATATCATACAAAGATTCTCATTTTTAAGAAAATATTAAGACGCACAGTATATTTAAGTGTCCTTAATTAAAGTATTACCCAATTGCAATAAACACATGTAGTGAATTTACTAAAGATTGGATTAAAAAATGATTATTATGTTTTCTTAGTGAGGAGGAGGTGTGGTCATTATGTGGTGTTGTTTTCTCACACAGATTTTATGTCGACAAATCAACCTTCTTTTCTTCTCATCTTCATTCATTATGTATACATAATGATTTAAAAAAATAAAATTACTTCTAATAAATAGTAAGTCTTACAGTGGAACCTAAAAAATAAGAGTTTCATTTTATAATGGAAGTTGTATCAGTATCAGTTTCTTTATTCTATACTTTGTCACATTTGATATAATTTCAGGTGAATACTAAGCAAGACTAGATGTGTGAATAATTAACATATTAAATATAGAAAACTTAACTCTCATAGCTATATGTGTACAAATGTATAGAATTTTTGATATCATATGTATATACACAAAATAATTTTAATAGAAACTGTATAAGCAGAATAGTACCCCTCACACACTCTTGCCCCACTATTTTGAATTTCAATAAAATAAAGTTTCCATTGAAATTCAGTTTTCTCTATAACTATACTGAAAAATTCTCATTAATGGAAAAATTGTCATTTATATAGGCTCAAACTTTACAGAAATTAAGTTTTTATTCCTTCGGGAAGTCCTGACATGTGTGAGAAAGCATGTTGTTCTGCTACATCCTTATAACTCTTGAATTATACAGATAGAAGATTACAAATTAACTACACTCACGCTTATTGGTGGAAACTTGCTCAAAAAAAGCACAATTAAGCAATGTGTCAGCCATCAAAGACAGTATTCCTCTTACCATATCTCTTATGATATCTTCTCTTAGAAAGTTCCAAGCTGCTTGTCTATATTGGGGAAACACTCATATTTAGTTTGTGTCATGAAAAGAAAACCAAATATGATGCTAAACTGGCAACAGAAGAGACTCACGTAAGAGTACAAGGACCGTGAAGCATTTGTAAGCAGAGACTGGTCACTCCCAGATCAGCTGGTCGACTTTTCCTATGGTCACGGGAGCTGCTACATCACTTTGCTTTACCGTACAAGAGTCAACTGACTGCCTACTTCTTTTTGCCACAGACTTGCAGCTTCGTGTGGAAAATAATTTCCGCATTCGCCGCTTGGACTCCAGCTCTTAGAAAACACGTTTGTTGTTCATACACGGTCTTTTGGCTGCCTTCTAGGCCAGCCATCTGTTTAAGGCAGGCTTTGTCTGAGCAGACAGGATGGTGTCACTATTTTGAAGAGACTATCACAAAAATATGGGTCTTAATTATCTTAACTTCACAAATTCCAAACACATTGATGACTGGAAGTACATTTTAAAGCTTAGCAGAGCTGAGTAATTGGGACTGAATTCTGTTTCTGGATAACTTGTGAGAATCCCCATAGAATTGATCTAGATTCAGTTTCAGTGGGTAGATGATGAAATTGAAAGCATTATTTTTCATGATTGAGTACAAGATACAATACAGCTGCACACATCATCGCTTTCTCTTTCATCTGACCAGTTCTGAGAGAACTGTCTATAAACCTGTTAACCCTTCATCCTCAGGGCTATATACGGCTCATCTTTTCAGAGAAGTTCTTTATACACTTGGGGTGTTTGATTTGTGTTTAATTGATTAGGACTCAGTCCATGCGAGCCCCCGTTGTCATCACCTAGGTCACAGAATTGATAGCAAATTTGTTCTATGGAATCTCTGAAGACTGAGTTTGCCTTTGTAAAGAAGATTGAGCTGAGTCTTTTGAATGTTTCAGTCAGTACTTAAAAGAAAAATCATTTCCCCACCCAAGGCTGAAATGTGCCCCTTAACAGATTCCTTGGTATCCCAGTGTAGAGTTTGTGTCTATCCCCAGGTCTCTGCCAAGTTTCATCTTCTGTTTGATAGGTAATTATGTTTTGTCAATAATTTTGCATCCTACCTCATTTAGCTGATGGTCACTCCATGTGTATCTGTATCTATCTGGATGAGAAGCAATGGTAATTTGGGAAGCATATTTAACAAAGTCAGATTCTACCTGAATACCTGAAGGAATTTGAGCCTGACTCATGCAATAAATATTGCTGTTGCACATGAATATTAATGCATTTTTATCAACTTTTTTCCCTTCAGGACTTTTTCCCTTCATGATTCACAAAACAATGATTCACAAACAAAAACTAACAATCAAAGGAATACCTAAAATACATGCATTTTTAAAATATCATCAGTATATCATGGTCCTGCTCATGAATTTTAGCAACTTTATTTTATGTAAAATGATATTTATGAAGTCTCTCTGAAGAGTGTGGCAAGTTATAAAAATAAATGATCTTATTTCACCTAGGGAAGATTTTGTGTAGGCAATGGGAGCAGCAATGAAGTGGTTACATTTGGCTTTCTTCAAAGTGGCAGGTGAGTGAGGTTAAGAGACAGCAAACTAGACCTATAAGCCCTGGCTCTAGAGATAGCATAAAGGTAAGTTGCTTTCACTGCATATAGTTTCCCTAGCACATCTAGAAGTAAGCCCTGAGCATAGCTAGATGTGGCATTTTTCACCCCTGCTTCCACTTCCTATTTCCTCCCACCCCTAAAGGATCTAGAAAACAGATTACAGGCTAGAAAAAGTTCTCATGATCTGAATAGTGAGAATGGCATAAGGAACACCATGAAATGAGTTCACTATCACTCAGGAAAGTGTAATAATAAGGGCCTTACAAGGCAGATGGTCTGATGTTTAGTATGATGCAAAGACACAGTGGTTCAATGAACTGGGATATGATGAGTAATATAGGCCAGGCTTGTGCTGAGAGTTACTTAAAGAGCAGATTAATCTCTCAGATTAGAAAGATAATATAGTAGGCAAGGTACTTGCCTTGCGCGTGGCAGATTCAGGTTCTATCCCGAACACTTGGTCCACCAAGCACCACCAGGAGTAATCTCAGGGCACAGAGGCAGATGTAAGCCTGGTGTGGTCCCAAAACAAAACAAAAGAAACAGAAAGAATTAGTTTCAGTGAGACATAAACTAGTGGACCCATCACTGCCCACTTGAGGTGTTCTCCTAGAGGTGGTGGATATTGCGATTTTTTCTAAGCTCTGTGAAGGAGAGCTCCATGGAGAACACAGAGTTTTCAGGGCTGAACTTTTATTTATTAATTTTTTATTATTTATTTTTTAAATTTAGTCCCGAGCACCACTGGATGTGACCCCAAATAAGCAAGCAAACCAAAAACAATAATAATATTAGGTGATGAATTGGATTTAGGTGTAAACGACAGTCATCATTCTAAGACTTCATGAATAAGGACAAGATGTAGATTTATAGTAGCCTAGATGTGCTTAAACTTAAGAGTCCTTCCTTTGCACAGGTCCCTTCCATTATGCTCAAAGTGACCTAGCAATGTGCAGATTGTCACTAGCAATGTGTATATTGCTAGGTCAAGTTTTTAAGAAACTTTTGAGAAAACTGTAAATAGTGGATCGGTGTATCTGTGTATGCATTTGAATATTTTATATACACTAATATTGAAAATCAAAACAAATGTCTACCATTCATCTTAGAACAAAAGATTAAATCAGCTTCTTATTCTATCATCTTTTTTCTTAAAATTATCAAAAAGAAATACATTTAACAGCAAGAATGATTATCCTCTTCCATTTGCTTGACTTTCCCTTAGTCATTCTTGTATTAAGGTTGGGGATAGCATTGTGGAGTAGCTGTGAATCTTTTGGAAATCTGACTGCTAGATACTTGAAGAAGTTACTTTCAGTTTAGTGAGACATAGTTAAGTGGTTTGCAGTCACTTTTGAGTGTAGCAAAGATCTAGTGTAGCAAAAATACTCTTTCTTGCTCTGATATCTCATTTAGCACTGTGATATAAAGAACCAGAAGCAGAGGTAATTTTAAACGAAATAGACTGATGTCTGGGAATTCTCTGACATCCTATAATTTCAGCGACCAAAGAAGTTATAGTAGAGAAGAAACAAAATTTGAAGTGTTTGTAGTAGAAGCTAGTTTATGGAAAAGTTTCTTCTTATCAGATGCTTATTTAATGTTATGAATTGAATTTTCAATTTTCATTAATATTGAATAAAAGGTAAAAATATTATTTAGAAGAACATGCTCTAAACTGCAGTGCAAAGTTGTTCAATATTTTTGAAAGGAATGTTATAAAATATTACCTAGTAGAATTATTGTATTAGAAGGGCAAAACTTTTGAATAAACTGCAAATAGTGTATCTGTCTAAGAATTTGAATATTTTATATATGCCAACTATTGAAAATCAAAGCAAATTTCTGTCATTAATCTTAGAAAAAAAGACCAAGTCAACTTCCAACTTCTTATTCTGTCTATGAAAATATTTAAAACTTAGACTCTTATCATTGACAAAAGCTAGAAAGACAAAAAATGTAGGAGAAAATATTTTAGCAACATATCAAGCAAAATAAACAGAAAATAACTTTTTCCAAAATTTTTAGTGTCTGGGATATTTATCAGCCTTTAACATTGTTTAATTTTTATTTTTGCATTTCTGTTTCATAATACTTGTCAAATACTAAGAATCTCAGACCAATGGAATAGAACTGAGAGTACAAGCTGCTCTGCTATTGTCAGTTAATCTTTAACAAAAGATGTAGGAATATGAAGTGGAGCAAGGAAAGCCTTCTCTTTTCTTTCTTTCTTTCTTTTTTTTTTTTTTTTTTCTTTTTGGGTCACACCTGGCGATGCACAGGGGTAACTCCTGGCTCATGCACTCAGGAATCACTTCTGGCAGTGCTCAGGGGACCATATGGGATGGATGCTGGGAATCGAACCCGGGTCTGCCTTGTGCAACAAAAACATCCTACCTGCTGTGCTATTGCTATAGCCCCTAGGAAATCCTTTCCAACAAGTGGTGCTGGGAAGACTGGTCAGTCATTTGGGGGGAAATTTTTACTGAGGTAGGGATTTGGACTGCAGATCTTGATGTTGATCTAAATCCATAAATTATGTTGGGGAGAACACAGGCAGAACCTTAATGATGTTGAATGTTTAATGATTAAATGCCCTTTGTGAAACAAATGGAAACAAAGATAAACAAATGAGTCTACATAAAATTAAGAACCTTCTGCACTGCAAAAGAAATGACAAGCAGTATTAAAAGACATCCCACAGACTGAGAGAAAATTATTCCTACCTCTTATTTGATAAAAGGTTGATTTCCAAGATATATAAAGCACTTCCAATTATTAATAAGAAAAATAAAGTTAACCCCA
The DNA here is from genome assembly GCF_027595985.1 of Sorex araneus. Classification (NCBI taxonomy): domain Eukaryota; kingdom Metazoa; phylum Chordata; class Mammalia; order Eulipotyphla; family Soricidae; genus Sorex; species Sorex araneus. Next base: position 143,151,985 of record NC_073305.1, read on the forward strand.
TCAAAAAATGGGAAGAGCAGATCAACAGAAATGTCCTTGAAGGAGATGCATAGATAGTAGGTATATGAAACATTTCTTTATATTCCTAATAATCAAAGAAATGCAAATAAAAAAACAATGAGATAAATTACTTCACATTAATGGGTCTGGCACACATCGAAAAGAACAAAAACAACCAGTATTGGTGTTGATGTTGGGAAATATAGAGCCTTCATCCACTGCTGGTGAGAATGTTGGTTGATTTAACTAGTTTGAAAAACAATATGGGCATGTTAAAAAACTAAGAATTGAGGATGAACCAAGAGCCGCGGCACGAGAAGCAGAGCCTCCCGCCTACTGACTGTGATCCTGAGGTCTCCTAACCCATTTTGGCACCAGAGCAGATTCTTGCAGCCATGCATTTTGACTGCGAACTGAACTACAACCTCGTGCAGCCCGGGAAGGGATTTTTTTCCCTCTCCACCCCATTTTTCTGAGCGAAAATGGCGGCAGCGGCAGCAGCCACGCGGTGAGAGCCACCCTCTAAGACCCCTACACCAGGAGGTAGGACTTTCTTTAGTGACGTAGCCTGTAGGTGATCCTGGGAGGGGAGGTGTTCCCGGCGCGCCTTCCGCCCAGAGATGAACCAAGAGCCGCGGCACGAGAAGCAGAGCCTCCCGCCTACTGACTGTGATCCTGAGGTCTCCTAACCCATTTTGGCACCAGAGCAGATTCTTGCAGCCATCCATTTTGACTGTGAACTGAGCTAAAATATTAGAAACCCAAAACCCAAAAAGTGAAGACTCAAAGTCTTCACCTTTACCAAGGAAGAGAAATTATTAGATGATGCTTATTCAGCAGGCCTGATTGTTGGGGAAAATTTCCAATCAACAATAGTGAGTTCTGTATGGAAATATGAAATGTACTCAATATATAGAGAGAATAATGGGAATATCATCAGCTACTTAGATGGGGAGAGGGGTGGGAGGGGGGTGTATTGGGGTTCTTGGTGGTGGAACGGGTGCACTGGTGAAGGGATGGTGGTTTAATCAGTATTTGACGGTGACTTAAACCTGAAAGCTTTGTATTTTTTTTGTTTTCACGGTGGTTCAATAAAATATTTCTTTAAAAAAAAAAAGATTGTGATGCTTCCATTGTATTCTTTTTTAACTCTTTTTATTGCACCACTGTGAGATAGCTCCTTACAAAGCTATTCATGATTGGGTTTCAGTCATACAATGTTCCATCTCTACCAGTGTATATTTCCCAGCACCAATGTCCACAGTCTCTCTCTGTCTCTCTGTCTCTCTCCCCCCCCCCTTTCCACCCTCCCATTACTATTCTTACATATCAGTACTGCTTTGGTAGTTCAGGCCCTTTTTATGATTTCATAAAATTCAGCAACATTTGTTTTGCTTAATGAAAGTCATTGGGATTTTGATAGAGATTGTATAAAATCTATATAATGTTTTGGATGAGATGGTAATTTTTATATTGGTGATATCACAAATACATATGTATAGGGAAAAAAAATAAAAAAAATAATAATAAAAAACTAAGAATTGAGTTTCCATACAATCTAACAATTCCGCTCTTTGTGTCTACCCCAAGAGCTCAAAATTCTGTTCAGTAAAGACCTTTGGAGTTCTATGTTCATTGTAGTACTATTCACAATAGCAAAATCTGGAAACAACCCAAATGTCGAAGAGAAGATAACTAGAAACTAATATATATATATATATGTATATATATGTGTGTGTGTACACATACAGTTTGATACTGCTCTGTAATTTAAAAAAGACAAAAATTATTCAACTTGCTGCTATGTGGAGTGATCTAGAATGAATTATACCAGTGAAGTCTGTGGAAGGAGAAGGATAGGTAATAATATTTTACATAAGTGTGAAATAAAATAGGATATAGTGTAAGGAAATGACAAATGAGCAAAAGCAACATAATTGAAGAGTTGATCTACAGAACAGATCAACTTACAGCTTACAATGGTAGAGAAATTATGGCAAGTGGGGTAAAGGGTTGGTGCAGGGGATCCTGAAGTAATGGTGGAGGGAACTTACACTCAAGTAGGTGTGGTGCTGAATGAATTTCTATCATTGATGGTATTGTAAATGACAGTGATTAAAATGATTTTTTAAAATAATGGAATAATACAATTTGCTGCTACATGGATGAAACTGGAAGATGTGGTTGAGTCAAGTCAGTCAGAAGGAGAGGGACAGACACAGAATGATCTCTTTCCTATGTAGGATGTAAAGAAATACAATAAAGAAATAAAAAATCACCAAAGGCAACAGAACCTGTGAACTGCTCTACAGAACTGAGCTTACTACAGTGGGAGCATGAGGGTGGTGCATAGGTTTGAAGGAGAGACCCAAGGCATTGGTGGAGGGAAATGTGTACTTCTCTTCACCATAGGTGGAGGGTGTGGTGTTGGAACATTGTATGCATGAAGCCCTATTATTAAGAGTATTTTAAATCATGTGTATGTTAATTAATTTAGAAATTAATTAAACAAATGGTCAATTTGATAAAAGTTTTAAAGACCAAGAGATTTTTTTCTCTATGCTAAAACAGAAAAAGTAACTTAAAGATACTTGGTGGACATACTTGAGAGCAGATAAATTATAAGAGCTATTGATGATCAAATCTTATAAAATCATCTCTCATTGGAACAGGAGAACAAAGTATAAGAGGAACCAAAAAACATTTGATGATTTAAAAAAATAATTTCTTTCTTCAATTTCTCATTTTTTAAAATTTTTTTCAAATTTTTTCCCTTCAATTTCTCATTAAAGATCACACACAAAAAACATCAGTTCAGAAAGATAAATGCACACCTATGTTCATACACAAGTTTTGGGTCATGAAGCCAAGTTAGCTATATTCCTCTGACTTTCCTTGACTATTTCATCAATATTCCTACTGACTTTTCCACAAAGAACAGTAACAAGATTGACTTATAACTAAAGCAGAGGGAGCAAAAAACTAAAGTCTAGATGCAGTTTGTTTATGGTAAAACCAACACTCGAAGCTGAAGTCTGTCAGTATTTTTGGTGACAGAATGTGACTTGGTTGATAAATGCATTTATTAAATTAAAGAGTTAATGACCTAAATCTAACACATGCTGTGATTTAACAAGAAGAATATAAGTTTGGGAATCAGAAAGCCTGACTCTAATTGGAAATCAGAAAGGCTTGTAACTTCTCTAATTCTCAGATTTTATTAATGCCCATACTATAATACCTGAACTTACTATTATGGGATGGCAGGAGCATATTAGAGTGGAAGAAATTTGAATAATAGTGAAAGAAAGTAGTCACCTGGTAAAGGGTGTAATATTAGAATTGTATGCGTGAAATCATATCACTAACAGTATTATAAATAATGGTGCCTTAAATAAAAGTTCTTCAAAGTGAGCTTCAGATTAAATAAATAGAGGCAGTATAGGTGTAATAGCTGATGTAAAGTGCTTATATGTTAAAGACAGGCAACTAAAATAGTATGAAAGAGAAGATAATTGACTATCATTCTACTTAGAGAACTAGAGTAATATACAGGTAAGAAATGATAAGTGCTCTTGGTACACCTATACCTATGCAGCTGTTAGAAAAGATGAAGTCATGAAATTTTCATACAAGTGGATCAACATGGAAAGTATCATGTTAAGTGAAATGAGTCAGAAAGAGAGAGACAGACACAGAAAGATCGCACTCATCTGTGGAATATAAAGTAACAAAATGGGAGACTAACACCCAAGAGTAGTAGAGATAAGGACCAGGAGGTTTGCCCTACAGCTTGGAAACTGGCCTCCATGCTGGGGGGAAAGGCAGCTGAGATAGAGAAGGGAACACCAAGTAGAGGATGTTGGGAGGACCCATTCTGGTTGAAAAAATGCGTGCCAAAAGTAGACTATAGACCGAACATGGTGGTCACTCAATACCTCTATTGCAAACTACAACACCCCAAAGGAGAGAGAACAAAAGGGAATGCCCTGCCGAAGAGGCAGGGAGGGATGGAGGGGGTTGGAATGGGGGTGGTGGGAAGGATACTGGGAACATTGGAGGAGGAGAATGGGCACTGGTGGAGGGATGAGTATATGATCACTGTATGACTGAAATGCAAACATGACAGTTCATAAGTTTGTAACTGTATCTCAGGGTGATTCACTAATAAAAATGTTTAAAAAAAATAAACTGGTATATATACACATATTAGAATACTATTTGGCTAGATGAGATGAAATCATACAACTTTCTGTTACATCGATGGAACCAGATGGTAATTCATGCTAAGTGAAGTTAGCAGAGAGGGGCAGATGCAGAATGATAAATATATAATCTCTCTGATATGGAAGACAAATAAACATAGTAAGGTAGTAAAAAATGCAATAGTACCTGAGATCTCATCTCTAGAACTAAGTTTAGGGTGGGAGTGGATGCAATGGAATCCTGGTATAATGTTGGAGGGAACAGATACTATGGTGAAAGGTGTGCTATTAGTATGTTGTATGCATAAAACCCTATCATGATCAGTACTTCAAATCCTGATGCCTCAGATTAAAAAAAAAAAAGAAATGATAAGTGCTAACTGATGAGTGAAGTTTTTTTAAACCCACAATAAACACATTTTTGTAATTATCTCAGTTGACAGAACCCATGGGAGAAAATCAAACACTAAGTAGGAGAATTGTGTGAGGAGAAGAAGAAAAGGGAGGAAATGAGCTGTTGGTTTAAAACATGTTAAGAAACTGTGAAATCATGCAGACCACTGCAACATGGAGAGAACTGGAGGGTATCATATTCAGCAAAATAAGTCGACATGAGGACAAATGTGAGTGATCTCCTTCATGTGTGTACTGTAGATAGAGAGACAAAACAAAGGAATAGACAACACCAAACAATAGCAAACCCTTGCCTTTGGATTACAAAACCAATTACCAAGCAGTTGCAGCTGATGTGGGGAAATGAAGACTAGTCTAGAGGTGACAAGAGGTGACAGAGGGATAATGGGGAAGGCTCCTGGGCACTATGGTGTTACTAGAGTACAGAAACTTTGCACAGCAAAACCATAAACTGTAACATGCTTATTTTTGCCATCTTATCTAAGCTATGATTTAAAAAGTAAATGAACACGTTAAGTTTTAAGTGCCCAGTAGATACCCAAATGGAGTTCAGCGAAGAGGTACAGGCTGGAAATACAATCATGGGAGTTACTAGTATATTGGTGATATTTAAAATCATGCCATGGAATGAGGTCACCAAATAATTGTGTAGAAATACCAGGGCATGAGTCTTAAACTTAATTTGGAAGCAACAAAATATTAGATATTCAACTAGTGAAGATATACCAGAAAAGGAGACAAACTCCTTTCCAGTATCCATTTACATTATTACTGTCTCTTAATAGTGCTGTGATTTTGCTGAATTATTAAGGATTGTCATAAAGTTCTCCCAGAAAAATCTATATGAGGGATTGGAGTGATAGTACAGCAGGTGAGGTGCGCAAGGCAAACCCAGGTTCAAGCCCCAGTTATCCCATATGTTCCCTGAAACCTGATCTCCAAGCCCCACCAGGAATGACCCTTGAGTGCAGAGCCAGGATTAGGCACTGAGCACCAACCAGTGTGACCTAAACATACAGACACACACACACACAAACACACATACACACAAAGCAGAATAACCTACAAAGGAAATAAATATTGAGAGTCAGAGCACTATAAATAAAAGTTATGAAGTGGTGCGTGTGGTTTCACAGTACTCCCATTTCTGATTTCTTTTGTGGAAAATGTTTAATTTATGCAGAAGCTCACCATGCAAAAATCTCAATATGTGTTTTTATATTTTATATTAATATTTTATTTATTCTTATGTGCAGCAAAAATACAAAAGGCAGAAAGTTTACCCCAGAGTTAGTCTACCATGGTGTTTTGAAAAGCTTTACTTCAACAATTTCCATTTTTAAAAGAATAGTCATAGAAAAAAATCATATGGTTTACAGAGTGATTTTATGTAAGATAGTGTTTTGTAGCAGGATGTTCAGCTTTCTCTTATTTGATTCCCTTATTGGCACTATTCATAACACAAATGCTTTTGTTCTTTTCCCCTCTCCCTGACACAATAGAGCAAGTAATTAACCAAGTGAAGAGGCTGTCAATTAAACACTGATACTAATCTAGGCATAAAAGCGTCTTTAGGAAACACTGGTTTTGAACATATTTTTCAGCATTATCAGCATTGGTTTTATTCAATCCAATTCTCCTACAATCGAGTGCTCCAAATGTTTACATGCCATCCAGGCAACGCTTGCAACATGGATGACCCACACTGTAGAAACTGCATTCACAAAGAATGTGCAGAGGATAAGCTCTCTATTGTGTATCCAAGGTCCATTTTTCCAGGAATAGATGTTCCATCCTTAATTAATGTGCCACATCTTTAATGATAAGATCGTCAAGGACAATTAAGGAAATGATTACAAGTGTCCTTGGCAACTGGAATGTCCCACTGATTTCAACTTACTTCCCCTAAGTGTGGCTTAAAGGTCATTTCTTTGAAGTGTAAAGACTTAAGCATGCCTTGCATTGGTGTCATTATAGACAAATGTTATATAGAAATCACATATCTTTTTAGTTAGATATTTAAAAATAGCTAAGTTTTTGAGCCAAGCTTTAGTAATGAACTGATAATAAATGATCTTGGGGATTTCTGGGACATATCACCTTTCTTGTTAATCAATTGAATTTATATACTGTACACTATCATAAATTTTTCAAATAAATCAATTTTTACTATCACTAAAAATCAGTGATTTTTTTCTTTCTCTTAATTATACTGCAATCTTTCCATTTCATGGGTGAAAAAAGTACTTTTGTGTTGTCAACCACAGTTTAATATGTGGTGAAAAGCAAGAAAATCCTGTCTCTCACTCAGGAACTCAAATACTTACTTCAAATTCAGTAAACTAGAGTCTATCAGGCTTTGTCTAATCATTTCCTGGGTGACATTTTGTATGATCAGATTAACAAAATGTGCTATTTGGAAATTTAAGGAAAGAGCAACAGTGGTCATGACAAGGGTAGCTTAAACCACAATTGCAGATACGAAGGCAATTAGGGATGCAACGAATCTCTACAACTTCAGTCATCCCAGTGCTATTTTCAAAACCTCCAAAGTGGAGGATCTTTCCCATTCCCCAGTTATATTCATAGGGATTCACAGTGAGGCCTGTCTTTTAAGAGGGAAGATGGCAGTAAAGTTATATTAAGTCATGTTAACATGAGTAATATACTCAGTATATATTCGTGAGAACTTGACTTTCCCAGAGATAGCAAGCACAGAAAGGGAAAAATGGTCAAGATATTTCTGTTGATTGCACTTCATGGAAGCTTTGTGTTTTTAAGTCAGCTTCTTCAGTCAGAGACACCCATGTGGCTCCCAGCACATGCTGGCTCCATAGAAGCCACATGTTCCTGGAGATGTTGTTTATATTCAAATTCCGGAGCTCTGAAGCACTTCATGACTAGTGCCACACCATGGTAAGGTTTGATCTACCTAGCTGGCAAGTACAAGAATCCTGTGAGTGACTACATAAACATACCCTCATCCCCCCCCCCCCCAAGAGTAATTTCTCAGTCCTCTCCATTCAATGGAGTGATTGGCTATATACCATACTAGTCTCTGCTTCTGGAGTCTTTTGTGCCATAATGATCCACTGTGGAAGCAAATTCCGAATTTATGTTGAGAAAAGTATTGGCATATAATGCTAAGATTATGGATTTAGAGGAAGAGGCTCTTGAAACTTCCAATTTTTATTTTTTCAACAGAGAAGTTAGGGTACAATGAGCCTAATCAATAGCAGATTGACTTTGGAGACTGGAAGGAATGCCTGTTTTGTACGTCATACCGCGTCTTTAGCAAATTGAATAAAGGTTTTGCCTGCATATTCAGGACGACTAGCTGCCTTTATTTTCTAAGGCATCCCATTATACTAAAACCATGTAAAAAGTGTTTGATGACATGTTTGTCCTCCACAGACTACACTAGGAGTTATATACTATCTTAACAGATTGATAGGGAAACTGTTGGAAAGCCAGAATAATAGCTCTCAGCTCAGCCTTTGAATGAACTATACCCCAGACCCACATCATGTTGGTGAGACACATTTTGGGTTCAAGAAATGGTTACCTTGCCTATTTTTCCAGGGTTCTTTGTAAACATGGTGACTGCGTCATCGATGAGGGAATGATGAATTTAACGTGATAAAACTGTTGGGAGTTATTTCAATGCTTGCAAGAATTTGTCACCTGGCAGTGAGCATCCAATCTTTCCCACAAAGTCTGCCAGGTAGACTAATCTGTAGTTCTTGGGACAAAGCTAGGGTGATTTCTAACTGTTCTTAGGAATGGGGATATGTGCAATATGGAAGTTCAAACCCAATGATTGCCTTATTCTTAATATTCCTTTGATAAAAATATGGCTATCATGGACACATAAGGAGAAATGGTTTTAGGAGAATATCTTAGACCCTTTCAAGGATAATTTTGGTTGCTATATTGTCAGATAATTCCTGTATCTATTGGGAAAAACAAAAAACTGCAAAGGAATGTTGGGAGGAACATGTGACAACTGTCTTGTTTGCAAAGACCATTCTACGACTTCTAGTTCTTGCTGCACCTTTGCAGAGAACATTGAAGTAAAACAGGACAGAGTGTTGAATGGAATCAAAGAGATTAGCTAAGGACCTGTCAGGAATCCTAGGACACAGAGAAAGTGAATTAAAGCTCTCCACAATAGTTTTGTGTATCATTTAAGATGTTGGGAAATGTTCAATTTGAGATAGCCCTTTTGGTTAAGATACAACTAAATATTTTCAAGACTCCCTTTTTTGAACTGTTTTGGGGTGATGAATATACTTTTGTGACATGTTTCTTTTTGGGGGTGAAAGCACCGGCTTCTTATAGTTCCAGACTCATTGCTGTACCACTAAAATGTCATCCATAAAATGAGTAATCAACAATTCAACAACTTGGGATCCTCCAAGCCCCATCAGAAATAATTCCTGAATATAGATCAAGGGCTAACCCTGAAAATCCTTGGGTGTAACCAAAAAAATAAAAAGGAATGAACAGTCTTACTTGGAGCCAATGTAAAACTTACCATTAATTTATTTTTCAACCTGATCTTCAGTTCAGAATTTAAGTCCAACAATTGTCACTTTTTATTCTTCTGAAGCTTTTCAGTTCACTTCAAGTATGTTAAGTGAAATTAAAATTTTCTTGTGATTTTTATTTTTAAGAAATATGCTTTTCTGTCATCAATATGATGTTTCTAGTCCCTTGTTCTCTGTGATTTTTCCCTATTGGTTTAGATGGTTTCTTTCTTTTTTCTTTTATTTTCTTTTTCTTTCTTTTCTTTTTCTCTTCCCTTTCCTTTTCTATTTTTGTTTTCTTCTTTTTCTTTATTCTTCACTCTTTCTCTTCTTTAGAGAAAGAGAAAAAATATAGAAAAAATCTATATGGGCTTTAAATTTGCTATAGTTATAGTCCACTGGTCAACATTGATTCTTACTTAGTACATGGCAGCTAATAAACCCACTTCTCAGGTCTATAGTAAGAAGCAGATTGGCAGCATAAGGGCTGCTTCCATGTTTTCTGAAGAGCAGTACTTCATGTCACATGACTCTTATCCTGTCACCCTGCATGGTTGTCCAAGAAGCTGCAAAAATGCTCTAAATGGAAAATTGTCATTTTCTATGCATACACTGCTCTCCGGACTTTTCCCTCTTTATCTTTTCCACAACTCTCCTGATACCATATACCATTTACTAATAATCAACCTCACTCCATCCTTGTTTCTTAGACAAAAAAATCATTATGTGTATAGTAAATATGGGAAATCAGGAGGGAAATGTACCATAGCAACTTTTAAAAGAAGCTTTAACAAATGAAAATATGCTGTCCAGTTTTACAGGTAGTGTAAACAATGGCCATCTTAGCCATGATACATACCGGCACAATATAATAAAATGAAAATCACATATGTAATTCAAAATTTTCTAATAGTCACAATTTAGAAGTGTCCATTAATTATATGTGGTGTTGACTTCAACATGCTGCTGTTATACCATGCATATCCCAATAGTGAGGGTACTATTGTGAAAGTATCTACAGTTACATTCATGTACAGGTTGTCTTTTTTATGGGTCAAGAAAGGCTGAGTTTACAATTATTTTTTTCAAATCCCCTTTCCTACTGGATTAACCTAAAATTTTTAGCCATCTTCTGAAAATAGATTATCATCCTCAATTTTCAGTGTTAATAGGATGCTTTATCTTTCTCTGCTTATTCAAAAGTATTTTGCTAAAAATTGAGAGACCCTTTCTCCCCACATCCGCGCCAACACTGGTTGCTTTTGTTCTTTTGGATGGGGGCCAGTCGCTGTGGTGTGAGATGGTATCCCATTGTTGTTTTGATCTGCATTTCCCTGATGATTAGAGATGAGGAGCATTTTTTCATGTCTTTTGGTTGGACTTCTTCTTTGAGGAAGTTTCTGTTCATTTCATCACCCCATTTTCTGATGGGGTCGGATGTTTTCTTCTTGTGGAGTTCAATCAGTGCCTTGTAAATCCTTGATATCAACTCCTTATCAGATGGGTATTGGGTGAATATCCTTTCCCATCCTGTAGACTGTCTTTGTATTCTGGTCACTGTATCTTTTGAGGTGCAGAAGCTTCTCATTTTAAGGTAGTCCCATTTGTTTATCCCTGTTTCCACTTGCTTGGCCAATGGTGTGTCACCTTTAAAGGTACCTTTAGCTTCAATGTCTTGGAGGGTTTTGCCGACCTTGTCTTCATTGTACCTGATGGATTCTGATCTGATGTTGAGGCTTTTAATCCATTTGGATCTGACTTTTGTGCATGGTGTTAGGTAGAGGTCTGAGCCCATTTTTTTGCATATAGCTATCCAGTTTTTCCAGCACCACTTGTTAAAGAGGCTTTCCTTGCTCCAATTCACATTTTTTGCTCCCTTATCAAAGATTAGATGATCATATATTTGATGGTGTGTGTCAGGAATATTCAACCCTGTTCCATTGGTCTGTGGCTCTGCCTTTGTTCCAGTACCATGCTGTTTTAATTATTACCACTTTGTAGTAGAGTTTGAGGTTGGGGAAAGGGACTATCCTTCACTGCTGGTGGGAATGCTGGCTGATTCAGCCCTTTTGGAAAACAGTATGAACACTTCTCAAAAAATTAGAAATTAAGTTCCCATTTGACCCAGCAATACCACTTCTGGGAATATATCTTGGAGACAGAAAAAAAGTATAGTGGAAATGACATCTGAACTTATATGTTCGTTGCAGCACTGTTTACAATAGCCAGATTCTGGAAAAAAACCCGAGTGCCAGAGAACAGATGACTAGTTAAAAAAAACTTCGGTACGTCTACATAATGGAATACTATGCAGCTGTTAGAAAAGATGAAGTCATAAACTTTGCATATAGGTGGATCAACATGGAAAGTATCATCTTAAGTGAAATGAGTCAGAAAGAAAGGGATAGACATAGAAAGATTTCACTCACTTGTGGAACATAAAGTAATAGAATGGGAGACTAACACCCAAGAATAGTAGAGATAAGTACCAGGAGCATTACCCCACAGCTTAGAAGCAAGCCTTGCATGTGGGAGAAAAGGCAGCTCAGATAGAGAAAGAATCACCAAGTAAAGGGAGCTAGGAGGGCCCATTCGGGATAGGAGATGCTGGCTGAAAATTGGGTATAGACCAAACATGATGGCCACTTAATACCTATATTGCAAACCACAACACCCAAAAGGAGAGATAGAGCAAAAGGGAATGCCCTGCCACAGAGGTGGGGTGGGGTGGAGGGGATGGGGTGGGGGTGGTGAGAGGGATACTGGGACCATTGATGGTGGAGAATGGGCACTGGTGGAGGGATGGGTACTCAACCATTGTATGATTGAAACACAAGTACGAAAGTTTTTAAGTCTGTAACTGTACCTCACAGTGATTCACTAATAAAAAATTTTAAAAAATAAAATAAAATAAATAAGAATTGAGAGATTGTCACCCAGACATAATTTTAAACTCCAAATCAAAAAAAATATTTTAAACACATTTTCCCTCTTTATGTATCAAGTGAAACATCTGAGAAAAATCTAGCTTTTAAAATAAATCTTAAGCCTCGTGAATGAGAGCAGTTTATATTTGCAAGAGGTCTTTCCCATAATTTTTGTGTTTTATTTATTTTTTTTTTTTTGACTTGCAGGTTAATTTTTATTTCTGGGAAGACCATTTTCCATATGCAAGACAAACACACACTTATGCACACACACAGCGATCAATTCTGTGTGAAGGCAGCTAGATACATCTTGGCATCGGGGAATTTTTTTTTTTTAATATCAGGAAGGCAGATTGTGGCTTCCTTTGCTTAGTGAGTTGGGGGTGTAAATCACAGGCTTTTCCTGTCCTTTTCCATGAAGCCCGCGAATCCAGAGTGGGGACAGGGACAGAGTCCCAGGCATACCCCGGCCTCTGACAACCCCCAAGTCCCGTCTGTGCCCCAGAGCTGTCCACGTCTTTCCTTCCGGGCCCCCGGTGTGGGCTGCTGGAGGCAGGAAAGTGTGACCAATAACCAGCGCCAGTTAAAACGGCGATTCCACGCCCTGAGACATCTTTTTTTTTTTTTTTGCTTTTGGGTCACACCCGGCGATGCACAGGGGGTTACCTCCTGGCTCTGCACTCAGGAATTACTCCTGGCCATGCTCAGGGGACCATATGGGATGCTGGGAATCGAACGTGCAAGGCAAATGCCCTCCCCGCTGTGCTATTGCTCCAGCCCCCCTCCCCCACCCCAGACATCTTTTTTTTTTTTTTTTTTAAAGAAATATTTTATTGAACCACCGTGAAAACAAAAAAAATACAAAGCTTTCAGGTTTAAGTCACAGTCAAATACTGATTAAACCACCATCCCTTCACCAGTGCACCCGTTCCACCACCAAAAACCCCAATACACCCCCCTCCCACCCCACCCCCCATCTAAGTAGCTGATGATATTCCCATTATTCTCTCTATATATTGAGTACATTTCATATTTCCATACAGAACTCACTATTGTTGATTGGAAATTTTCCCCAACAATCAGGCCTGCTGAATAAGCATCATCTAATAATTTCTCTTCCTTGGTAAAGGTGAAGACTTTGAGTCTTCACTTTTTGGGTTTTGGGTTTCTAATATTTTAGCTCAGTTCGCAGTCAAAATGGATGGCTCCAAGAATCTGCTCTGGTGCCAAAATGGGTTAGGAGACCTCAGGATCACAGTCAGTAGGCGGGAGGCTCTGCTTCTCGTGCCGCGGCTCTTGGTTCATCTCTGGGCGGAAGGCGCGCCGGGAACACCTCCCCTCCCAGGATCACCTACAGGCTACGTCACTAAAGAAAGTCCTACCTCCTGGTGTAGGGGTCTTAGAGGGTGGCTCTCACCGCGTGGTTGCTGCCGCTGCCGCCATTTTCGCTCAGAAAAATGGGGTGGAGAGGGAAAAAAATCCCTCCCCGGGCTGCACGAGGTTGTAGTTCAGTTCGCAGTCAAAATGGATGGCTGCAAGAATCTGCTCTGGTGCCAAAATGGGTTAGGAGACCTCAGGATCACAGTCAGTAGGCGGGAGGCTCTGCTTCTCGTGCCGCGGCTCTTGGTTCATCTCTGGGCGGAGGGCCAATTTTTGTGTTTTAAACTGTGTGTGTGTATATGTGTGTGTGTTTGTGTGTGAGTGTGTTGGGACAGAGTTGAAGTTGTTCCTCATTTTTATTTTGTCTTTGGAGAGATGATGTGCAGTCATGCATCTGAAGGTTTGTAGCAAGTGAAATGTTTCCATTCTCTCCATTTGTTTACCAAACATGCTGCTTCACAGAAAACTAAACAATACAGATGCTTCAGTTTCAAAAAGTGGCTATTTTTCAAGACTGTGAATTGCTTAGAAAGGCAATCCTCTCATTTTAATTGTTCAAGACTAAATATTCCTCTTCTGTATTAAGCGTAAAACTTTTCAAATTTTCCATTTACTTTACATCATCATCTTCTTTTTAATGAACAAACTTAAATTTTTCTTTGATATAGAAATTTCTATTAAAATTCAAAATAAAAATGAAGAAAAGTCAAAAATAAAATTAGATTGCAATCACAAATGCAGACACTGTCGAGTCTATTATTTATTTTTAATCCAAAAATTGTTATAAAAATCCAAACTACAGAATTCCAATCATTTAAATAGTAGTTTTGCTGTGAGTCAAATTAAAATTAGTAATTACAAATAAAGTTAATTTTTTTAAAAGTTCTAGTGTTTGTTTTAAAAAACTCAATGAGTTTGAATAATTTGCATTTGGTAACATGTTTAGTTCATAGATAAACTAATACAGGATAGTTTATAGGCATTTAATATAACTATTTTAAAAATGAAATTATCATAAAGCATAGTAAAATACATATTAGCTTTATATATGCTATATGACCAAATGTTTCTCGAAAATTTTAGAACTTTAAGAAGAATGGTTTATTTTTCCAGTTTTCACTCTAGATTTTCAAGTGAGATAAAGATAAGGAATTTATTAGTGTCTTCCACTTTAATTTTGTAGGCAATTAAACATTTTTTTAAAAAGATGTTAATTCTGTGAGGTTCTGGGGATTATACCACAACAGAAGGGAAAAAATGAGTTATAATTTAAAATTTGCTAGCAGGAGCTAGCCTTAGACATGTATCATCAATAAGAAAATGTTCTAATTATTTATAATAGTTAATTTATTAATAAAATTATGCTATATCTATCTCATTCCTATTTTACAAAGGAAAGCCCTGAGATAATTAATAAGTATAGCATCGTAGCTAGCACTGTAGCACTGTTATCCCGTTTTTCATCCATTTGCTCAAGCAGGCACTAGTAATGTCTCCATTGTGAGACTTGTTACTGTTTTTGGTATATCGAGTACGCCATGGGTAGCTTGCCAGGCTTTCTGAGAGGGAGAGAGAAACTGAACTTGGGTGGGCCGTGTGCAAGGCAAATGCTCTACCCGCTGTGCTATCACTCCAGTCCATTTATAAGTATAATGAATATTAAATAAACATAAAATTATAAATATTGAATAAGTAGGAATAAAGAATAAAACATGTGACCTAATCAATTTCCTGTGTTTATAACAAGATAGAGGTTTTGAATAAACTATTACTTTTGATATGTGTCATCAGCAATCACAAACCAGGGCAATCTTATATAAAAGTCCTATGGAGGTATTTGCAAAAACTGTTTTTTGTTTATGTTCATGATATTTTTCAGTACTTCATCAAAGTCAAAATTCTGGTGGGAAATACCTGGGACCAAACAAAAGTCAAAAGTCTGGTGGGAAAGGGGAATATTTAGGACTAAACAAAAGACATAATCTTTGTAGAGGCCAGATTATTTTTTCATCTAGGAAGTTCCATTGTGGATAAAAGCAGTTCAGGGAAGGAAAAAGTGACACAAAGCCCCTGTACTGCAGAAATGCTCCATAGGTATTTTCAGTTTCTTCCCCTTGACCTGGACATTCAGGTAACTGGAAAAAACAAAGTTAAGTGATAACTATTACCACATAAGTTATAGCAGTTAGATATACTTGTTAACAAGTTAAATACACTTGTCTGCATATCCCTGTGCAAAACACTAGAAATATATACAGATATAAGTCAACTAATATTTTTTCTTAGTTTTTTAATGCTATTTTAGTAAATAGGAAATTTAGTTGAAAGACTTAATAAAACTAAAGTAACATGAAAGGAGTACCCCATATCTGGCTTTTAAACTTATCTAAGGATCAGAAAATGAGAAGAAATCAACACCTTCCATAAGTGTTCCTCCAGCACTTGACTTTTGTTCAGAATGTGAACACCTTTACACTATTGTTTGTTTTAAGTTGCTTCAATTGGTGTATTGTTTACTTTGAACTTTTTGGAATTCCAAATCTGTAAATTGCATTCCAACCAAACAGCAATAAACCATTCACTGACTAAAATTCCTCCAAGGAATAAGATTAGCCCATTTTAGTGAAAGATAAGTTGACTTTGAAGGTTAGTGGAATGTCTAGAGTTAGAGTTTTTTACAAGTATCTTGAGTTTAACAATTTCATTTGAGTAAATTAAACTCAGTACACATTTATGGAATACCTCCTCTGGGATGGCACTATGAAGATGCATATAGATATTAAGTTGCTGTCATTAAGAAAACATTGCTCTTATAGAGTAAATCCCTCCATTATCAAATGTAACAGAAGGAAGAATGCAGTTAGATCTCTAATAATGAAGTAGGAACAAATCAAATTGGGACCACAGGAATTTGTGTGACAAGGGACACACTAATACATTGAGAATGGAAAAGCAAAAAAACAGAAAAAAATTTCTTTTTTTAAAAAATTTTTTAAATTTTATTGAATCACCATGAGATAGTTATAAGCTTTCATGTTTGGGTTACAATCTCACAAACACCCATCTCTCTACCAGTACACATTCCCCACAACCAATATACCGGGTATATTCCCCCTTTCCCAC
Source organism: Sorex araneus (assembly GCF_027595985.1). Taxonomy (NCBI): domain Eukaryota; kingdom Metazoa; phylum Chordata; class Mammalia; order Eulipotyphla; family Soricidae; genus Sorex; species Sorex araneus. Next base: position 143,168,563 of record NC_073305.1, read on the forward strand.
CCTCCCCCTGCCTCCGTGGCAGACAATATTACTCATACTCTCTCTCTACTTTTGGGCATTATAGCTTGCAACACAGACACTGAGAGGTCATCATGCTTGGTCCATTATCTACTTTCAGCATGCATCTTCCATTCCAACTGGTTCCTCCAGTCATCATTCACAGAAAGAATTTCTTGTGTTCTTGGTAAAATCCATGCACTTCTAGTTAACCAAGCAATTCCCAATCTCAGAACTTCTCTCTTAATTAAAAAAGTAAGAATTCCATTAAATTAATGTCATTTTCATTCAGCTTTTGTAGATAAAAAAATCAATTTACCTTCTACGTATGAACCCAATGTTGAGCTCAGCTGTGACAAGATACTGAACAAAGGTTAGAGGTTGCAATTACAATAGAAAAGAAAAGTCATATGTCAAAAGACAAAATAGAAAGGAATCTGTATTTTTAAATTTGAAGGTTGGAGAAAAGGAGGAAAACAAGATGTTTAAGTTTTAAGATCTGATTACATGCAAGACTGTTATCAAACTCAAAAGGAATAAGAGAAGAAATAGGTTCAGTCAGAAAGTAATAAGTCCAGTTTTAATATTCCTTAGAAATTTCAAGGAAAATAATCTGACATAAATTTTTCTAAATTATCCTTACCATAGTTTATGAGAAAAACAGCATACCAATATCTCCACAAGACACATAGTACTCTTTCTTCTATTAAGATCACATTTATTTAAAGTTGGGTTTAAAACTATACAGGAATCAGTGACCTATTTAGTTTTGGTTAAGCTAAAGCAAATTGAATAAATATATTATCTGTTTTCTTCTTAAAACTGACTAAATTTACAGGGAACAAATGAAATGAATTAAATGTATAAGAGCCAAGAATACAAACATTATTTCTCAGAAGGTCATTACCACCAAAAATAGAGGAAAGAATTTAAAACCATAACATGGGAATTAGGAATCAGGGCATTCAGCACAGGAAGGAGGTGAAGGAAAACCTAGGATGTTGACAGAGGAAACCTAGTGTTCTAGTCTGTCAGCAAGGCAAAAGAGCAATCAGTAGTTTCTGGAAGAAAAGGGTGGCAAACAAAAGGAATGTGTCTGAGGAATTTATCCGCTAGTATAGATTTAAATGTAAAGATTATAGATTATTTGTGTTTTCTGCTCAGAAATAAATAAATAAGGATTTATATATTAGTCCCCATAACCCCAAGAGACTGAGAGTCTTTCTACATACCCTGTCAGAAGAGAGAAAGTAGGTACAGTTAGCACCAGCAATCTTTACAAATGCCCAAAGCTTAGATGGATATGCAGAGGTTGATGGCAAGAAAAGGAACCAGGGGTTGAAGGCTGTGGACCAAAGGTAAGAATCAGCTATAGGAAAAGCCAGGAACTAGGAACTTCTTACAGATTTATAATCCTTCCAGAACATTCTAGTATATTTGCTTGCTTCATTTGGGGCGACACACGTCAATCAATGCTCAGGGTTTATTTGCTCACAGACCACTCCTGGCAGGCTCAGAGACTCTTCCGGGTGTCAAAGATTGAACCACATTCATCTGTGTGCAAGACAAGCACTCTATCCACTGTACTACAGCTCCTGCCCTAAAATCTAGTATTTTAAACTAGTCATATACATAACTTTGATAAAAAAATTGTTTCAAAGAAAATATAAAAGAATCCATACAGAGAACCATCAAAGGTCTTTATTCAACAAACTTTATTCCTCCAATCTGCTGCTGGTTTTGCCTGGAGATTCAGTTTAAATGCATATTTCCTCTCCTGAGGCTAAATTTTCGAAGAGCTGAAAAAACAGGGGAGAGCTCCTAGTAGAGATATGGAAGTATTTGCTTCTTCAGGACAATTCAGTCACACTTTCTTAAGATATAGACAGCAAATATATATATATATATATATATATTAAGGATTGAAAATCACTATTCAAAACTAATATTGACAGCTTTTATCAGAGTACTCTGGCCAGCTAGCTTGAGCTGGATGAGATTTTGTTAAATCATAGGTAAATCCTTGGAAATAGGTAAAAGCTGACTGTAAGCAATGAAAATGTTAAACTATCCATAAATAGAATCCATTTGACCCTTTGAAAAAAACATATAAAAGGTAATCTCCTTTCTTGCAGAGTAAAGAAGGCTGACAAAGGAAAAAACAGAATTTCAATATAAATATTACCTATGGATGCTATTTTGCCATGCAACTAACTCTAATTCATCTCAAGTCTCATACAGAACAAGAACTGTATGAAAGAAGAAGAAAATTTATAAAACTAACAAAGAAAAAAAACTTCTCTAAAAACCAACTGGTTTTCCAGACACAGAAACATTGGCTCAGGGACCTGAAATGACTTCCTGGATAAAGAACCTATAGTAGAAAAGCAGGGACTAGAATGGGGGCTACCTGGCTGTCAGTTAGTTGTCTATCCTGTTTTATTCTCTTTCTTGTCAGTACTGACTTGAAATTGGGCAGCTGGAGAATGGAGCCCCAGCAGAAAGGGCTCATAAAGTGAACCAGGCAGCAGGTAGAGTGAAGAACAAGTGCTGAGTTAATGCACCGCTCACAATGCTATCCAGTCTTATATATAGGGAGAAAACTTCGAGGGATTTACAAAAGGCAGTATAAGTGCTTGAGAGCTTCTTTTAAAAGATCAGAAATCTGCTGCCTGTTTTCTGTTCCTTTCATGTGTGCAGAAAAAGAGCACAGGTATTCTATTTCCTCTGTAGGTTTTTGAGTGCAAGACTAAGGAAAGTTATTGAGGCGAAACTTACTCCTTAGTTACACTCCACTTCTAGAAGGCATCCCCCACTACAAGCTGAAATGATGGCCATGTGAGACCCTTTTTGGGTATCTGAAGTCAAGCATCATTCCGAATGTGAATTTCAAATGTTGCTTGAGTACTTCCTCCCATAAAGGTATCAGTGATCACAACTTATGACCATACTCACCACTCATTTTCCCAATATTCCCTCTTAAACATTAGCTCTCAAACTTTACTTTCCCTATCCTCTTCCTTCAAAACATAGAAAAAAAAATAACTTCTTTTGGGGGTGGTAGCTTTACCAACACACCAGAAAGTGCAATAAACCTGTGTTCTGATGATTTCTTTAAGTTTCCTGATTTGTGGGAATACTTCATTGTTAAGGATTTTCCTTCTGCAAAGTAAAAGGCTTACCATAGTCCATTAAAATTGTCATTTGTTTTGAGGGCCATGGGCAAACTCTGTCGGGTAGTGTTTCACTCTTATCTCTGTCTGATCAGAGGAAGTCTTGCTAGTCCTTATTTAGCTTGAAGCTGATTATTGGCTTCACAATTACACAAAAGGAGATGCAGCTCTTTCCACACCTTTAGGCATTTGAGGTGCAATTTGTGTGCTACTTACAAGCCCTTCTAAAAGGTATGGCAGCCTATTTTCCTAATCTGTCTGTTTACATTTGTAGACATTGAGAATGCACATAAACAAGGTAAAGCTGAGATACTTTCACAGGTTTGTATTGGACAATAACAACTACAGGTAAGTGCAAAAGCTCTTAAATCTGTACTTCACTGACTTATACATGTTTGAGACTATTCTTCAAAAAACCTCAAATAATCAGAACTCATATATTTCTCTTGACAGGGACAGAAATGAATATATATCTAAAATTATTTATAATTTTTAATTTTAAATATTTTTCTTCACTTGAGATATAGTGTAAAGATATTAAGTTTTAGTCTTTAAGTGAGTGATGGGCATTAAAATCAACTCTAAAGAGAAATGGGTTAATGGGTTTCCATTTGATTTTACAAAAGGGAACTTCTCTTGTCTGTGATGACTTAGTTCTGGTTCTGTATGAAACTTGAGATGAATTAGGGTTGAGTAGTCCTTTTCACACCATGCTTTTATTTTACAAATATCTGGTTTTAGTGGATGCCTTTAATATATAAATACTTGTAGAATCCTTCATCAGAATTGCTACATATAAAGAATGGCACTCTCTAGCACTATTGTGCTGCACAGGTTTTAGTGATGTACCATTTCTAAGTGATACTAATGTCCATTGGTAGCTTCCATTATGCTCTTTAGAGTTTGAACTTTCAGCAAAGGTGTTCTGATATTTGTCAGCTATAAGTATCTGTTCTGAACAGATACTTATAGCTATCAGAAAACATAAATATGGTAAAAAATTAAACTTTTACTTTTAATATAAATTAAATAAATATATTAATTTCAGAAGCTGCTACAGATTAGACCCCTAAATTCCAAAGACTAGAGATTTCATGAAATGTTTCAGAAAATATTCTATTAAAATTCCAAATATATGCTTTAAAAAGCATAATATAGTTAGTTGACCTTGACCTGGAAATTTGATAACTATAGTTACCAACTTACCAACTCTATTATAAAAACTTTGGTAAACTTTCTGAAAACAGATTTATTTTAAAGTAGTAAAATAGGGGATAGAGAGACAGTACAGAACTTAATGCATTTGTATCGCACACAGTGAACCTTAGTTCTAGCCTCAGTACCAACTGCCAGAAGTGACCTATGAGCACAAACAAGTGTGCTTTAAACACCACAACCTCACACAAGATATGAGCTAACATATTAAATAAAGTTGTTTGGAAATGACTATACAAATCCATATGTACAAGATATACAATGCTATAGTAATAAAAATAGTATGGCATTAAATTCAACATAGACATTAGGATCAATGGAATAGAACTCAAAATCTAATTCTTACACATATGGACAGTAATATGATAAAATATTCATGAGTATAAAGCAGAAAGGAAAAGCTCTTCAATAGATGGTGTTGAGAAAATTGGATAGTCACATGCAAAATAATAGAACTGGATCACTATCTTATGTAAAACACAAAAAACTAACTCAAAATGTATAAAAGACTTAGATATTAAACTCAAAATCACAAAATGCATTGAGGAAAATAGACAGAATAAATGTTTACTCTATGATATTAGCTTCATTGAGGTATGTTAGAATTTGACTCCAATAGCAAAGGAAAGAAAAGAAAAAGAAACAAATGGAATTACATCAAAACAAAAGTTCCTATATAGTGAAAAACTCCCATCACTAAAATGAAAAGACATTTTACTTTATCGAAGAAAATATTTGTACACCACACATATAACAATGGGACAAGATCCAAGATATATAAAACTCACAAAACTTAGCAATAATGAAAAGATTGGAAGAGTAGTTGAATAGACACTGCACCAAAGATATATAAACAGCCAAAGCCACATGCAAAAACTCATTATTAGTTCTTAACAGGAAATACAAATCACAACAATGAATTATCCTTTTATACACTTGAGAAAGTTCTACTAAAAGTGGTTCCAATCAACAAGGGTTGATAGAGGTGTGAAGGAGAGGAAACTTCACACATTACTGATGAGAATGCAAATTGTTCCAAACTGTATAAAACAGTATGGAGATTTTTCAAAGTATTGAAAACATATCTACCATATCTACTAGAAAACATATCTACTAGAATTTAGCAATTTTACTAATAAGTTTATCCAAAAAACAGACAAACAAAAACACCACACTTATTTGAAATGTTATTTGCTCACTTATGTTCATTGTTGCACTATAGGCAAGATATAAAACAACTAGAGTCTCAAACAACAAATGAATGAATAGAAAAGATATGGTATATATACAAAATCAAATACAACTTAGCTATAATAGAATATGAAATGTTCCCTTTTGCAACAGTGATGGAAACAGGGTCGTGTTAAGGAAAGGAGTCAGACAAATATCAGATGATTTGATTTATACAGGTTATAAAGTTATTCCAATGAGAAACAGAAAAAGTCATAGAGCAGTAAATCTATATGTCCTGAACCACAGAACTTCAATTAACAGACTAAGAGAAAAGGAATCTGAGGGGAGGCAGTGGTCTGTAGTAAAAGGATACTGATACTTTGGTGGTTGGTATAGTGTGGTAACATTTATAAGAGCTGTGAGGTGTACAGCCAAAATATCTAGTCAGATAAGTCAATGTTACTTCAATTAAGTATATGCAAGTACTAAATCCTACCTTAAGTTTAACATTATGCAGCATGCAAATAAAGTGACAGTTTCCTATTTAAGTATATTTTTCTGAAGTATAGATTGTTAGATGATGTGAAGAAGGGAAGATTTAGGGAGAATATGGAAGAATTCTATACATCATTCCTACCAGAGTAAAAAAAGCATTTGACTTTAAAATTATAAAAATCTAAAATTTCTTAAGTCATTGTTATCATTAGTTTTGTCCTAATACAAACAAGTCAACATTTAAAAAATTTGGCCAAAAATCTTTCCAAATATAGTGAAAATCATAAATTCAAGAACACACTAAACTGCAAGAAGAATAAATGAAAGAAAATCACATCTCAGCCAATCATAGCAAAAATGCTGAAGATGACTGCTAAAGACAAATCTTCAAAGTAACTAGAGAAAAACAGCACATTATATATGGTATAATATTAACCTATGGCACTGTATCCTATTTAGAAGCAATGAATAAAAGATCAATAGGGATGTGAGACCTTATGAAAGACAAAGGAACCATATCTGTACAGACAGTAAAAAAGATAAAAAGGGTATCATGTAAGAAGTATTAACATTTTTGGCTTCAGTGAGCCAAAGACAATTTCAGGCTTTCATACTTGGGATGTCTAAGATTTATGCTGCTCCTCAATGATGCAAAAGAAAGAAAGAGGCCCTTCAAGACTTGACCATAGTCTAACCTCATCACCTCCAACAGCCCCTGAAATACTAAATATCCTGGAACTTACAATGGACAAGCTTTGTTAATTCTGACCATCGTTACTGCTACTCACTTTCCCTTTCTGTTATCTCCCTGTAACATTTAGTCACTCAGCTGTTTTACATCAAGAATTCCTTGTCTTTGAAAGACAGAAGTAGGCTAATATCATAATACTGATATTCTATTTTATTTTCCATCTTACGTTCTCCCATACTGACTCACTTTGAGGATGGTATTTTGTCTTACCTTATATGCCGATACAGTATAAGGTGCATGACCACAAATAGAGATGGTTCTCTATTATTATTTGTATTAAGAAGGATGAACTGGTGTTTTTTCTAATTAGATTTGATAAAGTATTTATGACAATGCCATATGTGGACTATAGATAGGTGAAGGAGAAAAAGTAACATATATAAGGACTCCCTAAATTAAACAGCTTATAACTTAGTTAACTATTGAGGACTTGAACAATCTCAAAGCGTTTCTGGTTAATATTATTTTGTTAATTTGTTTAATTCTGTCAGCAATAGTATATTGAACTTTTCAGATATTTCTAAAGTTAATATAACATACTTATTAAATACTGCATTTAAAATGACACATATTTTCTTTCCTTTTTTAGCATTTTTCATTCAAAATTGTTTTCATATTATGCTATCTTGATGTATACTGACAGGGAAAAGGTCATTTTATAAAAATCATGTGTTAACTCAACTCACTCCTTATTTAGGTTCTTACTAGATCTTTCCTGCAATTTATAACACTTTCTCTCTAGTTTTGTATTATTAAATATATAATACAAAATAAATATACATCTCATGTGCTATACATGCCAAAGATCTTCCATACTGTTTCTTTCATCATTTATTAACACTTGATCTTCTTAAAGCAACACTTAATAAGTTTATTTCTACACGCTATGTAAAAGTTAAATATTAATTCAAAAGTAATTTATCACTAAAGGGAGTAAGAAAATATTAATGCCACCCAAACCTCTTTTATCTTTAGAAATTTTCTCTTATCAAAGAATCAAAATATATTCACAAAACTATTTCATAGATATAACTAAGGAATGACTTGCCTACTGAAACATGAGGAAATGACAACAAAAAAGACCTTGTGAAAAATACAATTTTAAAATAATTTTCTTGCCATATTTTGGATAGTTAGATGGTATGGTTATATTTTACCAGTTGGTCTTAAGAATGTAACTTTCATAGAGCTATCTATAAAAGATATTACATCAAACATGAATTATATGTAAAGTTCAAAGCAATAGGTATAATCATTTTTTTTCTTTGCTTTTTGGGTCACACCCAGCGATGCGCAGGGATTACTCCTGGCTCATGCACTCAGGAATTACTCCTGGCGGTGCTCCGGGGACCATATGGGATGCTGGGAATTGAACCCTCGTCAGCCGCATGCAAGGCAAACACCCTACACACTGTGCTATTGCTCCAGCCCCAATAGGTATAATCTTATGAAAGTTTTGAATCTGGACTTGCTTTGTGTTGTAAAAATTTTAAGAATCTTTTCTCGATGTAATCAGGGCCATTTTGATTTTGAGTGACTAATAAATTCTTGATAATCTAATTTAGAGTGTTTTTGTGTACTATTAAGATGGTGCTATTTCTTAGATTACAAAAGCTGCAAGTAAAATTTTATGCAAACATAGACCTTCAGGGACAAAGCATGAAATTATGTTTGGGAAGAACTACAAGGACATCCCCAGCAGAAAGTGCTTTTGAATGGAGAAATAGAAAGCTCCCTTCACAAAGAACTGAGAGTTTCTATTTGTGGTTTGATATACACATGTTGAAAGCCTGCAATTGTGGTTTCAGTATCAGCATAATGAAGTGTCAATGGCATTTTTTCCTGCAGTAAAGAATTAATTAAACCACCTCTATAGTAATCTGTCTTCTAATAGTGCTATTGCTGACATGAGACCCCTTTACCTTGGTTCTGAATTACATGAATCCTTGTGAATGCTTTTGTTACAATATTCATTCTGCTTCCTCACATGTAATAAGAATTTCTGTTTATAGAATCACAATTATCTCTTACTCTTTTCAGATAATTTGTATAGTCCCTTTGATAAGAAAAGCTCAAAGTGTTTTACAAACATACCTTTAGCCTCTATGAATAACTGCCCTGATTTTAATTTTATAATGATAGCAATGCCACCTTTCAGAAAAATTATCAGGCAAAAGGAAGTCTTAAATCATGCATAGGAACAAGCTACAAGCACAATAAGAGGCTGAACTCTAAAAACCAAGTAAGTTTTCATTATTAAATATTCTTTGTTATATTCTGTAGGTGAGTTTGCTCAAATATTTTTAAAAAGTTATTTCAAGTTAAATAAAGCTTAAATGTATTATTTCAAAGGTTAGTTTCAAAGCAATAAAGCCTATTGGTTTCAGTTATTGTTCTCAAAAGGGTACATACAATGTATACCAAGTATTTCAGAGAATAAAGTTCACCTTTAATATATGGAGGAAAATCTGAATTGTCTGAAATATCCCACAAAAACCCCAAGATCAAATGGATTTAGGACCAGACAAGAAACATCATCTGTTAGAATGAGGCTAAGCATAGGAAAACAGCTGTGGGTCAGGGAGTTGGAAATGGATGCAAGGGCATGTTCCATTTAAGGAGGTAACTGCCACTCATATCTCAAAAATTCGGTGTCTAGTGTTTTGGAATATAGTTCATTTTTATCACGTCTTCTGAGTTTTCAAGACATAATTGAAATCCATATGTAAAATAATTTTCTGATATCCAAATTCAAAATATTTAAAAATTTTTGAATAAGACAATGACAATGCCTAATGACAATCAGAAAATGCTTAATATTAGAATACCACTTTGGGAGCTTCAGATAGCAACATATCCTGAAGCAATGAAATTAGGCAGAGTTGCGATAGCACAGTGGGTAGGGTGTTTGCCTTGCACACGGCCGACCCGGGTTCAATTCCTCCGTCCCTCTCGGAGAGCCTGGCAAGCTACTGAGAGTAGGTCATGTTCAACTACTGAAGATGTTCATTGAATAAACATGTCCTATAAAAGTTAACCCTTGCCAATCATCAAGCAAGGTGAGGAAATTGGAACGTCCTATTAAGACTTGGCTTTGTTTCTAGGTAGTATGGTATGATACTCCAGTATGGTATGATAATCTCGGCAAGTCCTACTTTTTACCCAGAGGAGTAAGTGTGATTTCATAAAGACTGGGGATATGTTTGCTGACTCTTTCTCCTTCTCTGTGTTTGGGGACTCAACTGCCCACTCTTGACCTCTTCGAAAACAAAAACTCTGTAGCACACATTCTTCAGTTCAAGGGATGGGGATTGGGGCTAGAAAGATAGCACAATGATCACTCCTGGTGATCTCAAGGTACCCTGTGGGTTATGAGAGATAAAATCTGGTTGGCTTTGTGGAAGGCTAATACCCTACCCACTGTACTATGCTTCAAGCCCCTAATCCCCATCCATTGAACTGAAAAATGTATCTTAAAAAGTAAAGAAAGAACTCCCACATGGATGGAACAATAGTACAGAGATAGTATTGCAGTCAAATGACTCTATCAGAGTCAAGTCAAATGACTGTCTTTGACTGCAACAAAGACAATCATACATTACAAAACTAAGATTTTGAATCATTGATGAATTGACTGCATATGGTATCACAACCACAGGATTTGGCATTAACAGCTGGAGACAGCTGCAACATCTATGTACAACACTGGCGCAGATCATATGGTTCTGTGTCCCAGCTGTTGGAGAAGCCTCTGGTTCTGATCCAACTTTAACCTATGTCATTTGATTTGTGAAGCTTCAGATAAAAATATTTTAATTTAACTAAAAGAAGTGTTGACTTACCCAAGAAAAGTGGTTAACAACAAGATTTTCAAATATAAACCCTATAGGTTATGTACAGCTATGTTATAAATAAAATAGGAAATTAATTTTACAAGTAATGAAACATTTATAGAAATGTGAGTGGTTTGCCTACAAGTTTAACAAGCCTTAAGCCCATAAACTGAAAAAAGAGATGCCTTCAAAATAAATACATTTTATTCTCCCCCAATTCTGCCCTCCTATGTTTAAAAAAATTATTGTCCCATGCAAGTTCCACATAAATAAAAGTTCCCAGGAAAAAAATGGCTCTTTTCAGGACTTATAACCTTCAGTCTTTAGGCAACATATTAAGAAAATATTGCATACCATTTGTGGTTTAATTGTTTTAATGCTATCTTATAAGTAGTTGTATTCAACCAGTCCCCCTTTTTAGCTCACCTTTATAACTAGCATAGGCATTTATTGAAACTAATACTTTTTTTCTGCCATGATGACAATTACATATTAAAAGCACTTTGTTCATTTACTGATTCACTTGTCTCATCCTCTCTTCCTTAAAGTGAATTTAATTATGGTGCTAAGTTATCATTGACACAAAATAGTTTATGCCATAGTGCTAATAATAGGGAAGATTTCTGGTTACTGCTTTATCATCTAGTCCTTCAACAAAAATGTCTCTTTAAGTTCTTGACCACTTATCTCAAGTGGGTCCTTACACTCCTCATCAGGCACTCTTATTCCCCTTGTTCAGTCTCTCTTGGCCCATCTGGATGCTTATTTTACTCCATATGCTCTTTTCTCATATTCAACTGATGGTCATAGTTTTATCTCAAGGAAATAGATGCTGTCAGAAAACAACTCACAAAGATCCCAACACAACATGTACCACCTATTTGTATACTTACTGGCTCTAAAGAGGAGCCGTCAAAGCTGAGATTTGAACATGTAGAAACTAATTGTGAAGAGATCAAAGTGAGGGGAGTTCAGAGTAGAGAAAATGGCTTGTGAAAAGCTCTAATGTTCAGGTAGGTTGGTGTATTAAGGAACAGATAGCAGGCTGGTGTGGCTAGATGTTATGGGAATGGGAAATGTAAAGTGTAATATATTCAGAGATAAACAAGGCAAAAAGAGCAGTCATTGTTTCTAACAGATTATTTAGCACCACTTCAATGTGGATACTCTCTGGTGGGAATTAAGATACAACACAAGGATCTTCTACACCATGTCTGCTTCAAGTATCACATACATATCTCACTCTCAAGCCACCTATCCCTTCAGCAACTGACCAAATTACTCAACACTGTCTATATTTTCTAGCCACATGAAGTGGAAAAATTCTGCCCATTGAGAAGGATTATTCTCATAAATACTATAAAAAACATCATCCTTTTTTTTCTTTTTGGTCACACCTGGCAATGTTCAGGGGTTACTCCTGGCTCTGCACTCAGGAAATACCCCTGATGGTGCTCAGGGGACCATATGGGATTCTGGGAACGGAACCCAGGTCGGCCATGTGCAAGGCAAACACCCTACCCGCTGTGCTATCACTCTAACCCCTCAAGGACATCCTTAATGAAATTTAAATTCAGCCAGTTTGGGCTTGGTTTATTCTAACCCTTCTATTAAGCAACTTTCGTTCTCCCTTGTATGAGTCATAACCCTTGAGACTACAGATCAAAAAACAGATAGTGTATAAAATGTTAGTGGATTAAAAAAAAACTGCTTATGTTATGTTTTTTTATTTGTATTCTCTGGTCCTGTTCCTACTGTTTTTGAATAAACTATCTCTTATGGCAGGTTATTGTGATCTTTTTAGTCTTCTGACTAGCTGAGTCTGACATAACATAGCTCAAGACAATTGGGCTTCTTATCTCTATTAGGGACCTGCTTGGTTAAAGGCATATAATTATGTGCCTTAGATGTCATGTCATTGCTCTGTAACCTTAGGCATGCATAGAGCATTTTTTAATTGTATTGAACTTTACACAGTATCATTACCACCACAAAGTCTACCATTGTCACAGATTGTGCTGTGTTGTATGCACCAGATAGCATGATTTCTTATACTACAGTTATTATCTGAGTTAGAGTATACTCAAAATTAACAGCTTTTATGTCAACAAAGTGTATGAATTATAATAGTATTCCTGCATATGTGAAATCAAAGAAAAGTGATAGAGGCACTGTGTGCCTGTCTTTGTAAAAGAAATGAGGGTGTAAATTTTTTCACTTAAGTTACAAGAAAGTTCTCAGACCACTGGAATCCTTAAAAATTGATGGAAGTTTCATATTCCTGAATTTTCACAGGATTTGTCTTCTGTTAAGTGATACACATATCTGATTTCTTACTAATTTCTTACTTTATTACTTACTGATTTCTTACCGAAGTATTTGCCACCTTTGCTCATTTTCTCATTTAGTATCACACATTGGTTTATTACTATTATTATTACTATTATTTTACTTTTGGGGCCATACCCAGTGATGCTCAGAGATACTTCTGGTTGTGCACTCAGGAAATACTCTTGGCAGTACTTGGGGGGGACCATACAGGATGCTAGGGATCAAACCCAGGTTGGCTGTGTGCAAAGCAAATGCCCTATCCACTGTACTATTTCTCCAGCCCCACATTGGTATATTAAAGTTATTTTTTTTGCATTTTAAGAGAAAGGAGAATTAATATAGTCCTTTATCATGCTTGCAAATATCTACTGCTTTGTGTGAAGATAAATGATTTATAATACTCTTTAAAAATATGGAATGAAAAGGAAGTTTTTGACTGAGCAAAGGATTCAAGTTCTGAGGTCACATTCATCTGCTCTAGTAAAGATACTATACTTAGCACAGCAGATGAACCAGAGCACAAATAGACTGACTTGGTAATAATCATCCTTTAGGAACTGTTTGCCCTCTCTAGGATAGGACTGTTAAATTGAATATCACATGATGGGGTGCATCGTGTTTTTATTTCTTTATGTTTTGAGGTAGCACTAGTATCTATCATACTAGTAAGCAAAATTATTTTTGAGATCAATTTAGTGGGATGGGTCAGTTTTAGAAGCATCCACTTAATTTTCCCCACTATGTTACATAAGAGAACAAAAGCAGAGACTAAGGAATCAGTGGAAGGACAATGTGCATTGTCAACTATGTTAGCATTCTAGTTATGTCTGTGTGTGTGCTGAGAGAATAAACATTATAAGCAAAGGAACACAAATGTCTCCTCTCTGATTTGGTAGGCTATTTCAGATACTGAGTTACTTCAGTTAACTCAGTATCAATATAAGTTTGAACTCTGAGTTCAATGATCTGTGAAATATTTGCATATTCTTCTTCCCAATGTATGGTTTCTGAGTTAGTAACTCTAAGTCCATTTGGTAAGGACTGGGAGAATAATACCATATATACTTATGGTGTTATAAGGTCTTGTCTTCTTGGAATCTGAGCTCTATTTTTTTCTATCCTGCAACCTAGTGAAAATTTCAAGCACTAAGGTGAAACGTGAAATAGAGATGAGAAGCACAATGTTTAGAACTGAAAAGTTTCTCAGAGATCATCAGTTCAGATGATTAATTTTAGATAAAGAAAGATCCCAAAGAGGTTAAGTAATTTTCTGAGTCATGGGCTCCAAAAGAATGGATAAGGGATGCAGACAGGTGCTTTCACGGTATTTCTTCAGGAGTTAGTGGGAACCAGTGTCAGATTATTAATGTCTAATTTGGCATATGTAGAAATCATGAAGCAGATTTATCCTGGACCAGAATAGCAGTTATCTTGTTCAGGTTTACTGAGATTCAAGTTCTGATCTAACTTGCATTAGGGCCTGAGACTATATTCCACTCTTCTCACTTGTGAGTGTAAGATTTGTGTGTGCTTGTGGTATGAGGAGAAAAAGGAAAGACATATTTTCAGTGGGGTGCAAGAGAAGAAAAGGAGGAAATTAACTCTATGCGACTGAGGCTCTAAATTGCTAGTTTTTATAATCCTACTGCTATGCATTTTTTTTTTAAATTGAAAAACCATGAGATACACATTGCAAAGTTCTTACCGATTCGGTTTCAGTCATACTTTAAACAGTGGGGTCTAGGCCCAAAAACTAATATCCAGGGCTCCTTATTGTTTAATATTGATTTCTTTCCAGCATTATACATTGAGTAACATTCATATTGGCTGGCCCTCTATCTTTCCCCCAGGTTGCCACATTTCATCAGCCACCTACATAGTTCTTTGTGATTTAGGTTTCTTAACTGCCATTCAGACTTCTCATTATGCCCACCTTGATTCTGATTTTCTGTTCTCTCTTTAAGGGATTATATTAACTCTGTTGTGAGTTCAAAATCTCCTACCACCAACCCTGCCCTCTACAGCAGAACACTATTAAACTCCATATGATGTGGGGTCCCTTCTGAATTATACAGTCCTATATTATTCTGGTTAATTATGTCCTATGTGCCCCCACAAAGGACGTGTTTCTCTATTTTACTATTTTTCCCTAAAATTCTAAACACTAGCTAGTCATTTTATGTCTTTTGTCTTTTTAATTCCTTTTTCCATCATCTGCCATACTATTATGGTTTGACATTAAAGGTTGTTACTTTCTTCAAGCTTCTAAGAGCCATTTTATTGTTAGTTCTTGGTACTACTTTATTTCTAATTGTTGAAATCTGGATAATGTAATACACTACAATGTTTCTAACAAGGATTTATTAGTTGGCTTCAAAGAGTTAAACAAATTTCTACGTGGCTAAAGTTTAGAAACGAGTCATACTAACATAATGAGTGTTTCTGACCAAGGAATTCAGGGGCTTTGTCAGTTTTAGCACTCAGGAACTGTCTCGTTCTACTAGGACAGCCAAAGAACCCCCAAACACTGGAAAACACTGGGAAAGAATGGGAAGCAATGCCCAAAAGGAAAGTGTATGTGTGTGTGTGTGTGTGTGTGTATGAGAGAGAAAGAGAGAGAGAGAGAGAGAGAGAGAGAGAGAGAGAGAGAGAACAAAAGTGCCTGCAATAAAGGTAGGCTTGGAGGATGGAGAGAGGAGAAACTGGGGACATTGATGGTGGGAAATGTGTACTGCTGAAGGGATGGCTGATGGAACATTATGTGACGAAAACCCAATCATGAACAACTTTGTAAATGTGTGTCTCATGGTGATTTAATAAAAAAATATATATAATAAAAATAAATAAAATTAACCAGAAATATTTCTTTAAAACTAAAAACAAGTAGACGCAAAGGGAAAATGTTCTTGTTATTAGGTTAGAAAGTCCCTTGCCTTTAAGAGAGGAGTGGTAGGAAGGTGAGAAAGTAGTCAAAGCTCAAGGTAGGATAAGGTCAGTAGTGAAGGGAGGTGGGAGGAAGTTGCAGTGGGGCTCACCCTCAGGGTTCTCCCTGCCAATCCTGTGCTTGCACACACTGAGGATGACAGTGTCCAGGTTCAAGACCCTCAAATTTACTGCATATACATATGACAAAAAGAACATATCTTTGATAATAAGAGGGGAAAAGCTTATTTTATTTTATTGTTTAAAAAATTTGTATTGAATCATTGTGAGATAGATCCTTACAAATCTGTTTATGATTAGATTTTAGTCATATAGTGTTCCAACACTCATCCCTCCACCAGTGTACATTTCCCAGAGCCAGTGTCCCCAGTTTCCTTCCCATCAGCCCCCACCTCCCAGATCTTCTTTTGCTTTTCTTCTCTTCTCCGACCCTTCCTCTCTCCTTTTGGGCAGTGTGGTTTGCAAAACAGATACTGAAGATTTTCAAGTATATCCCTTTACCTACTTTTAACACTCACATTTTGTCCAGAGTGATAATTTCCAGCTACTACTGTTATACTGGCCCAAGAGCTTATTTTAAAGGGGAAATAGAGTAAAGAAAGAGGAAAATTATTTCCATAGTGAGGAAAATGAAGTTAGGGAAGTAATTTTTCCCAATTTATAGTGCCGACACTGGTCAAAACCCAGCTCAGAACTCGGTTGCTCTCTAGCATGATTCCTGCCACTGTTGCTTGCAGATGCCATGAACCATCAAAAGAGTGTGCCAAAGAATTTCAGATATCTTAGATATGTAAACAAAGTCTATTAGGAAGAAGCAGCTTTTTTTTTTTGCTTGACTTTTCTTTTTTACTTTATTTCAACACCATGGTTTACAAAATTGTTCATAATACAATTGTTACAGGACTAGAGCGATAGCACAGTGGGTAGGGCGTTAGCCTTTTACGAGGCCGACCCGGGTTTGATTCCTCCATCCCTCTCGGAGAGTCGGGCAAGCTACCAAGAGTATCCCTCCCACACGGCAGAGCCTGGTAAGCTACCTGTGGCGTATTCGATATGTCAAAAACAGTAACAAGTCTCACAATGGAGACGATACTGTTGCCCGCTGGAGCAAATCAATAAACAATGGGACGACAGTGCTACAGTGCTATAGTTGTTACAGACTTTTGATGTTCCAATATCAATCCCACCACCTGAGTGAACTTCCCTCTACTATTGTCCCATTTTCCCAAGCACACCCTCAAGCTTGCCCTCTTTGCAGGCACACAGTGATTTGTTTTATGTTGCTTATTACAAGCAAATGTCTAAAGGAACTATCAAAAATACTTCAGTAATAGAAAATTGGTGAAAATTGTTATATCTCACTATGGTGTTAAGTCTTTGAGGATTTACTGCACTTTTCATTGCTAGTTGAGTCTTCTATGTTAGTGTTTTTATTTGTTGTGTTTATTAGGCTTCTCTGTTACTTTTTAATTTGATTTGGTGTTCTCCTGTTGGAATTTCAGTACTGTGGGATTTGGAGGTGTCACGTGGTCCAGAAAATTCTGTATCTATAGAACTGGGATGAGTCTGTGGAGATTCTTGGTGAGGCCATGGAGCTAGGCCATTGGCATGATAGCAGCAAAGGGGTGTGGATGTGGCTTCTGGGGCTTTGGAACAGCAAAGATTCAGCCTGCCTACTCCTGAGAGCATCCTAGAGTTTTAGCCAGGGGATGTGTGAAGCAGCTTAATTTTTAAATGCTAACTGTGGGCAAATCGTAGTAAGAAAATATTCTAAAATGTAAGATTCTACATGTGCCAATGCACTTTAATGGAATAAGTTATTTTCTTATTTTTAAAAAACTTAATCACTCTGGTCATGTTAGTTTGGACAAGATTTCTGTGGGGCTGGAGCGATAGCATAGCGGGTAGGGCATTTGCCTTGCATGTGGCTGACCCGGGTTTGATTCCCAGTATCCCATATGGTCCCCTGAGCACCACCAGGAGTAATTCCTGAGTGCAAATCCAGGAGTAACCCCTGTGCAACATCAGGTGTAACCCAAAAAGAAAAAAAAATTTTGACATTAACAAAGATAGTTATTTTGTGTTATTGCCTCCTCTTATTCCCCAGGAGCTGCATATGAATTATTCCTTTGATTTCACGGTATAGATCTGTGAGTTAGGTATTATTCTGTCTGTTGCTACTAGTAAGGAACTAGCAGGAAAGAAATAGCTGATAACTTGGAAAAATAATAAAGTCATTAGAATTCAAATTCGGATATCCCTGATTCCTAACTTGTGCTTATATCATTGATGACCTACTGCTTTCCCCTCAACTCTATGTAGGTTTGTGCAAAAAAAAATTTTTAAATATGCTAAACTTGCCCTAGCAAGTTACAACTACCCCCTTCCACATGCTATTGCTTTTCTACTATTCTTGTTTCTCAGAGCTTTCCAGCAGCCAGTCCTATCTCCTTTTCAACTTTCCACTCTTCTTTTCACCTCATGACTATTGTATTTGAATCCATTTGGAATTCTCTATGGGCGTTCTCCTGGTTTCACTTTTGTTTGTGTTCATAACTACTATAGATTACACTTAATATTTGTACCAGATTACCTCTACTTTCCCAAACTACAGAGGTAAGAGGACTTTCAAGCTTCAGTGAAAATCAAAAAAAAAAAAAAAAAAAAAAGCCCATTTCTCCGCGCCCGCACCCCCAGAATGACTGACGAAGAGGATGGAGCTGCTTGGGACACCGGCAGCCCACCAGCAACCTGCAGTATGTGACTTGAGAGTTTCCGCCAGGTCCCCCGTGCGGAAATCTCTCTCTCTCTCCTTCAACTTTTTCCCTGGACTTTAGACAGAAACCCAGAACCGCGCGGCCGCGACCTAATGTCATCTTAGTATCAGCAGTATGTAATGGTTCCTTCTTAATGGGTCGGACTTTTGTGGGTGATCCTAACAAGAATAGTAAGTATTTTGTTGAAATATTGAAGGCAATCAAAATGGTAGCCATCTCTCTAGACTGAACTAAGCTATATCCCCACGCCGGCTGAGAAGAAATATCCTTCTTTCTCGGGAAGAAACGTGGCGTGGTGTCAAACATAGTGTGATGTCCATTAAGCAAACAGACCTGGTGGCGTGGGAATGGGAAATAAGGGGAAAAATTAGGTACATGGACCAGCGGGACGCTGGTGGTATCTCGAGCCGGAGCCGATATCAGCGCAAGAGCTTTGGTTCCAGAAACGGCTTCCAGACACTCTACTAGACTATCAACTAAGCCAGAGCCCCACGCCGGCTGATGATGGGAAATAACCATCCTCTTCGGTTTTTTTTCCCTTTGTCAGACAGCGTGGCGATTACTAAACAGGCGTGAACTCGGTGGCGCGGGGCAAGGGGGAAAAAGAAAAGTTATGTAACAAACAGCAGGACTTAATATCTCTATATGCTTAGTAATGGAGAATTATCAAATGCCTCATTGGCAATAGGACTGTCTTTTTCTTTTTGGAGGGAAACCCCAGCAACGGTAGTGAGTTGTGTGTTGAAACATGGAATGTAATCGAGATAAGCGCAAATGAAGTGAAACTTATCACGTATAAGGGTGGGGACTAGGGAGGTGGGAGGGGGCGGCAGATATACTGGGGGGGTTGGGGATGGAAGATGGGCACTGGTGAAGGGAGGGGTGTTTGAATATTGTATAACTGACATAATCCTGAGAACTTTGTAACCCTCCACTTGGTGATTCAATAAAAAAATAAATAAATAAAAAAAAAAAAGAGGAATTCTCCTTTGTTTCCAATATTACTCCAAGAAATTATTTATTTATCTTGCTGGGAAAGAGCAGTTTTGTTTGGGCCATGCCTGACTTGGTGCTTGAGGTTTGCTCCTTGGAGTGTTCTGGGGATTTTGAGGAGCTGGAAATTAAACTGGAGCCTCTCACTTTCAAAGCACATGTACTAGCCTTTTGAACTACCTTCCAGCCCCAGAGGCAGCATTTCATAGGCATGTTTTGTTACAGGTACAGAAACTAGACCAGTATCTACAAACTACAATGAAACTATGGGAGCCATCATTAATTTAGATGATAAGGAAAATGTTTAGTGTATAAAGGACTGTTGTAGCTAAATAGTCAAATCAACAACAGAGTCAACAACACTGAAAACAAGAGATTCAAACTCCAGTGACCAAACTTAAAAATGTGCTTGTCAAGATGATAGGCTGGGGATTGGAGCAGAGGGGTGAAGTGGGGAAACCTGGAAACCCGGATGGTGGGAAGAAGACACTGGTCATAGGACTGGTGCCGAAACACAGTATGTCTAATGCACAACTATGGAAAACCTTTTATGTCATTTTACTTTGATAACATTTTTTAAAAGAAAAGAAAGAACATATGGAATTGGTTCTAAGAATTCCTAGGGAAGGTAGTCAGGTAAGGCTTCATGAAGAAGGGAAAATTGAAATGGGCCTAGAGAAAAGAAATGGCTTTCTAGGAGGATCATGGCACAATAGTTGAATAGTTAGTTCAGGAGAGAAGCATACTAATGTACATGAAGCAAAAGATTTCCACAGGAGAAATGTAAAAAGTTGTCTGAGAAAGCAAGTTGGGCACAGAGTGAAGTTATGTCGAAGGGAAAATTTTTGTTAACCTATTAAAAAAATCTGCTTTTTCACTTATCTTTACAAGAGAATTTTATTTGAACAAATCTGTTCCCATATTTCTAGATGTGATCTATGGCTGTTTTCTCATCTCAACAGCAAAATTAATCTTCTCATCAGAGGTGGGATATCCTACAAAACTACATTATTTATTTTCTGATCTTTCACTAAACTAGTTTACAAAAGCCTGTCTTCAGTAATTAAAGTGTTGTGAGTATTTTTATCTGTATAATAAAATATAACAATGGCAAAAAATATGAATATTAAGTTTACTATTGAGGATAAAAATATATGGTGAGATTTATATTTAGAAGTAATGGAAGAATTTTCTTTATATGTTTCCCTAAATATCCTAGCAATTTCTAAACAAATAGTAGTAACAGAAATATGTTGTGCAACATATATTTGTTAGAGAAGGGGAGGGAGTCACTTTATTTGTCTTTGTGCATGCATTTGTTATAGAAAGGGAAGGATACATTTTTATTTAAAATCAAATGCTGTTCATAGAACAATAGTCACCAAGACATGGTGCAATTCTTTTGTTTTGTACTGAAAGAACTGGAATTTTAGGAATATGTTATCTAACCTGGCAGCTTAATCCCTTCTCAGCTACTTCTTAAAGTCACTCTTGTGGGCTTGAATTAGGCCATGGCAACAAAAACAAAAGCTTTTCCTTGAGGACTTCTAGGCAAAGCAGTTATGTGACAGGCTAACCAGGTAATTCTGTTTTGTCTGCCTCTTTTTCTCTTGACACCAACAATCTAGTGCAATTGACTCAGAGACAAGACCTCGTGAAGTTGCATTCCTTTTCAAACACAGAATTCACTTACTACAGAACGAATGAAACTTTGAAAATTAGTTTGGGTTTTGTTTTCTTTAAATCCTTAACCCCTAATTAGGATGGAATAAACAAAAGACAAAAATCAAAGCACTGCATCCAAAGTAAAAACTGCTAACAAGTAACAACAAGGTGTAATTTATATTTTCTCTAGTTCCCAGATTGTTGCAAAAGATAGACTGATGATGTCTAAGCACTCCTAGAAATTATAGCTCCTGAAAATCAACAAGATCCGATACCAGATAATTAAATAATAAAGAATTTACTTTTCAAAAGAAGCGAAATAACAATGGGAATTAAATAGACATAATAATATGCATTGTTTTTAAAAATAAATTTCTTGATTTTTCTCATTATAAGATTTTCATATGTCCATTAAAAATTTAAAGTATATACAAGAAGAAAATAATTTTTTTTTCTTTTAAGCCCCATAACTCTACATTGGACCACTTGCTGAGAAAAATATGGGAAATTTGTAAGGAGAGAATAAGCTGGACTCAGCCTCATGTTAACCAATAGAAAATGAATGAGTGCATTAATATAGTTTTTTGTAGTGTAGAAAGTACAGACAGCACTAAAGTTATCTTTCCAATAAATTTTTAATGGTATTAGCTATTTTAATAATATCAAAATAGATTCTAATGTTTTTTATGCAAGTAAAATATATACTGTTTTATATTATATGGTGCCATCAAATTTCAGACATAGTTTCAAGTCTTAATTCACAGTGGCTCAGATGTGAGCTTATTTACATATAGTATTATTGTAGATTTAATTAGCTTGATAACATACTAGAGGAGAGACTCTTAGTATACTATTAATTATCCTAAAACAGAGGAAATGTTAGTATAGATAAACTCACAGAGAGTGTCATGTAAGGATAAAGACAGATTGTAGAATGATGTTTCTACAAGTCAAGGAGTGCTATTAAACCTAGAATTGAGAGGAGAGACAAGAAATAGTTTTTCCTCAAATCATTTAGTAGGATACAATACTCTTAACACACTGATTGCGAACTTCTAGCCTCTAGAACTGAACTGAGCAGCAAGTTTATAAATCAGGGAAATTGATTTTAAAGGCAACCAGGTATATACCTTGACCTTAGCTTCCTTTTTTCTTGTTATACAACTTATGTGTAAACATTTTTATAAGTAACCTACTTTGCAACATTTTATCCATTTATACTATGGAATAGGATGCACATCTGTCTAGAGAAAAAAATTATCATTAGTTTTAACCTAAAATTTTTATTTAGCATATACTTTGAAAATTAGTCCAAATTATTAGGCTCTTCTTATGCTTTATTTTGTAAGCTCAAACTGACCTCTATGAAAATTGATTTTCACATTTTCAGACCTGACCAGAATTTCTTTGTTTATAATATCCTTCCAGCTTTAAGTTATTTTTCTCTCTATTTCTATATAAGTAATATCAAAACCTGCCCTATTTCCAGCCAATAGATTATTCCTGGTGGTAAAAATCTCTAAAAATAACAATTCGGAAATATTGAACAATGTTCAGAGGCTGAAAAAATAGTGCAGTGGTTTATTAGGATGTTTGCTTTGCATGCGGTCGACCTTGATTTGATCCCTGGCACCCCATAGGGTCCCCGAGCCCTGCCAGGAGTGATCCCTAAATGCAGATCCAGGAGAAAGCACAGCTGAGTGTGGGCCCCAAACTAACAAAAAGTGCTCTAGAGTTGAAAGAGAATGGCAATGAGTATATTAGAATTCTCAGGTCTCTGGCCTCTTTTATTCAATTAACTCTCAGAGAGGCTATGAAAGGATTTTGAAGATGTAATTAAAGTTTTTGTATAAAAAGCAAATAAATAATAATGAATCCTTGCATATGCTCTAGAGCCTCAGTGCCATTTTGTTAAGTAAATCAGTATATTTCTTTTTATTTACATCAACTTTGAGACCCCAAGCAAGCAACCAAAGAAGCCTAGGAAAAAGTCTTCAGTTTCAGCTATTATTGTAGGTTGAAAAAAATATACCAAGTCATATTTTTTTCTAATGTAATTTCTGAAAGCATATAAACTACAGCTAAAAACTACAAACTACATCCAAAACTAAATATAAGTATGTGTTATTTCAATTATAAGAAAGACTATAATATTTAAATATCACCACATTTGGTAAGACTTGGATATACTTCCCAGGGGGTTGGACATACCTGTTAAATGTTTTCCAAGCACCTATCTATCCCTTTCCATACCACATCACTAGAATAATCACCAACTATTTGCTTGTGCAATTACCTACTCACTGTCTGCCTCCCTTGTCCAGTCTGAAGGTCCATGAGGAAGAGAAAGGACTGTGTCTTGTATCTCACTCTATCCCTGGGGCTGCCACATGGCAGGAACCCAAAGGATATCTGGATGAATGAATAAAACAACACTAATTACACTAAAATTCAAAAAGAAAAGATCCCTCAGGAGATCTTTGGCACCTATGTGCAATAATTTATTCCTATAACATGTACTTAATGTATTATGTCTTTGCTATAGATGAATTTTGTTTCATCATTGTTCTTGAGAAAATCTTACATAAATCAGCTTTAGATTTTCTTCCATAAATTTAATTAAGAATCAGAGCAATCATATGTAAACTATTTTATGAGTAAAAGTGGTTTTGTTCATATGCATTAGCTTTGTGATCTTTATTAAAAATCCTGAGGCTGAGGACTTAGGCTCAAGGAGGCTAAGTATCTTATCCAAGGTCAATTAGACCATGGGGTAAGGTCATTCACAAACTCTCATCTCTGGATTCCAAATACAGTGCAACTTTTCTAGAGATAATGAGCAAGAGTAACTACAAATTACTTTTTGTTTTTCTAAACAGGTCTTTTGTCATTTTAATATTATATTAAGCTATATGTGTATATATATACTGTCACAGAGAAAGGTGGGAAAAAAGAACGCATTAAAATTCGGTTATTCTACAAGTAGTTATATTTTGTATTTTAACTAAATGATTGAAGCAAATGCACTCTTGAATGTGAGTGTATGTGTGATAAATGTGTATGTTTAGCTTGCCTTAAAAGTGAGGAGGCTTGGTGGTGGAATATGAGCACTGGTGAAGGGATGGGTATTCGAGCATTGTATAACTGAGATTTAAACCTGAAAACTTTGTAACTTTGTAACTTTCCACAATAAAAAATTAAAAAAAAAAAGTGAGGAGGAAAAAATTCTTTGATGAGCTCATTTAGAATTCTCCAGTCACATCTACTCTTACCATAATGCAAAGAATTGAGTCTTATTTTTCTTTTATAAAAGCAAATTCATTTATTTTTTGTATTGTGGAAAAAGTAGATTATCTTTAGGAAGCAATTATTCTTGGTTAGCTGACTATTGCTGTCTTGAGTTTTCATGGTTAAAAAAAAGTCTTTACAGGGTAGGTTCTGTTTTTTTTTCTTTTATAATTGCCCTAATCCACCAGAAATAATATATAATTCCATGTAGCTCTACGGTTGTCCTACAGATGGATGGGATAATATGTCTCTTTCCTCCAACTCTAACTCCAATCCCTTCTGTTTTTTGGACTCATTCACATTCCGGGTATTTGTCACTTGGTAATATATATGAGCTTGTGGGGATAGAGAGGTAACAGGGAGTGCTCATGTTCTCCTGCCAATGATGCACTGCCTTCTGTCATAAAAAGTAAATCCTTTATACTGAAAGCCTGTTCATTTTCACACCATTCACTTGTCTACTAACAGTTGTTCAGTTGAATTTTTAAATTCAGCCTCTTACACTAATCCTGCAACTGCTGTTCCCAGACAGGTGCAAGGATCTGACCAGCTCAGTTAAGTAAAACATCTGGCCTGAAAATGATAATACACTCTTTTTACTCCAAGCCATAGGAGAAAAAATGTGAAATTTTCAAATGTTAAATCACACAATTAGGCTTTAATATTCATTCAAGCATACACATCCCCCACCCTCCCATCTACTGGTCTGCCTCGGCTTTCTCTTTTTTATTTCTCTCCCCTCTCTCTCTCTCACTCCCTCCACCCAACCCCACCCCCACATGAACAGTAATATCTACTACTTCTCTTATATAACAAAACTTCTAAACACAAAAGATAAGGAAAAATTGGCTTCTAACTCTGTGTGGACAACCTTGTATCACTTTCATCTCTGGGTTTTAGCAGCTATTATGGTGCTGTTAAAGATAACTTTTGTAGAAAGAACATCACAGTTTCAATAACATTCTCAATAACATTCTCAAGTTTTATGACTTCATGAGTTCAAAGAAAATTATAAATGAATCAAGAATAGAAATATGATGCCCGGAGACAGAGTCATTTCCTGGAAATTCTTTTTACCTCACTCGTTCCATTTAACTAGAGTCATGGACAGTCACTGGTTATGATAAACCACTAACATCCTCCCAGCTCTAAACGTGTGGTGACCTTATGATTCTTCTCTGGGTAGTAGCAGATATAGCATCTAGTTTTCAAAAGAAAAAATGCAACTATCACTAAGACTTAAGTTTTTTGGCAAAGTAGAGAAAACTCTAGAAAATCTACTTTGATGTTGCCAACCCAAATTTCTTTTCTTTTTTTTAAATTTTTATTTTATTGAATCACCATGAAAAAAATACAAAGCTTTCCAGTTTAAGTCTCAGTCATATAATGATTAAACCCTCATCCCTTCACCAGTACACATGTTCCACCACCAAGAATCCCAATATACACTCCTGCCAACCACCCCCCACCTAAGTAGTTAATGATCTTCACTTTATTCTCTCTATATTTTGAATACATTCAATATTTCAATTGATAACTCACTATTATTATTTGGAATTTTTCCCCAACAATCAGGCCTGCTGAAAAGGCATCATTTAATAATTTCTTTTCATTGCTGAGAAAGAAGACTTTATGAGCTTGCAGCTGCGCGGTTTTGGATTTTTGATATTTTAGCTCAGTTCACAGTCTAGATGCATTTCTGTAAGAAGCCGCTCTGGGTGCCAAAATGGGTTAGAAGACCTCTCGGATCATAGTCTTTAGGAGCAGAGGGTTCGTTTCGCGAGCGGCAGCTCCGGATCTTATCTGGGCGGAGAGCGTGCTGGTAACGCCCTCCATCTCGTGATGGCCTATGAGCCACGTTACTGCAAACTCATACCTCTGGATTGGGAGTCTTAGGAGGTGGCTCTCGCCACTTGGGTGTTGCAGCTGCCGCCATCTTCCGCACAGAAAAACAGGGTAGAGAGGGAAAATCTCTCCCCAAGAGGCACAGGGTTGTAGCACAGTTCACAGTCTAGATGCATTTCTGTAAGGAGCTGCTCTGGGTAACAAAATGGGTTAGAAGACCTCTCGGATCATAGTTTTTAGGAGCAGAGAGTTCATTTTGCATGCAGCAGCTCCGGATCTTATCTGGGCAGAGAGCCCCAAATTTCTTTTCAAGCTGCATTGGTAGTATAGTGGTGAGCATAGGTGCCTTCCAAATTTCTTTTCAAGGACTGAAAATAATTTCTGCATCTATGGCAAGTGGCACCCAATTTTTTTGTTTGCTTTGGGATACCCCCAGTGGTGTTTAGAGCTTACCATCATCTTAGTCTAGTTAAAGAGGTATTTCTATAAACCCTGTCAACTTAGTTTTATGAGGCTCAACCATGGGGTAAAGCTTGGATAAGTCATTAAAATGGAAACCCTGACAAGCTTCAACACAAAGATAGTAAAAGCTTAAAAAATTAATTTGCAGAACTAGTAAGATAGCACAAAAAGTTAATGTGCATATTGCATAAGAGAAGATTTTGATGTCTAGTAAAACGTGGTTCCCCAGAACTTCCATAAGAGTGCCCTAAATAACTGGGACTAGTCCCTGAATATTATGAGATATACCTAAAAAAAAGTACATCTACCTTACTTTTAACTGGATTTCCTGTTATTAAGGAGTTGTATGTTATTGTGAAGTCTGATGCAAGTGAGAATGTAAGAATCCTTATTTAAAAATTATTACAAATTTAAATGTAGCAGTATTCAAGCTTTAAACTAAGTAGGGGGGCATTTTCACTCAATACCCCTATTGCAAACCACAACACCCAGTTGGAGAGAGAGAGAGACCAAAAGGGAATACCCTGCCACAGAGGCAGGGTGGGGTGGGGGGAGATGAGATTGGGGGGTGGGAGGGATAGTGGGTTTATTGGTGGTGGAGAATGGGCACTGGTGGAGGGATGTGTTTGTAAACATTGTATGAGGGAAAAACAAGCTTGAAAATGTGTGAATCTGTATCTGTACCCTTATGGTGATTCACTAATTATAGAATAAAATTTAAAAAATAAAAGTAGGGAGGCATTTTAAATGTAAAAATTCTGTGTCTATATAGGTTATATGCCAGAAAGCTAGTGCTTATGCCACTACCTCAGGCATATTCACCAGAGTAATTACACTTTGAGGTAAGAACTACTTATTTATACCTAAGTCTCCAATATTACTGATGCAATACCAATACCTCTTTTGTTCTTTGTAAGTGAAGAATAGATTACACATTTGTTAAAACATTTGGGGGGATTGTAATTGATAAATAACCAGGTAGTTTTTTCTGGAGATATGTGACCCTGAACAAGCTACAACATCTCCTGAGAATTTATAAGAAATATAAATTCACTAACTACAATCAGAATTATAGAATCACAAAGTATATGATGTGTATGACACCCAAGAATTTGTTTTAATAAATACTACATCCAACATTTAAGAACAACTGGATCAAGGAACATACCAAGTGACACTCTAATAAAACAGTAGTAGCACTGTAGCACTGTAGCACTGTCGGCCCGTTGTTCATCTATTTGCTCAAGCAGGCACCAGTAACGTCTCCATTGTGAGACTTGTTGTTATTTTTTTGGCTTATTAAATGCACCATGGGTAATAAGGATAGAAAAAATATTTTAAAACATTTGGGAAAAACTCTGGACAGATATACTGACTGTTAAATAATGCCTCCAGACTATTGCTACATAAATAAATTTTGAAATAAAATATTAAGATAAGCCCATGTAAAAAGAAGGCATAAAAACCCACTTCATTAAAGAGATATAGATGAAAATAAGCATGTAAAATCTTCAAGATTACTTTAGTGTTAGAAAAATGTAACTACTGAATGACTAGAGGTCTATAGACACTCGGCTGTTGAGCTTGGATGAGATAAAATTGAAAGAATGCTAGGATGAAGCTCATAAGATTTTTTTAGGAAACTGAGTCATGTGACTATAATCATCAACTTAAAGAATGGGGCTCTGATTCATGAAAGAAGCACAGGTGTATATTCATCTTAAAGCTTTGAAAATGACTCAACAGAGAAGCTGTACAGCTGGAAACACTGTGTGCTAAAGGAAAAACATTCAATATTTAATCTTCAGGCAGCTTCATCTGAATACACTCTTGGGATGTTGAACCCAAGGTAAAATCTTCAAAGAAGAAAGCTGTTTTCAAAAGTGCTGGATTCCAAGATAAAGACCAAGACCAAGAGAATGTGATCAGGAGATGAGGAAGTGGCAGGTCTCACAAAATCACTGTTTCAAAGACATATGTTATTTGAGATAATTTTTGTATAGCTTTTGCTTATTTATGTCAACTTGTAATAAATATAAATGTAGCGCAAAAACATAATTATGAAAATATTGCACAGGGGTTAATGTACTTGCCTTGTATGTGACCATCATTGGTTCAATTCCTGACACTGCATGCTCCCCCAGGCAGCACCAGGAGTAATCCTTGAGTACAGAGACAAGGTCGTGTTTGCAAACACAACCAGGTAGAGCTCTAACATACCTCCCCAAAATAATCCTAGTTATTTTCCAGTACAAGTCACTGCACAATGTCCACACAAAACCTGGTTGTGACTGTAGCCACTATAAACTCATGATTACAAAGTTACTAGAGCCCCACTCTTTTTTTCCCTAGTGCCACTTAAGGTCATAAAAATTAAAAATTAAAAGATCAAAATATTTTCCCAAGTATATGAAAGCAAAACAATTCTCACACATGTTGTCATCTGTCTGCTATCTGTCTTTATCCTTTTATCAACGGAGTGTCCACTTCTTCCCATCCCTTTTTTCCTGGATGATACAGGATTCCTGAAGCCTGTATTGATTGGGTGCTGTTATTTGTGTCTGTCAATCTTGTACTGCAACTTTTTTTTTCAGAGAGGCTGCTCATAAAATAAGGTTAACATCTCAAAATAGAGGCCAGAGATAGTACAGAGATTAAGGCACAGCCTTGCACAGATCAGATCTAGATTCAATCCCTAGCCCACCATATGGCACCCCAAGTCCACCAAGAGTGTTCTCTGCGTGTAGATCAGGAGTGAGTTCTGAATACAGGTGGGTAGCATTGTCATTCCATTGTTCATCAATTTGCTTGAGCGGGCACCAGTAACGTCTCCATCGTGAGACTTGCTGTTACTGTTTTTGGCATATCTAATATGCCACGGGTAGCTTGCCAGGCTCTGCCATGTGGACAAGATACTCAGATACCATTCATCAAATAGTTCAGAACCCATGTTAAATGAAATTATTTCTGAAATCCTATTAAATTCAGTGATTGGAACATCATTAGTAACTTTTTGCAAACTTCACTGATTTAGTATGTGAGAGTACTCCTTCCTCTGCAGACAAGTTGAAATAACGAAAAAAGAAAGTAATTTTCTGTTCCTTCCATAAAAGCAAAATTACCATTTAAGCATAATTTGAGCGAGACAAACAAAGCCCAGGTTGAGGAATGAAGCCAAGAGTTACTGTGATCTGCTTTCTTTAGGAAACCCTCTTTTATCTATCTATCTATCTATCTATCTATCTATCTATCTATCTATCTATCTATCTATCTATAGATATAGATCACTGTATCACTGTCATCCTGTTGTTCATTGACTTGCTCAAGTGGGCACCAGTAACGTCTCCATTCATCCTAGCCCTGAGATTTTAGCAGCCTCTCTTTACTCATCTTTCCCAACGGTACCTTCCCAATTGGAGACTCTTTTAGGTTCAGGGGAATGAGACCCATCATTGTTACCATTTTTGGCATATCAAATATGCCACAAGGAGCTTGCTAGGCTCTGCCATGTGGGCAGGATACTCTCGGTAGCTTGCTGGGTTCTCTGAGAGGGAGAACTAGACAATTAAAGGTCGCTTCCAGGAGTTTTGTTTCGTAGTCTCTGGATCTTGGCCATTTATGGGATTACACTGCAGGGGAGGGGTGTGACTGTTTGTGGGTGTGACTGCCTAGCTACTGGAAAAAGGGGGATCTGGCTGGAGGAGGCCCAGTCCCAATCCGAGCAGGCTTAGAGATCTCAGTCCTGGGTCCCGCACACCTGGGTTCCTCTGCTGATTTCTTCATGCATGAGGCTCGTCCAAGTGTGTGGGGAGTGGCATAGATATAGATATAGATATAGATATAGATATAGATATAGATATAGATATAGATAGGTTTGACAGTTTTAATCTCTATAGACAAGATGTAGATTTCATCTAAAAAGGAGTATTAGAACTTTGGTTGATAGTATCTAAGACAATGATATTATTGTGGATAAACTACATACACAAGTGGTGGTAAAGGAGCAGGAGGAAGACAGTATTTTAATTTAAAGTCTAATTTTTTCTGGCCCCAGAACCCACTTGGGGTCTATATTTAAGGATGAAATTCCTAATTTCTAATTCAACTTTTCTAGTTTTCTATATCCAGATGAAGTTCTCTACTCCCAGTTCTTTCTGAATCTGCTTTAGATTATAAATTTCTCTGTGGATGTGAATAATGGGAGCCTTTTCTAATGCAGATAACATTTATATACTGAAAATGGACTTCACTAATGGGGTTTGCTGGGCCTCTTTGATACCCAAAGGGACACCAATGTGCCCATTCTCCAGGGCTCCAGGCACACACTGTACTCAGTCCCATAATTCCTGCCAGCCAGAATTGGGCTGGACTCTGTCTCGGAGCTACACCCCCAGGCTTATTTCTCTTAGCACAGTGCCTGTTCTGGGAAGGGGTATTTTATATACTCATGTAATTTGTAAGAAATTTATGTGATAAGTGAAATGCGTAGGGATTGGAAAGAAGGAAATAAAGACACGGGTGTTTATTGTCAAATCCCAGTGTGTTTCATAAAAGCCTTTTAAGTTGTAGCATATTTACATTGCTAGGATTTTTATAGTTGCCTAATTTTGATAGGCTCTTTTGTCTTCACAAATAAAACACATCAGTAAGTGCTGGGACTGACCAGCCTATTTTCCCCTTTAACTGGCAGCATTCAGTCACTTTATTGTGTGAAATAATGTTACCCTCTCCCTTTATCTTGTTTATGTTTGACCTTCTATTAAAAGTTGCTTAGAAACTGCTTAGCAAATAGGGTACTCGTTAACATCTTCCTTTTGTAGCTTTTCCTCTATTCTGTCCATACCTTCCCTTTCCATAAGCATTTTTAAGGCTTCTTTTCATCTTCTTTCAACAGACAAGACTAAAGCCTGACATTTCTCTTCATTGAAAGGAAACATTTGCAGAGTCTGAGGCTTTGCTGTATATAAGCAGCTTCCATACACCTGGCAGTTAAGAGTAGCCGATTAGCAAAGCTTCCTTGTGCTTTGGATTTTCATTAACATTTTTGCATAATATAAGAAAAAAGCAAATACACAAAAAAGCAGTCATAAATAATTTTATAAAGTTAAACATAATGAAAAAAATTAAAATGATGGAAGTTTATACCCAAGACGGTCACCGAAATATACCAGACCTAAAGGACATGGGATAAAAGACCAGCGGGCTTCTTTTTAGAGACATCAAAGATTTATCAGACTCTTCTATAAACCCAACCAAAATCTTAAAACAGAATTCTACAATGACCAAAGAATGGGGGTCTCCCCCAGACTACTTCCCTCAAAGAAATACCATTCCCTTCTGCTTTCCTCATCTTACTTGAACTGCACCAAGAACTACTCAGAAAATGAAGGTGATTTGGTGCAACCTTGATGAGATGCTTAGATAATATTCTAAGATCTGGACTGTAAGTTCCAGGGAAAAAGAAGAAATAAAATAAGAAACAAAGGACAGTAGACAGAGCATGTATTTTTTTTTTTTTTTTTGCTTTTTGGGTCACACCTGGCGATGCACAGGGGTTACTCCTGGCTCTGCACTCAGGAATTACCCCTGGCCGTGCTCAGGGGACCATATGGGATGCTGGGATTTGAACCCGGGTCGGCCGCGTGCAAGGCAAACGCCCTACCCGCTGTGCTATCTCTCCAGCCCCGCATGTATTTTTAATATGCTTTCT
Organism: Sorex araneus; assembly: GCF_027595985.1. Lineage (NCBI taxonomy): Eukaryota > Metazoa > Chordata > Mammalia > Eulipotyphla > Soricidae > Sorex > Sorex araneus. The sequence goes on from NC_073305.1 coordinate 143,201,214, forward strand.
TGCATGCACCAGTTAAATGACAGTACCACATATGGTCCCCTGAGCATTATCAGGAGAGATCCCTGATCATAGAGTCAGAAATAAGCTGTGATCACCATCAGGTGTGGCCCAACCCCCTTCACCTATCCTTAACCCTACCACCCTCACTCCCAAACAAAAAGAAGTAATAAATGCATAGCCCTTGCCTTTAAATAAGTCATAATTGTTTGGGGAGTGGAGACACCAAATTCATTGCAGAACTAAGAATTACAATCTATCATTTTGTGCTGGAGCTCAAAACAAAGTATTAAAGGAGCTGAGGCAACACAGAATGAATTTTACCTGACAGTAAAAGAGAAAGGGGAGGGACTTAGAGAAAAAAATTCAATGTAAACTTGCACAAAGAAAGTTTTATTAGGCTAAATACATTCCCCTGAAACTTGACAAATGTATGGAAGCACAAAAAGGCAGCCCCACCAATTTTCTTTGTTCTATGAGTCTGATAGCTGTAATGAGTAGACTATCTGCCTTTGACTGAGACAGCTAAGTTACTAGGCTATCATATCCTCACTTGCTCTCTTCCTGGATGCTTCTGTCAGGCCTGGGGAAATCACTCAGATTCATGCTTGTTGCAATATTCTTGCTTGTTGAATATTTCTGACATTCAAACCAGGATATACAATATGCCTGTGATAGTTTTTCATATTTATGAGATAATTTTTGTGAAAACCTGTTAAGACCACATTAATCAAGAATATGCTGGACACTATGCCCATTGTGTTTGTTTTTTATTTGGGAGCTACACTTGGCAATGCTCAGGGGTTACTCCTGGCTCTGCACTTAGGAATTACTCCTGACAATGCTCAGTGGATCTTAGGGGATGCCATGATCAACACTTGGATCTGCCACGTGTAAGGCAAATGCCCTACCTGCTGCTTCAGCCCCCATATGACTATTGTGAATACTGCAATAAATTTTTTTTTCTTAAATTTGATGTTAAAAATGCTTGTGCATCCCCAGAGCAACTGGATTGTGGCTAATATTCCTTCCTTGATTCTTAACAGCCTGTTAATTAACACTGACATTACATCTAATATTGGCAAGAATGTAAGACCTATTTTGCTTTTGTTGTAGTAATCATAATTTTGGTTATATTTTAGGTCCCTAGATATGCTTTTCTTTTTCTCCCTCATCAATCTTAAATTCTCAGAGTTTCTACTTTATGAGTCCTTGAAATCCTTTTGCAACAGCTAGATATAAAAAGGAATAAAAAAACAGTTGAGGGGCTGGAGTGATAGCACAGCGGGTAGGGCATTTGCCTTGCACGCCGCTGACCTGGGTTCAAATCCCAGCATCCCATATGGTCCCCTGAGTACCGCCAGGAGTAATTCCTGAGTGCAGAGCCAGGAGTAACCCCTGTGCATCGCCGGGTGTGACCCCCCCAAAAAAAAACAGTTGAAAGTTTGTACAGAAGTCTATAATTTTCAACAGCCAGTCTGGTAAAACAGGAAAACTCAAAATCCTGCTATTATGTTATTCTGAATACTTTACTCATAGAAATTCATGCTGTGACGCCCTTATAGTATAATATCAATCACATATTAATATTCTGTTATTTAGTCAAATCTAGGATAATATTTAATATCTCTCTAAAATTCAAAACATGAATTACATAAACCTAGATGACCATAACATTGTCTATATTGATATAAAGATTTTTCCAAAACTGATCATGTTTTTTTGTTTCAGGTCCTGCTTTTCCACAGTAAAATAACGAATTTGTCTCTCAAATATTTATCGCCTTTTATTTGCCCATATTCAGGATAGCTACATGTGACAAAACAGGAGCTTTCTATGATCCTCAGCAGTAGAAGTAGAAGGGCTTTCTGCAGAGAGCAACACTGGTATACATAACATCGATGCTTTTAGTTTGTTCACTTTCTTGCTGAAAAAGAGAAGAGCCATTTGTTAAGCATCTACCACATGGCAGGTGTTTTTGCAGAGTGCTTTGTATACATTATCTCTCTTAATCCTTGAAGTAACCCTATGAGGAAGGCAGTTTTATCCCCATTTTATAGCCCAGGAAACCCAAGCTCAGGAAGGATCAGTAACTTGCCCTGGGTCACCAAACCAGTAGAAGGATTATGACCTTGGGTCTGTCTTACTACAGAGCACTTGTCCTACCACAAAACATGCCACCTCCCACCCTGAAAATACCTAGCAAAATCTTTTCTTTTCTCACTCTGTCTTAACATTGTTCAGAGATTTTTATTTTGAGCTATGGAAATTATCAATCAGGAGGATAGTTTTATTATGGAAAAATTTAGATTATATTGTCACTATAAAATACATTTCAAGGATCCCTGTGACCATATTTTAAATTAAAATTATTTTTTTAAAACAAGAATAAGAAATAAATTCAGAAAAATTAAAATTAGTAAGCAAGTGGGGAGATTTTTTCCCCTTCATTTTCTGGGGTTCTTTTATCATTGCTCTTTTCATTTCAATTGCATAAGCAAATTACTCCAAAAACTTAGCAGTGTAAAACAAAAGCCATTTTTTCAAATCAGGAATTGGAACTGTTTTTGCTGTACCAGTTTTTTTTTTTTTTTTTTTTTTTACTGTCCTCTGTGGATTTGCCCAAAGTCACTGGGTAATATTCAGTCTGCTGAGTCTAACTTGGAGGCTCCAGGCAGAGTCCCTCTGGTCTGGGTCTAGGTGAGATACTGTGATGGTTGGGTTCACCCTGGATTTTCAGTTGAACTCTCCTGCTAGGCTTGAAAACCTCTCTTACATAGTGATCTCCCTTGTCTTCTGGGAAAATGCTGCAAGAGACAGAAACAGAAGCCATTAATATCTTGGTTCCTATGCTACAAACTGGCACTCCACTGCTTCCCCTTGGTCTATTATCTCAAAAACAGAAGACCACCCCAGACACAATGGTGAAAAAATGTTTATATCACTTGTCCATAGAAAATACATCAAAGTTTATGTGGCAACCTTATTACAATAACTCTTTTTTTTTTGTTTTATTGTTTTTTTTTTTGCTTTTTGGGTCTTACCCGGAATTACACAGGGGTTACTCCTGACTCACACTCAGGAATTACTCCTTACTCCTGGCGGTGCTCAGGGGACCATAAGTGATGCTGGGAATCGAACCCAGGTCAGCCGCGTCCCTACCCGTTGTGCTATCGCTCCAGCCTCAATAACTCTTGATGTATAAAATATCTATTCCAAGAGTCTGATAATATGTACATACATATATACACATCAGACGAGATAGGGCGCTGGCTGGAGCAAGAGCACAGCGGTTGGGCTTTTGCCTTTCACACAGCCGACCCAAGTTCGATTCCTCCGACCCTCTCAGAGAGCCCGGCATGCTATTGAGAGTATCATGCCCTCACAGCAGAGCCTGGCAAGCTACCTTTGCATATTGGATATGCCAAAAACAGTAACAATAAGTCTCTCAATGAGAGATGTTATTGGTGCCCGCTTGAACAAATTGATGAGCAACTGGATGACAGTAACAGTGATACACACACACACACACACACACACACACACACACACACACACACACACATATATAGAGAGAGAGAGTACAGGCTATAAACTCATCCTTTCATAGACAACATTACAAAAAATTGTTGGAGATCTAGTTACAAATGAAAGCTATTTGTCACACAAGACAAAGAAAACTTTTAATTTAAAAACTCAGTAAGTTCTATTCTGCCTAAGAATACTTAGGAAAGTCCTTGAGAATGAATATATGCTCAAACTTTTAAACTCGGTAGCACTGTAGCACTGTGCACCATTGTTCATCAATTTTGCTTGAGCAGGCACCAGTTACATCTCCATTGTGAGGCTTATTGTTATTGTTTTATAGACTTATTGTTATTGTTTTATTGACTTGTTATTGTACTAAAAATAGCATATGGGGTTTTCTTGTCTCATTATACCATAATTTTTTTTTTGTGGTCACACCTGGCAATGCCTAGAGGTCACTCCTGGCTCATGCACTCAGGAATTACTCCTGGCAGTGATCGGGGACCATATGGGATGCTGGGAATCGAACCCAGGTCAGCCATGTGCAAGGCAAACGCCCTACCTGCTGTGCTATCGCTCCAGCCCCAATATATCATAATTCTTATGATAGTTTTTTGAGTCTACTGTTTTCCTAATGTACAAAGCCAAATCTAAATATTGGCCTGGTATAGTATTTTTCATGTAGAATTGACAAATTCTTCTAGTTACACTGAGAAGCATAAGGTTTATAAAAAATTGTTGCTGATATAGCAGAACTCTTCCACAAAGTTCTTTTGCTATTTCTTCCATCATATTTAGTTTGGTGCGTATGTTATGATCTAGGTAAGGATTGCCATCTTGCTTTGTAAATAAATTATTAATAAAACACAGTCACAATTCTATTGTTTCTGACTGCAGTGGCCAAGAAAGAATTTAGTCCTAAGTCTAAAATATTTACTCTAAGGCCCTTAACAGGACAAGGTGTGATGCCTGTTGCTCTGGTTCATAGTTTCCTAGCCTGCTTTGTCATTTAATGCTCACTGTTGTACTAAGACTAGACCAAAGAATCACTTCATGTAATCTCTTCAAGGAGTTTAAGGCTGATACATGAATAAGAAGATTCTCTTTTTATTTACACCCACCATGCACTGTAGCACTGTCATGCCCTTGTTCATCAATCTGCTCGAGGGGCACCAGTAACATCTCCATTGTGAGACTTGTTACTGTTTTTGGCATATCATATATACCACGAGTAGCTTGCCAGGCTCTGCCATGCAGGTGGGATACTCTCGGTAGCTTGCCAGGCTCTCTGAAAGCCTGCCATAACAACAATTATTTCAACCTATACAAACAATGTCCTAAGGAATGAAATAAAAATAATACTAGAAGAATCCTGATTTTTTAACAATATATAATTTTAGGAACGATGATTTAAAATACTTTTAATGGTAGGGTTTCATACACAAAATATTCTAGCACCATACCCTTCACCAGTGTCCACTTCCCTCCACTGAGGGTCCCTCCATCCTATCTCTCCCTCACCACCCCCTCTCAATTTCTTACTAAAGACAAATTCTCTTTCTCCTGCCTTTGATCATTTGTTATTACCTTACTTTGTCCTACCATTTGTATTACCATGCTTTGTATGTGATCTCTTTCACATAATCCATGTGTGAGAGAGATCAAATTGCATGTTTCTCTAACTTCATTTAGCAGGATACTATCTAGATTCATTCACATAGCAACAAATTGCATGTGATGAATTTTGATTCTTGAGTGATCATTTGTAGCTGTAATAGTCCAAATTGTATCAACTTCTAAAAATTTCCACGTTAAAGGTAATAAACTACCAATTTTAAAACACTAAAATAGATTTGATTTCTTAAGACAACCAAGTTTTATTCAACCTAATGCATTTTTATGATTTAAAAGGCAGCTTTGCCTAGCAATCAAAGACATGCATCACAATTTGATTTACCAATAAAATATATGAACTAACTTAAAATTTGATCCAAATAGTAATCATTAAATCCAGAATAAAATTCTATTCATTCCTTATTTTCATATACCAAGGATAATTATTTTATCATCAGCACATTTTCTGGTGAGTATAAAAGGGCAAAAATCCAAATTATAATTAAATATTATTCAAAATCTTTGAAAGTGCAAAAGAGGTGCTTTTATTTATTTTTTTTATTTCATTTACTCACGTTGTTTAAAGAGGCTTTTATAGACCACGCTTACAATTTAATAATGACTCCTGTGAGTATAAGCAAAATGGAAATTCAAGAAGAATTTAAGAACCTACAACAACTTAAGGGCTGGAGCGATTGCACAGCGGTTGGGCGTTCACCTTTCACGCGGCCGACCCAAGTTCGATTCCTCCGCCCCTCTCGGAGAGCCTGGCAAGCTACCGAGAGTATCGAGCCCGAGCGGCAGAGCCTGGCAAGCTACTCATGCATAGTGGATATGCCAAAAACAGTAATAATAAGTCTCTCAATGAGAGACGTTACTGGTGCCCGCTCGAACAAATCGATGAGCAACAGGATGACAGTGACAGTGACAACTATTTAAGGAACTAAAATAGTTGTCATTTTAGTTGTCTATTTAAAAACAACAATTTCTGTAGCTTCACATGGACTTTTGCATTCTTTCTACTTTCTCACACAAAATAAAGAAATTTTTCTTATCTATAGATTACTAGGATGGTTTTGACACAGAAAATAATATTTTGATAATTTTTGCAATTATCTGCTATAGCCCAGAAACTAAAGTCAAAAAGTCATCTCAGATGGTCATTGACATAGTTTGCATCTCATCCTTTTTGGTTCTCCTCATTTTTAAAAAATGATAGCAATTAAATACATAAATCTCCCTGCTTCCCATTCCTTCATTGGTACATTGTTATCTGGGAGGATTTTAAATAGTAGATATGTAAATAAGTAGATCCAAAGAAATCCATCTTCATATTTAAGTGGCTAACCAGTAATTAGAGATCCAAATGGAGCTCAGAAGCCTTGGTAGGTCAGGAAGAACCTGGACATCCTGATGGTCTGTGTACTTCATTCTTTATGCCTGCATTGTTAGACTTATTCACCATTTCCTTGAATGCCAAATTTAGGCATCGTTCCTAATTAATAATCTTTTCAAGACCTTTTCTGAAGCCATTGGATTTTGATTAACCACAAAAGAAGGTTTTTCTCTCCTGGGCACATAGTTTTCTGTTTCCTTAGCAGTTAATTGAGTCGCAGAATAATGGTTTCCTTAACAGAGAGGCTTATGGGCTGCGAAGAAAGACTGAAGCCTCTTTAGTCTCTGGGAATTGGAAGGACATTCAATAAAGCTTGGTAAATTTAAGCCCACGTCTAGAGACCAAACTGATGTATTTGGACATATCTCAATCAAATGCTTCCTGAGCAGCTGCCTCATTGAAAGAATATGTGCACTGACTCAAGGCCTCTGAGTTTCTTCTGGGAGAATTTTTCATTGCACTGCTATTTCTCTAAGTCAGTACTGTTGGAAAGTGTCTAAAATAGTTCTTCCTTTGAAAAATTGGATTAATTATATTTTTTATAGACGAAACTTCCCCATGTAAAATATAACACCTACAAGAATTTCTAAATTCTTGAGGGAAAAGATGGTGTTCGTGTATATGTGAGAATATGTATTCCTGTGTTCATGTGTGCTATGTATTCTTATCCCTACAGCTTTAAAAATATGATGGTTTATTATTCACTTTTTTTGCTTTTGGGTCACACCCGGCAATGCTCAGCGCTTACTCCTGGCTCTGCACTCAGGAATTACTCCTGGCAGTGCTCGGGGGACCATACGGGATACTGGGAATCAAACCTGAGACAGCTGTGTGCAAGGCAAACAAAAGCCCTACCCGCTGTGCTCCAGCCCCTATTATTTACTTATTTTTTAAGAAAAGTGAAAACAGAATTTATGGATTCTACCCTCTAATTTTAATTATCTCAATACTCTACATCACTATATCACTGTCATCCCGTTGTTTATCAATTCACTCGAGTGGGCACCAGTAACATCTCCATTCGTCCCTGAGATTTTAGCAGCCTCTCCTTACTCATCTTTCCCAATGATTGGAAGCTCTTTTAGGGTCAGAGGAATGAGATCTGTTATTATTACTATTTTTGGCGTATCAAATACACCACGGGGAGCTTGCCAGGCTCTGCCAGCTATTATACATAGTAAGAAAATATGTATTTAGCCCACGAACTAGTGATATCAATAAATCCTATGGTCATCAGATATTTGTGTCTACTAGTTCATGAGAATTAAAGAGATCCTATATCCTTCTAATGCATACTTTAGATAATATGAGAAGTCATAACAAAGAAGTCACCACAAAGCTCTTTTTCTATTAATCTATCACATATAATTAGATTAAAATTCTTTTACTGATCTCTCCTCAACCCCTCTTCATAACATTAAAATTCATTTTATTTTAACTGTTAGTTCATAAATTAGTGAAAAGACAACAATTAAGTGATGTCAACAACACTTAAAAAGTAGAAAATGAATGGACAAGAGACATTCTTACCACCACTGGCAAAGCCTAACTAAAGTGTTGAGTGAAATGCAGATGTAGTGCAAACCCAAAGATGGTTCAAGACTGGAAAGAAATGATGAGTGGTAGAGTAAAAATCTAGAGGACTGAGTTGAATACTTGATTGAGTTGCATTTTGACTCAGTCCCTTCCACTTTCAACCATATATTCAAATATATGTGCCCTATGTTTTACTTTGAAAAGATCCCACATTTTTAGCTCAGTGTTTTAAATAAGCACATTGCAAATAGCCATGGGCTAGGATGGATTCTGAGGGCTAAAACTATATTTGGTGTATGTTTAAATGTTGGACTGGAGTGATGGCACAGCGGGTAGGGCATTTGCCTTGCACATGGCCGACCCAGGTTCAATTCGTCCATCCCTCTTGGAGAGCCCAGCAAGCTACCGAGAGTATCCCGCCCGCACAGCAGAGCCTGGCAAGCTACCCATGGCATTTTCAATATGCCAAAAACAGTAACAAGTAGTCTCACAATGGAGACATAACTGGTGCCCACTTGAGCAAATTGATGAACAACAGGACAACAGTGCTACAGTGTATGTTCTCATTAATAATATAATTTATTAGTGAAATGAATGAAGTCTGATTGTTTTGTTAATATTGTTTGCACACAAATGTATTGTCGTTATGCATGTTGGTTTTTTAAATCTTAACTTCTGTTAATCAGATTTTCACTAGTATTTGATAAACTTTAAACAATTAATATTCAGTCATTTGAGCATTTATGTGTTAAGAAAAGTGTAAGATAGCAAAAGCAGTGAGATACTCAACTAAATTTAATAAGCATTTAGACTTGCTCAGCAGTTAATGTTTCAAGTTTAAATCATGTGTTTTAGAGAAAAAGACTGGAACCAAGGTAGAATGTTGAGTTCTTTTGATCTTGAGTAAAATTTCCAAATTTTATACCAAACATATGATAGTGCTGACCAGAGCTGGAAATGCTCGGCATAGCTCTTTGTCCATTCTTCCCTAACACAAGGTTACTAAGCAACATTTTCTCATAAAACAAATTATGTTTGGATGACACTGCACCCACAATTCCTGAGAAAGATGGTGATATGAAATAATAATGAATTGTGCTTCTCACTTGATCTTCTACGATATGAGAATTTCCTTTTCAAGACATTTCAAGGTGACACTATCTCTAATGACTAAATCAGTTTATTTGTCTTTAAAACACATCTATTTTACCATTGAATCTCTCAGTAGCCTGATAGAATATGGATAGTCAGTGAAGAAATAGAATATATTTAGGCATTGAGAGACTGAAAGGTATAGAAAAGGAAGTAATATTGCAGATGGTTTTCTGGCAGTATAGTGGAAAATCTAGATACTAATTCACACAAAATGTCAAAGAAATGCTATGCAATAGATATTAATTTTACAGCTGAGATAAAGCAAGAAATAATAGTCACTAAACTTCACTGGATTTTTAGTATCCCTTTGAAGAAAAGCATTATCTTCTATGTATTGTTTTAATGTGAGAAATATATTTATTTATTAAGAATTACCTTACTAATTACATTATTTTGTGCTCATGTATCCACAGTTATTGGCACTATTGCCTTGGGAAATAATTTGCTTTAGTTAATGAGAGTACTAAACATTAAGCAAGCATAGGTTTTAAAAATAGCTTATGCATTTCCTTTTTTCTTGGCTTTCTGCCACAAAACCATCATCACCACAAAAACAAGACTGGGATAACCTGATATCCTAAACAAGGCCAATCCAGGGTTATTGGCCCTCAACTAACCAACTAGTACATCTATAATCAAGGCCAGTTATACCCAGTGGAATTCTTCAGACAAAAGGAAGACTTAGAAGAGATCATTGTTTTAAAGCTCTTAGATCTAGGATATTTTATTATGGAGCACTAGCTCACTAATGATAGCACAAATGCTATACAAGGGATAGTTCATGAAAACTACTCATAGACTTTACATTCTTAATGCTTCACTTTAAAGCACATGGAACACCATTTCCCAAGTAAGTGTGTATTTATTTATTTAATTTTTTAAGTTGAATCACAGTGAGATACACAGTTACAAGGTTGTTCATGATTGGGTTTTAATTATATAATATTCCAACACCCATCCTTTCACAAGTGTACATTTCCCACCACCAATGTCTCCAGTTTCCGCCCCCATTCCCACTACCTGCATCTGTGGCAGGCACTTCTCTCTCTCTCTCTCTCTCTCCCTCTCTCTCCCCCCTCTCCCCTTCTCTCTCACTCACTCTCTGTCTCCTTTTGGGCAATATGGTTTGCAATACTGAAAGGTTATTATGTGTATCTCTTTACCTACTTTCAATACTCAATTCTTATCCAGGGTGATCATTTCTAACTATTATTGTCATACTTGTCCGTTCTCTATCCTAACTGCCTGCTGCCCCCCACACACTGTGACAATCTTCCAACCACTGACCAGTCCTTCTGGCTCCTGTTTTACCTGGTCGTGTATATTAGTTTCATGCTATTTTTTTATATCTCACAAATGAGTACAGTTATTCTATATAGGTCCCCCTCCTTCTGACTCACTTCACTCATCATGACACTCTCCATGTCCATCCATTTGTAAGTGAATTTCATTACTTTATTTTTTCCTAACAAGCTACGTAGTATTCCACTGTGTACATATGTCACACTTTTTATATCCAGTCATCTCTTCTCAGGCACTCAGGTTGTTAACAAGTTCTGGCTATTGTAAATAGTGCTACAATGAACATAGAAGTACAGAAGGTGTTCTGCTGTGTGTTTTGGGGCCCCAGGGTATATTCCCAGAAAAGATATTGCTGAGTCATATGGAAGTTCAATTTCTAGTTTTTTGAGGAACATCAATACTGTTTTCAAAAAAGGCAAGACCAGTTGACTTTCTCACCAACAATGAATGAGAGTCCCTTTCTCCCCACATCCACACCAGTATTGATTGTCCTTGTTCTTGTTCTTTTGGGTTTGAGCCAGTCTCTGTGGTGTGAGATGATACCTCACTGTTGTTTTGATTCACATCACCCTGATGATTGGTGCATTAGTGTAGGGAATGTATCTCCCTGATGATAGAAGTTTTTCATGTGCCTTTTGGCCATTTGGATTTCTTCTTTGAGGAAGTTTCTGTTCATTTCTTCTTCCCATTTTTTTAATTGAATCACTGTGACAAAAGTTACAAAGCTTTCGGGTTTAAGTCTCAGTCATATAATGATCAAACCCCCATCCCTTCACCAGTGCACCTGTTCCCCCAGCAAGAACCCCAATATACCCCCCTCCCACCCTCCCACCCCCACCCCCGCACCTGAGTGGCCAATGATCTTCACTTTATTCTCTCTATAATTTGGATACATTCAATATTTCAACAGAGAACTGACTATTAGTATTTGGAATTTCCCCCCAACAATCAAACCTGCTGAAAAGGAATCATTTGATAGTTTGTTTTCCATTGCTGAAAATGAAGATTATAGGAGCTTGCATGGCCTGAGCAGCCGCGCACGACATAGCCCCTCTGTTCCTTAAAGACTATGATCCGGGAGGTCTACTAACCCATTTTGGCACCCAGAGACTTATGAAAATGCATCTAGACTGTAAACTGAGCTAAAACAACAGAAATCTTCCCATTTTTTTGATTGGGTTGGATTTTTTTCCCCTAAAGTTCTACCAGTGTCCATCAGAAAATGGGCCAAAGAAATGAACAGAAACTTTTCCAAGGAAGAGATACAAATGGCTAAAAGGTACATGAAAAAATGCTCTGCATCACTAATCATCAGGGAGATGCAGATCAAAACAACCATGAGATACCACCTCACACCACAGAGAATGGCACACATCCAAAAGAACAAAAGCAACCGCTGTTGGAGAGGATGTGGGGAGAAAGGGACACTCCTGCACTGCTAGTGGGAATGCTGACTGGTCCAGCACCTTTGGAAAACAACACAGACGCTTCTCAAGAAATTAGAAATTGAGCTTCCATTTGATCCAGCAATACCACTTCTGGGAATATACCCTGGAGAAACAAAAAAGTATAGTCGAAATGACATCTGCACTTATATGTTCATCGCGGCACTGTTTACAATAGCCAGAACCTGGAAAAAAACCGAGTGCCCAAGAACAGATGACTGGTTAAAGAAACTTTGGTACATCTATACAATGGAATACTATGCAGCTGTTAGAAAAGATGAAGTCATGAACTTTGCATATAAGTGGATCAACATGGAAAGTATGCTAAGTGAAATGAGTCAGAGAGGGACAGACATAGAAAGATTGCACTCATCTGTGGAATATAAAATAACAGCGTAGGAGACTAATACCCAAGAATAGTAGTATACAATACCAGGAGGTTGACTCCATAGCTTGGAACTTGGCCTCACATGCTGGGGGAAAGTCATACCAAATGGAGAAGGGAACACCAAGTAAATTGTGAGTGGAGATCCTGCATGGTAAGGGAAATGCATGCTGAAAGTGGACTAGTGACCAAACATGATGGCCACTCAATACCCCTATTGCAGACCACAACACCCAAAAGGAGAGAGAGAGAAAAAATTGGAATGCCCTGCCACAGAGGCAGGGTGGGGTTGGGGGGATGGGATAGGGAGGTGGGAGGGATACTGGGTTCATTGATGGTGGAGAAAGGACACTGGTGGAGGGATGGGCTCCCAAACACTGCATGAGGGAAAAACAAGCACAAAATGTTTGAATCTGTAACTGTACACTCACTGTGACTCACTAATTAAAAAATAAAAAAATAAAGAATAAAAATAAATTAAAAAATTTTTTAAAAGATAAAAAAATAAAGTTCTACCAGTGTCTTATAAATGTTGGATATTAATCCCTTATCAGATGGATGTTGGGTAAATAATTTTTCCCATTTCTTGGGCTGTCTTTGTATCTTGGTAACTTTTTTTGAGGTGCAGAAAATTCTTAGTTTAATGTAGGCCCATTTGTTTATCTTTGCTTCCATTTGCTTGGTCAGTGGTGTTTCATCTTTGAAGATGCCTTTAGCTTCAGTGTCCTGGAGTGGTTGGCCTACATTTTCCTCCTTGTACCTTATGGATTCAGGCGTTATGTTGAGGTCTTTGATCTAATTTGATCTGACTTTTCTGCATGTCATTAAATACAGGTCTAGGTTCTTTTTTTTTTTAATTGAATCACCGTGAGAAAAGTTACAATAAGTCTCAGTCATACAATGATCAAATGTGTGTTCACAAAGGAGGAGAGTGGCGCTCTATTTCTCCCGCCACCTGAGTTCGGTAGTCTCACGCCACTTCCCCCACCCCCAGGGAGGCTGATGGAAATGGGCAGGCAAAGGAAGGAACAAGGGCCACACTGGTCAGTATCAATTGCAGTTTATTCCAATCTCCATTCTCCTTCTGCTTCTGTCTCTCAGCCCCTCTGCTTCTCTCTCTCCCGAACCCCTCTCACTCTCACTTCTTTTGCCTTGCACTCTGCTTCTGTGTATTCTCCTATTTCTCCTACAATCTTAATTTATATAGCAATCACATAGGGTGGTGAAATGAAGGTGGGTTGAACATTAACAAATCAAAAAGAGGGGTAAAACAACTCCTCCAGGAGATTAACAAAATCTCATCTAAGTAGATTACTCCAGATTATTAGGAGATCTGCTCAAGGGTGGGATCCAAAGAAGGGTGTGTTGTTTTCTTCTTTCTTTAGCTATTAATCCACTTAAATAGTTGTAGTAAATCTACTTCTAATATTTCTAACAATGTTATTCTGTATGAGCACAGTAAGAGATATAAACTTAAAGTTTGGTTTTTCCTGGGGACCTCTCACTATACATTCCAGACCACAGTTCTCAGGCCAAGTTAATCTTCCTAACCCCAGCAGGGTCCTAATCTTGTCATTACTTTTGGATCACGACAGCCTTTGCCCATGATCATGCCCTCAATTTATAGTTGAGTATTGTGGCGCTTTGACCTGGCCCATTTCGATGTCAGGGTAGCTCACAGCTTGCCCTGGATCCTTTCAGTCCCTCATCGGGACCCTGCTTTTGGGGTGCTAGGAACTAAGGAAAACTGAGTTGAGAAAGCAGATGCCCAGGAGTAAATATTATTGGAGTCAATCAACTCCCAAGTTACAAAGCATAATATTAACCGTCTTCCTGTGTCCATACAGAAAGGACATTGCTTTAAGGTAAACTATGCAAAAGACACTAACTTATAATACAAGTTCAGAGTCCTTAGAAGGATCTGATCTTACAAGCTAACAGAATCTGATTAGGGGAAAAGGTGATTAACTGGTTGGGAAGGAGGTACAGAGAAGAGTTTACAGATAAACAAAGGAATGGGAGTGAGTGACTCAGGAGCACTGTGATGGGTGTAACCTGATAAACCTAAGTTTCCTAAAGCAAGGCTAAAAGGACAAACCCAATGTTATCCTACAATCAAACACCCATCCCTTCACCATTGCACATGTTCCACCACTAAGAACTCCAGTATACCCCCACCCAACCCCCACCCTCCCTGTGTGGCAGATGATTTTTACTTTACTTTCTCTTTACTTTGATTACATTCACTTTTTGACAGAAAACCCACTATTATTATTTGGAATTTCCCCCGAACAGACAGACCTGCCAAAAAGGCATCATTAGATAATTTGTTTTCTATTGCTGATAATTAAGAGTATATGATGTCTCACGGCCACAATAGCAGCCACACGGTTTTGGAATTCTGGTATTTTAGTAATTAAATCCAGAGGTATTTTTGCCAGCAGGTGCTGCATTCCGAGATTGGTTTGTGTGCCTCTGGGATCATGGCCCTTCAGGAACAGAGGAGCCATTCGTGGGCGGCCACTCGGGGTCTCGTCTGGGCAGGGAACAGGGCCGGTTCTTCCCCACCCACCCCCGCCCATTGTGAGATTTCCCACGCACCCCATCACTGCATTCTGAGATTGGTTTGTGTGCCTCTGGGATCATGGCTGTTCAGGAGCGGAGGAGCCGTTCCTGAGCATTTTTTTATATATCAGGAAAGGTCACACAGTCGCGTGAGTGGCTGCATGGTTTGGAGAAATAGTCCTGGCCCCCACATACCGGACCCATGTTTGTAGAAGCTCATGGTTGCCAGGATTCCATATGGAGAAGGCAGAGAGACTGAACCTGCTCCATATGGGGCACCCCGGTGTTATCAGCTCGGTCTGGGGTCCAGAGCATTCTCGGGCACTGTGATGCCTGCCAGCCAGGATTCTTCACTGCTGAGTGTGGCAAGATGGCGCCAGGGGCAGGTTGAGGGTATGACTTCTGGGGTCAGGGGCAGGCTTTAAGCCAGCATGGAACTGCTGAGTTCCAGTGCCCCCATGCAGTTTGGAAAAATAGTCTTGGTCCCCACATACCGGAGCCATGTTTGTAGAAGCTCATGGCCACTGCGATTCCATCTGGAGAAGGTGGGGAGACTGCACCTGCTCCATCTGGGACACCCCGGTGTTATTGGTTCAGGCTGGGGTCCAGAGGATTCTTCAGCATTGTGGTACCCACTGGTCAGAATTCTTCACTGCTGAGCCCTGGATTCATTTTTTTTTTTACATGTAGCTGCCCAGTTTTCCCAGCAAGTCCTGTGAAAGAGACTTTCCTTGCTCCACTTCATATTTCTTACTCCTTTATCAAAGATTATTAAAGAAGTGTTTTTTAAAAATCATTCATTATTGCCCCATAGTTGGAAGCCTGTCTTGTGAGCTGTGGAAGAAGACAGCTGGAATAGAGAAGGGATCACTAAGACAATGATGGTTGGAGCAATCGTTCAAGATGGGAGATGTGTGCTGAATGCAGATAAAGAACCAAATGTGATAACCTCTCAGTATCTGCATTGCAAACCATAATGCCCATAGAGAGAAAGTATGGGAGAAGTTGTCTGCCATGGAGGAAGGGGGAAGGTGGGTAAGGGGGGGGTATACTGGGGATATTGATTGTGGGGAATGTGCACCGGTGTTTGATCATTGTATGAGTATAACTCAAACATGAAAGCTTGTAATGGTATCTCATGGTGATTTAATAATAATAATAATAATAATTCATGTGTATGTGTCAGCTTCTTGAATGTATTTGTAATTATACTTCATAATCATTTTTTCAAGGAAGAAAACTAGCCTTACTCAAAGCAATATTAGAAATTATTGGAAAGTAAATAGAATTTTTACTGTGGTGTAAGGAATTATTAAATTGTTTAAAAGGAGTGAAGTTATATAATTGCATCTAAATTTTAGGATGGGGCAACTCAGTAAGTACGGAAACTAAATGTTTTCAGAGAAGCTAAGTTTAAAAGTTGTTTCTCTAGAAAACATTTTCATGCTTTAGGTTTATTTTCTTATTATTGTAATCAACATTCTATTTAGCCTTAAACTTTTCACTGGAATACTGTAAAAATTAAGAACATGAATTTAAGGTAATCAGTCTTGACTTGTGAATCTGGGAAAATGTGCTTGTGACAAACACGTAAATCCACTTTTTACTCCTCATTCACCAATTTGTGTTGAGATTATTTTTCCTCATCAAATGTTTACCCACCTGTGGTTCAACAATATCTCTAACCTCAGAGAAAGGAATGAAACTACAGTAAATTTTAAGCATTCTCATCAGAACCATTGATGCAATACATGGAATAAACACATTATATAGCGATCTCAGTGAAAAAGAAAATCTTGTAATTCGTAAGTGACTTAAGTAAAACATAATAGTATTTTTAAACTTTATTTAAACAACATGATTTACAAAGTTGCTCATGATACAGTTTTTTCAGGCATTCACTGTTCCAACACCAATCCAATCATTAATATGATCTTCCCTCCACTAATATCCCTTTTCCCAACCTCCTCCCAAAAGTTTGGCCATCTCAGGGGGCCAAATTTATATTTCTTGTTAAAACAAAGCAGCAAGGGAATTATAAAAAATAATAGTTCAGTAAAAGAAAGTTTATGACAACTGTTATATCGGCAGTGGTATCACTAAAGTCATTGACAGGATTTACTGAGCTGGTTAGTGCTTGTTGAGCATTTTGTGCTATTGTTTTTGCTCAACGAGTTTAGTGGACTTCTACACAAGTTTCCCATAAAATTAGTGTTGGGAAATTTGGACTCTGTACATTCACCAATACTCAAAGAAAGACCAAGCAGTTAATTGTCCCAGGTAGGCCAGTCTCCAGCTTAAACTTCTGGGCTCTCCCAGAATTGGGGCAGGCCTGTTCCCTACCCTGCCCAGAGGCCCAGTGACCCACACCCACACCCACACCTAACATCCCAGGCAGAAAAACATGATGGTATTTAAAAACTACTCCATATTTTCTCTTTTATAATTCAATATTTTTGTTGGAATGATATATATTTATGTTAATTATTTTCTGCTTTCTACAGCAAACTATGAAGAATAAGGAGAAAAGACATGCTCTGTAATACAACTAGGGTAGTCTTCCTTCAGACAAAAGGAAGCTAGTGAACCTAGATTAGACGTCAGAGAGCACCGGTAAATGTACAGTTCTGTTTTGACCAGTGTGCTTTAGAGGATCTGAAAAAATAAATCAAGTAATTGAAAAATTTAAGAGACTATTTATTAGAGACTATGAAAAGCCTGAGATGTGGTAAAAATGGAACTCTCATTTATTGCTGATAAGGACGTTGTCTCATCCAAATCCTGTGGAAAACAGTATGGAGATTTCTAAGTAAAATAAGCATTGATCTGTCATATGTACCAATAATTTAACTCCTGGATATCTACCCCCAGTATGCAAAAGCATTCATTCTAAAGGACATATGCACACCATTATTCATTGCAGCACTGAGTATAATAGTTAAGATATGGAATTAACCTATGTGTCTAATGACAAATAAGTGGATTATAGAGAAGTGATTTATATACACAATGAAATATATGCAGCCGCAGGAATGAAGAAATCATGTAATTCTCTGCAACTTGGATGAACTGAAGGATATCATGGTAAGTGAAATAAGTCAGAAAAAGTACAAACAAGAGATGATCTCACTTATCTGTGTATATAGAATAACTGTATGAAGGAATGCAAGGTATTAAAGGGGGATAACTCAATCACCCTTAGCCCCAGAATATAGAAAGGAAAAGAACAGAAAGGGAAAAAATAGAGGCTAGCTAGAAGATACAGAAAGAATGTAACAGGGAGCAGAGGTCAAGGGCTTCAAGTACATTGCTGGTATAGATGAGTTGTATAGTTATATACTCAAATCTCAGAATAAACTACATTGAAAGCATTTAATTCAAACTATAACAACCAAACTTTAAAATGTGCTCATTAAGGAGGCAGGCTTGGGGGTGGGAGTGAGGTGGAAGGGAACCTGGGGAGAGTGGTGGAGAGAAGTGATACTATTGATGAGACTGTTAGTTATAAATAGCTTTGTAAATCACTATGTCTTAATAAAAAATAATATAGGGACTTTAAAAAATGGAATTACAGTGAGATATACAGTTCAAAATTGTTCATCATTGGGTTTCAGTCATATAATGTTCCAACACCAGTCACTTCACCAGTGTACGTTTCCTACAATGTCCTCAGTTTTCCACCTCCCGTGTGCCCCCCTCCCCCGCAACCTCTATGACAGGCACCTCTGTCTCTGTCTTTTTTTTTTATTAAATTTTTTATTGAGTCACCATGTGGAAAGTTACAAAGTTTTCAGATTTAAATCTCAGTTATACAATGCTCGAATACCCATCCCTTCACCAGTGCTCATATTCCACCACCAAGAATCCCAGTATAGCTCCACCCCGCCCCCTCACACCCTAAACCCCTCCACGCCCCTAGCCCCCCCACCCTAAGCCCCCCCCGCCTGTGTAACTAATAAATTTCACTTTACTTTCACTTTGATTGCATACAATATTTCAACAAAACTCACTATTATTGTTTGGAGAGTCTCTCCCCTAAAGTCAGACCTGCTGAAAAGGAAGCATTAGATAATTTGTTTTCCATTGCTGAGGATGAAGAGGTATGAGGTCGAGTGACCACACTTAGCGGCCTCTCAGTTTTGGGTTTCTGTAATTTAGTATTTTAGTAACTAAGTCCAGAGAGATATCTGCCAGAAGTTGCATCGTTGCCAACTTGTACTTCTCAGTTACATTATATTCCACATATGAGTGCAATCTTTCTATGTCTGTCTCTTTCTTTCTGACTCATTTCACTCAACATGATACTTTCCATGTTGATCCACTTGTATGCAAATTTCATGACTTCATGTTTCCTGACAGCTACATAGTATTCCATTGTGTAAATATACCAGAGTTTCTTTAGCCAATCATCTGTTTTCGGGCACTCTGGTTTTTTCCATATTGTGGCTATTGTGAACAGAGCGGCAATGAACATGGAAATGCAGATGTCATCTCTACTATATCTTTTTGCCTCTCCGGGATATATTCCCAGGAGTGGTATTGCTGGGTCAAATGGGAGCTCAATTTCTAACTTTTTGAGAATCGTCCATATTGTTTTCCAAAAGGGCTGAACCAGTCGGCATTCCCACCAGCAGTGAAGGAGAGTCCCTTTCTCCCCACATCCACGCCAACACCGGTTGCTTTTGTTTTTGGGGATGTGGGCCAGTCTCTGTGGTGTGAGATGATATCTCATTGTTGTTTTGATCTGTATCTCCCTGATGATTAGTGATGTTGAACATTTTCTCATGTGCTTCTTAGCCATTCGGATTTCTTCTTTGGAAAAGTTTCTGCTCATTTCATCAGCCCATTTTTTGATCGGGTTGGCAGTTTTCTTCTTGTGGAGTTCAACCAGTGCATTGTATATCCTTGTTATCAACCCTTTATCGGATGGGTACTGCGTAAATATCCTTTCCCATTCTGTAGACTGTCTTTGTATTTTGGTCACTGTTTCTTTTGAGTTGCAGAAGCTTCTTAGTTTGAGATAGTCCCATTTATTTATCTTTGTTTTCACTAGCTTGGCCAGTGGCGTGTCAACTTTGAAGATACCTTTGGCTTCAATGTCATGGAGGGTTTCTCTGTCTCTGTCTTTCTGTCTTCTCTATATCTCTGTCTCTGACTCTGTCTATCTGTCTGTCTGTCTGTCTGTCTGTCTGTCTCTCTCACTTCTCTCTCTCTCCCTCCTTTTGCGCAGTGTGATTTGCGATATAGATACTGAGATGTTATCCTGTGTGTTCCTTTACCTATTGCCAGCATGCACTTCTTATCCAGAGTGATCGTTATTTTTGTCATAATGGTCCCTTCTCTGTCCCAACTGCCTTTTCCACCAGCGCTTGAGGCAGGCTTCCAATTGTGGACTCATAATCCTGGCCCTTTTTACAATTGCTCTTGAGTTTTAGTCTCATATTGGTTTTTTTTTATATATCCTGCATAAGAGTTCAATCATTCTATGTCTATCCCTTTCCTTCTAACACTTTATGTGTCACTGTATCACTGGCATCCCGTTGTTCATTGATTTACCCAAGCAGGTGCCAGTAACATCTCCATTCATTAAAAAAAATTATTTAGATTTCCACCTGGTACTAGTCAGCACCATATTAGATAGTACAGATCACAGGATACACCTTAGTTTCAAATCCAGTGGGTATAAAATGAGGGCTCCAGAATTTGCATTTATAATATGTTCTTAGGTGATTCTGGCCCACACACTAAGAATCATTAAACTGTTATCCAGCATTTAGATTTCCAGGACACAACATGGTTCAGAGAAAGTAGCACTAATTGTTATATAATTACTAATTAAAAATGTACACACAACGTATGTGTACACACATTCACACACATACACACACATATATATATGTACATATATATATATATACACACACACGAGATCACTACACTTAGAATTGTCTCTACTACTCTAAGATAATAGGGCAGGTGGAGATCATACAGATATAAACTGTTTTGCCATGTCTTGGAAAAATGAGATTAGCTTAAATCAGAACATAATGCTGCTGCTTGTGTGGCCCGGAGTCTTAGTTCCACTCCAGCAGGAGATAAAAGAGAAAAATCCTACATCAACATTCCCAAAAAGCACCTGGCAAAATCCATATACCAGAAAACTTGATAGTTTTCTGCATGTTTGTTTGTTTATTATATGTGACATCAACAAATCACCTTATTAGTTTCAGAAATGTACTATTAAAATCAGTGTAGGTGAACATTGATCTTAACAACACTTTAGCCGTAGTTCTTGAAAAGTGCATATTTCAGGGACAAGAATGATAATAAAATTTCCTAATCCTCCTTCTAAATATTTTTCCTCATTTAAAAATAGGGAAATATTAGGATATATTATTATAACACATCAAGAAATTTCAAAGAGATATCCTTTCTGTCTTAGCCATAATATTAAAAATAAATGTGGGCCAGAGTGATAGTGCAATGGGTAGGGAGCTTGCCTTGTATGCAACTGACGCAGGTTCAATCCCTGATATCCCATATGGTCCCCTGAACACTGCCTGGAGTAATTCCTGTGTGATGAGCCAGCAATGACCCCTGAGTATCCCTGGATGTGGTCTCAAAACCAAAATAAATAAATAAAATAAAATAAAAATAAATGTGTTCTCAGTGGATGAATAACACCCAAAGGCTAGGGGTGGAGTGGAGTCTTTTCAGAAGCTCTACTTTTTATTTATTTATTATTATTATTATTTTGCTTTTTGGTTCACACCCGGCGATTCTCAGGGATTGCTCCTGGCTTTGCACTCAGGAATTACTCCTGGTGGTGCTCAGGGGACCATATGGGATGCTGGGAATCAAACCCGGGTTGGCCGAGTGCAAGGCAAATGCCCTACCTGCTGTGATATCGTTTCAGCCCCAGAAGCTCTACTTTTTAATGTCAGTTGAAAAACTTCATTCCTTGATAGTTTCTCAAAGTTAATTATAGCGAATTATTTTGTTGCCAATACCTATATTGGGTTATTGGAATCTTCACTTGCATTTAACTTTTAACTTGTTAAATGACTTATTTTCAAGGAAACATTATAACAAAATATCTTTAAATTAACTCTAAAATATTGCATGTGTACAGATGTAAAATGTATTCTTCTTGCCTATGTGGAAGACTCGTTGCATTCATACATCTTGTTTATCATGTCTTTGTGTATGAATGCTTGTCAGTTTCCTCCCACATCGACTTTGGATTTACCATGACTTGCATCAGTAATGAACTTGACATAAACAGAGAATTTACAGAACTTATGCACATTATTCTCCTCATATTCCAATGCTTTCACAAAGATTACATTCTCAGGAGAGTTTGCTACAGGATAAAAGATGTGGAACAGAGTTGAGTCCGCACAGGTGTCCCAGCTAAAGCCCCAGATTTGTGAGAGAATCTAGCCAGAATAAGCAATTTTGCCTACTGAACCAGTCACTGTCTATAGAGTTTCGAAAGAATTCAGCTGATTGCAAAAATTCAGTCTAGTGAATATGCTCACCAGAACTGTAGATCATGAGAAATGAGAATTGAAAGTTTAATTTATTATTTTTGTGCTGCTTTTTTATAGAGCAAGACCCGACAAATACAATATTTTGGCTTAATGGGAGTTCTGAATGTGACAGTTCTAAGATATGATATAGAACTAAAGCTATTTATTCTATATACAGCTTTTTTTCTGATTCTTCTTCTTTTTGGGGGGGAGTCGATGCACAGGGGTTACTCCTGGCTCATGCACTCGGGAATAACTCTTAGCGGTGCTTGGGGGACCATATAGGATGCTGGGAATCGAACCTGGGTTGGCCAGTGCAAGGCAAATGCCCTACTCACTGTGCTATCGCTCCAGCCCCTCTGACTCTTCTTATGTTTTCTATAGCTTAAAAGTTTAAAGTAGGAAGAACTTAAAACTTTATTCTACATGTCAGAAAGTCATCATAACAAAGTGAGGATGCTGAAAGGGAGCAAATTCACTACATGATCATAGTCCTAAGATTACGTGAAAACAAGACAAAAATCATCTTTCACTTCAGACACATATTCTGATATCTCTTGCTTGCTTTCTACTTTGCAAATTCTACTCGGGTTCCTGTGGCATAAATTGTCCACTAGCATCAGGCAGGTTGTCTGATTTTTCTCTGAGCAGAATTCCTGCTGATACACATCTCTGTTCTCTGCTCAGCTGTCCCATCCTGCAGCTACGCTTCTAAAGTTACAGGACAGTTTCTAACTTTGTGCCTGTCCCGAGGCATCAGGACCAAGGCACATGATTTGTAATTTATGAGGACACCCACAGAGCTGTCACTTGCAAGGCAGGTGTTGAGAAAATGGCAAGCAGCTCTAGGAAAGAAAAGGACTCTGATCTCACCCCTGAATAATGGTGGCTAACCTAGTCATGGATAGAAAGCGTTGACATAAGCGAGCTTTAAAAATAGTGATGGCTCATCTTGCTGAAGGTATTCTTTATTGGTCTCTACACAGTGCATATAATAGGATTTAAGTAATCTATGAAAAAACTAGGTGATGTATTTACTCTCAAGCTACTTTATGTTTTCGAACTCATCTTGCATTAAACTACTTATTTCAGCGACCCTATAGATAAACAGAACTAGCCAAAATTGAAATTTAATAATACTAAAGGATGCGACAAATAAAATCAATCTCCTTAACAACGGTATAAAACAGAAACCAAAACAAATTGGCTTGAGAATTAGGTAAAAATTAGTTGCCAACAAAACCCCAGTCAAATAAAAATTCAAAATTAAATAAACCATAAATCAATATTTTAGTTGCTTAGTTATTTTTATGTTAGCTGAGTTAACTCTCCTTGTGGCTTATTTCACATTCCACCTTATGGTGATATTTCAGATCCTAATAAAGTGTGTTCTAATTCTAAGTTGATTTGGAAAGGTAGAAGTCTGTTTTATAAGTAAAAATGGAGTGAAAGTATCAAAGCAATTCCAAAGTGCCACGAAGCGCACGTCGCAACTCTGGGTGGAAAGAATATCAGCTAGGAAGCAATCTGAGCTGTGAAATCAAATGACGTCATGATGAAAAGGCTCCAGGATTTAAAAAATATTGCTTACTGATAGGAAGCTCAACTTTCCATCTTGGTTCAGAGAGGTCCAGGGGGATGTCTCTGTTACAATGAAAGTTCAGCCGACTTCACACCATACAAAAACCACAATGAACATAGAGACTCAAATATCAGGCTTATTACTGCTTGCAATTGGAGCTTTCATACTGGCAAAACCAGAGGATTTTTTTCTTCCTTTAGTGAGGACATATCAAATTGGCAGGCATTTCCTGCTACCACATTCTTAAAATCTTCCCTCTAGACATAATTTGCATGCCAAAAATTATATCCCACATTCTTCTTATCGATTTTATATGTTGTATATTAATAAACAATCAGAAAACCACTTGATGACATAAGCCATTGTGTCCTGCTTCTCCTGCTTCTATCATAAATGACAAGGGCTGAAAAGAACAGTTAAGGAGGTTCTGGACAACCCCAAGCCACTATTTTGGCTCCTGGCCTGGAAAAACTCCTGACAGAAAGTTTGTCTGGTGCTCTTGGCAGAGACCCATGAGATCTAGTAAAATGCCAAAGAGGAGGCAGCATGACATCAAGAGGGAAACACGCTGCAAGGCAAAAGGGCTCGGCTTCACCAAAGGCAGCGTTTGTAACATAATTATTGGCTTGTTGTATGATTGCATTGTGGGTTTTGAAATGGGGTACTGTATTATCTCCTCAATTTTTCTTTGGTGGCTTTTAACACAGAGCTAAACTCCCATTTATTTCGATCTTTCTAATAAATAGCAAATTAAGTCATGGTGGATCAAGAGATATCTGCAGAATGTCCTTTTTCCTTTGCAAGAATTCAAGCAATTGATTTGTACATTGTTTTAGTTTTTCTTCCCAAGATCACGGTCCTTTCTTGGATGGTGCTTTAGCTAGATCAATAGGAAAGGGTCTGATGGGAAGACCAGAGGTTCAGGACCTCGAGGTGAAGGTGACTGAAATAGTGGGAGATCATCAAATATTTCACATCTAATCTTAACTCAACAACTGTGCTCACCAACTTGATCTCCTTCAAGGATTTCTGAAATCAGATTTCTTTATTGTTGGTCTTCTCTCTCACCTACCTACACTCCCACAAACTAGCTGAATCTGGAAAAGTGACAAGCTACAGGGGAGTGGGGCTGAAAGAAGGAAGGTTTGTCTGAGGCACTCAGCTGTTGGAAAATCTCTAAAGATCCATTGGCAAGCAAGCATTTTTTAGAGTTCCAAGTAGTGTCGGAATGCATATTAGTAAAACAATAGCAGAAAGTATTAACTTATGTAGTGGGAAGAAAGCTAGATAGTAGAAACAGCCAATGAACACAGGCCTCAAATTTTGGGGGTTCCACTGCAAGATCTGCTCCAGCTTGAAGAATGAAAACAAAAAATTCATGGGAACAAAATTTTACAACCCATTATACCCTTCACTCTTTCATATCCCAGTGGTGCCTGCAGTTTACCATAAGCGGTTTACTCTTTCACATATTTTAAGAAAATAGACCTGATTTTTGATTTATTAATTAAGGCAAGGTTTATTATTTATTATTTAAGGCAAGGCTCCAACGATATCTTTAAGTTTACAGACTTCTAAATTTGGATAAGAAATTTACCTATATATATGCATATTGCATATATACATATATATTTACATATACATATACATTTATATATTTGTATAATCTCTCTAATCTTTAGTTCATTTAAAAACTGGGGTCACAGGGGCATGCTACTATTTGATATTGTTAAAAAGATAAATCAATATAATATATATCTGATAGTATATACATATAAAATATGATAATATACATCAAGATAATATAAGCATAATATACAATGGACAATGTCAGACATATTGGTAGCAACCATATGTCCCTTATAATGTTAGGTATAGTGATATAACAATTACTAATTTTCTATATGCTATGGACCTGGTGCCCTTTAAAATAAGTTTTCTCACCCTCTTCAACATTCCTCCCAAATACGGTTAGCATTGTTAGTGAAATACCACAAAAGAATTTAAGACATTTTAGAATGAGTAAAATAGAATCTAACAGAATAGAATAACGAAATGAGTAGAATAACTCTAGACTTACATGAATAAATAAGTACATAAGGCTCATCTATAAAACACTTTTTATTTATACATTGATCATAAGAAATGATGTATTGGGAATGGAGCAATATTACAGTGGGTAGGGCATTTGCCTTGCACGCGGCTGATCTGAGTTCAATCCCCAGCATCCCATATGGTCTCCCAAAGATGGCCAGAAGTAATTCCTGAGTGCAGAACCAGGAGTAAACCCAGAGCATCGCTGGGTGTGACCCCCCCAAAAAAAATAGCAAAAAAAAAAAAACGAAATGATGTATTGACAAGAGAAATAATTAGGCACTGGGGACTGGGGAAATAGAGGCAGGATAAAATTAGGAGAAGGAAAAGACCTTGCTCAGAGAATAAAAACAAAAGGAATGTCAAAGGAGCAAACCTGATTCATAGCCAGTGACCATCTTAACCTTCTGCCTGTCTCTGTCTTGATTTCAAAGTTAAAGGACACTGGAGAGAGAAGACTGGCTGCTTTAGACCTAATGAGAAGATTTTTTAAATGCTTGATCACCTCTCTCTCTCTTGTTTGAAAGGTATAAAAAGAAGGGAAGATCTCCTCATAGGATTTCCCTCTTGAAACATCCTCCCATACTATGGATGCTTTCCCTCCCTCCCTCCCTACCTCCCTCCCTCCCTCTCTTCCTTCCTTCCTTCCTTCCTTCCTTCCTTCCTTCCTTCCTTCCTTCCTTCCTTCCTTCCTTCCTTCCTTCCTTCCTTCCTTCCTTCCTTCCTTCCTTCCTTCCTTCCTCCCTCCCTCCCTCCCTCCCTTCCTTGCTTCTTTCCTTCATCTTCCTCATCCTCTCTTTCTTCCTCTCTTTCTCTCTTTATTTCATTCTTCTAATGAAATCTGCTTTAGTTCAAATATTTTTGTTTCCTCTCTTGGTTCGACTCTTTGGTGGCCAGAAACAGAGTTTACACTAACACAAATGAAACCTCCCCGCCTTGTTACCAAACCTAGGTTTATGTGTTCAAGGCTCAAAGGTCAATTATTTGAGCATTAAGTGTTGAGGAGAGAGAGAGAAAAAAGAAGAGTTGTAATTCAGGTGCTAGCAACCTTAGAAGATTTTGAAGTCTTCACATTCTAAAAACTCTTATTTTGGGGTTCACAGTGGTGTTTTCCTAGAAGAAGTACAGGGAAGAAAGGGTGAGCTTCAGACGAGTGAGTGCCATAATGATCTATAAAATCCTCTGGTGGGCTGCTCCCCTCAGGCATACTGTCTTCTCCACAGACCTAAATAAAGAAAGGGGTTAGGCTTTTGGGCATAAGATAAACTAAGGATAGTTAGTTTAATCTCAAAATCTTGAGATTTTGAGGCAAGAACAGTTGTTTATATTTAATATTGATCTTTCTCCTAGTTTCAATTTTATTTTACTTTTGGCTCATCCTTATGCATCTGAAAGTGACTTTTATAAATATTTGTTCATTTTTCTCATCTTCCTTTTTTGAAATCCCATTCCTAAAGTACTTTTCTTCTCACACAGAATTGTGTGATGCGTGCTTTCTATCTCTGCACAGTCAATTACTGTTTTCTTGGGGCTGGAGCAACAGCAGGTAGGGTGTTTGTTTGCCTTGCATGCAGCCGACCTGGGTTCAATTCCCAGCATCCCATCTGGTACCCCAAGCACCACCAGGAGTAATTCCTGAGTGCAAATCCAGGAATAACCCCTGTGCATTGCTGGGTGTGACCCCAAAAGAAAAACAAACAAACAAAAAAATCCAATCAATTACTGTTTTCTTTTTTTTGTGACACTCTGAGGATTTCTTTGACATAGGTAAATGGATCAGTTAACTGTCACATAATGAAAAACACTGAAGTCAGTGCCTTACAATCATCTATAAAGCTTATGCATCTGTGGTCTGACCAAAGATGAGCTGATCTAGACTGGTTTTAGATAATAGTATTTACTGACTATACCTAGACTTGGCTGTGCAGGTTAGATAAGGAGTAACCAACCCATCTGAGTTCTGTTGCTCATAATTCTGGTAATATAGCTATAATTCCATTTTAGACTACATTGACAGAATATGAACGTTGCATGTGTGACCTGGAGTTGACCTCTAAGACCATGAAAGAAAGAAAATATTCCAGGGGCCAGAGCAAATAGCTTGCATGTGACCAACCCAGGTTCAATTCCTGGCATCACATCTGATTCCTTGAGCATCACCAGGAGTGATTCCTGAGCACAGAACCAGGAGTAAGCCCTGAGCACTACCAGGTATGCCCAAAAACAATAAAAAAAAATTCTAGAGAGATCTCCACAGACCTCACACCAGGCTGAGTCTCATCCGGGTCATCCTGGATGGGGGAAGC
Organism: Sorex araneus; assembly: GCF_027595985.1. Taxonomy (NCBI): domain Eukaryota; kingdom Metazoa; phylum Chordata; class Mammalia; order Eulipotyphla; family Soricidae; genus Sorex; species Sorex araneus. The sequence continues at coordinate 143,229,651 of NC_073305.1, forward strand.
TAAGCCCAACACCAGCCCAAACAGACCCCTGGCAGCCAAAAAACTCCATAACCCAATCATCACCATGCTTACAGCTGGGCTCCGCAGGCTCAGATGAACCTCATCCAGGAATGAATCTATTGAAAAACTCAGGTATTCAGATTTTGTGACTGAAATTTCTAGGCTCTCATGGAGTCAGAAATGGGTGACTTCCCCCACCCAGTATTCCTCCAGAAGCCTGGGAGTCACACCCACCAACTGCCTCTGGCACCTTATAAGGTCATTAATGGCCATGATCCAAAGGCTCAAATAAATCTCAGAAGAGATCAACAAACTGCAGAGATGCTCTGGACCCCAAAGTCATCATGTAGTTAAAAATTTAACTCCAAGCTGTATAAACACATTCAAAATTTTAGAATTCTTGGAGTCCACCACTGACATACTAAGAGTTATACACCACATTGGCTGAGAAGTAAAGTAGAAGGAACCAATCTCAAATAATAAAATATTAGCACACAAGGATCAACTTAATAACATGTTAGTAATCTCATGCAAGGATTTAATGGATCCAGGGTAAGATACAAAATCTTCACACATTTTTTTCTAAGGATATCTTTTTGATCATTTTTAGTGAATTATTTTAATAAGCAATACACACTAAATTATTTAGGGACTGCTATTGGGATTGAAAAAATTGAAAATAATGGTGGTGGGAAGGTGTAATGATGGTGGGATTGATGTTGGAATAGTGAATGTAATAAATCATAAACAAATTTATAAAAACAAAATAAAATTTTAAAAAATATTGGGGCTGGAGCAATAGCACAGCGGGTAGGGCGTTTGCCTTGCACGCGGCCGACCCAGGTTTGATTCCCAATATCCCATATGGTCCCCTGAGCACCGCCAGGAGTAATTCCTGAGTGCAGAGCCAGGAGTAACCCCTTTGCATTGCTGGGTATGACCCCCCGCCAAAATAAATAAATAACATCCCGGGGATGCAGGGATGGTTTAACATTCGGAAATCAATCAACATAATCCATCACATCAACAAAAGTAAAGATAAAAACCATATGATCATATCAATAGATGCAGAGAAAGCATTTGACAAGATCCAACACCCATTCATGATAAAAACTCTCACCAAAATGGGTTTTGGAGGAACTTTTCTGAAGATAGTCAAAGCCATCTACCATGAACCTATGGCAAGCATTATCATCAATAGAGAAAAACTAAGGGCGTTTCCTCTAAGATCGGGGACAAGACAAGGATGTCCACTCTCACCACTTCTCTTTAATATAGTACTGGAAGTATTAGCAATAGCCATCAGGCAAGAAAAAGATATTAAGGGGATTCAGATTGGAAAGGAAGAAATCAAGCTCTCACTATTCGCAGATGATATGATGCTATACCTAGAGAAACCTAAAAGCTCTAGTAAGAAACTCTTAGAAACAATTGACCTATACAGTAAAGTCGCAGGCTATAAAATCAATACCCAAAAATCCATGGCCTTCCTATATGCAAACAATGAGACAGAGGAAAGGGACATGAAAAAAGCAATCCCATTCACAATTGTGTCCCAGAAAATCAAATACCTTGGAATCAGCTTAACTAAAGAAGTAAAGGACCTCTACAAAGAAAACTATAAAATGCTACTCCATGAAATAAAAGAGGACATGAGGAAATGGAAACATATACCCTGCTCATGGATAGGGAGAATAAGCATTGTCAAAATGGCAATACTCCCAAAAGCATTATACAGATTTAACGCGATCCCTATAGAGATACCCATGGCATTCTTCAAAGAAACGGAGTAAGCAATCCTGAAATTCATATGGAGCAATAAACGCCCACGGATAGCTAAAACAATTCTTGGGAAAAAGATGATGGGAGGCATTACCCTCCCCAACCTTAAACTCTACTACAAAGCGGTAACAATTAAAACAGCATGGTACTGGAACAAAAGCAGAACTGCAGACCAATGGAACAGGGTGGAATATCCCCACACACAACCTCAAATATATGATCATCTAATCTTTGATAAAGGTGCAAGAGATGTGAAGTGGAGCAAGGAAAGTCTCTTTAACAAATGGTGCTGGCGCAACTGGACAACCACATGCAAAAATATGGGCTTAGAACTCGACCTGACACCATGCACAAAAGTCAGATCAAAATGGATTAAAGACCTCAACATCAGACCACAAACCATAAGGTACATTGAAGACAAGGTAGGCAAAACCCTCTATGATATTGAAGATAAAGGTATCTTCAAAGATGACACGGAACTAAGCAACCTAGTAAAAACAGAGATCAACAAATGGGACTACATTAAACTAAAAAGCTTCTGCACCGCAAAAGATACAGTGACCAGAATACAAAGACTATCTACAGAATGGGAAAGGATATTTACACAATACCCATCAGATAAGGGGTTGATATCAATGGTATATAAAGCACTGGTTGAACTCTACAAGAAGAAAACATCCAACCCCATTAAAAAATGGGGCGAAGAAATGAACAGAAACTTTACCAAGGAAGAGATACGAATGGCCAAAAGGCACATGAAAAAATGCTCTACATCACTAATCATCAGAGAGATGCAGATCAAAACAACCATGAGATACCACCTCACACTACAGAGGCTAGCACACATCCAAAAGAACAAAAGCAACCGCTGTTGGAGAGGATGTGGGGAGAAAGGCACCCTTATACACTGCTGGTGGGAATGCCAGCTAGTTCAGCCCTTTTGGAAAACAATATGGACGATTCTCAAGAAACTAGAGGTTGAGCTCCCATTTGACCCAGCAATACCACTCCTGGGAATATATCCCAGAAAAGCCAAAAAGTATAGTCGAAGTGACATATGCACTTATATGTTCACCGCAGCACTGTTTACAATAGCCAGAATCTGGAAAAAACCCGAGTGCCCTAGAACAGATGACTGGTTGAAGAAACTCTGGTACATCTATACAATGGAATACTATGCAGCTGTTAGAAAAAATGAGGTCATGAGGTTTGCATATAAGTGGATCAGTATGGAAAGAATTATGCTAAGTGAAATGAGTCAGAAAGAGAGAGACAGACATAGAAAAATTGCACTCATCCGTGGAATATAGAATAATAGACTATAAGACTAACACCCAAGAATAGTAGAAATAAGTACCAGAAGGCTGTCTCCTTGGCTTGGAGGCTGGTCTCTCATTCTGGGCAACTCAGAGAAGGGAACACCAAGTAAAATGTGGTTGGAGGTCATGTGGGGGAAAGATGATGCGGGCCGAATATAGACTAGAGACTGAACACAATGGCCACTCAACACCTTTATTGCAAACCACAACACCTAATCAGAGAGAGAGAACAAAAGGGAATACCCTGCCATAGTGGCAGTGTGGGGTGGGGGGAGACGGGACTGGGGAGGGGGGGAGGGATGTTGGGTTTACTGGTGGTGGAGAATGGGCACTGGTGAAGGGATGGGTTATCAAACTTTGTAAGGGAGAAACATGAGCACAAAAATGTATAAATCTGTAACTGTAAAAAAAATAAATATAAAAAAAAGACTTTAAAAAATAAAAGAAAATTTCAGTGACAAAAAAGATTCCAGTGAATTCAGAAATATTTTCAGATACTACATCTGTGTTGGATATCATTGGTTTGTCCTTTCTCCCTTGCCACAGATTTTGGGCTTATCTGGTAATAATCTCTAAACAATTCTAGACTACATTGGTATGTCCTGCTCCCCTTGCCACTAGGAGCTTAGGTATATCAGTCACACCCATCAAAGTGCTCCTGAGTCACTTCCATTCCTTTGTTTATCTATAATCATTTGTACCAGTTTATCTGCTCTTCCTCTAATCAAACTCTGTTAATCTGTAAGGTCAGACCTTGCTCAGACAGTGAACTTGTATTGTAAGTTAATATTGTCTTTGTCCTCTCTTATGTCTTTTGAATAGTTTACTTTAAAACAATATCCTTTTTGTACGGACAAAGAAAGACATTTATTAATATGCTTTGGTAACATGGGATTTAATTGGCTTCAAATATTATTCACTCCCAGGCATCTGCTTTTTGGACCTAAGCCTCAGCTGCCCTTACTTCCTAGCACCACTAAAAGCAGGGTCCCGACGAGGAACGGGACGGACGCAGGGCAAGTGGTGAGTTGTGTGCTACCCTGGCATCGAGATGAGCCTGGCCAAAGCGCCTAATGCTTAACTATATGTTAAGAGCTTGGTCATGGACATGTCATATCATGATCCAAAAGCAACAACGAGACTAGAACCCTGCTAGGGCTAGGAAAGACTAATCTGGCCTGAGCACTGTAGTCTGAGATCAAGGTTACCCCAGGAGAGCAATTCTATAAGCTTAATGCATCTCTTGCTATGCCCATACAAAATGATTTATAATATGAATACTTATATGTTAGTTGAAGAAACACACCCTTGGGATTCCGCTCTTGGGCGGATGTCCTGCTGAAAGAGATTCTGTCCTAGTGAAAGCATCCCCTAAGGGATAGAACTTTACCCCCTATTGATTGTAACCACACCTATGCATAAGCCCCTGCGCAGGATGCAGGGGGGGGATTTAAGGTGGCTGTATGAGGGGGCTGGGGGCGAGTTCCAGGGCAGATCCAGAGGAGAAGGAGAATGAAGTAGGATGGGGGAGGAAGAAGCAGGAGGAGAAACAGAGAAGAATGGAGATGGGAATGGAATAAACTGCAACTGAGACTAACCGGCTTGCCTTCGTTCCTTCCTTTGCCTGCCTCATCATCGCCATCAACCTCCCCGGGGTGGGGGAAGCGGCTGGAGACTATCTAACGCGGGTGGCAGGAGAAACAGCGCCGTTGCCCTGTGCCCTGTGCCTGGCTCAGTGAGGTGAGGTGCTCCTCACCCCACTCTCTTTTCATTTTTGTGTTTTTACACACATCTGATAGGGGGTTAATATCCAACATGGATAAGGAAATCATAAAATTCAATAATACATAAACAACCCCATCAAAAAATGTGGAGAACTGAGCATACAGAAAACATAAGATGGATATATACAGATGGATAATAGGTACTAAAATAATTTTGGTAATGACTTGTTATCAATCGCTTCTCAGCCTTTTGGCTAAGATCAAGTGTAATGACTTGTTATCAAGGCAATGCAAGTCAAATGACAATAAAATACCTACTCACACCTGCACTCAAAAAGACCAGAAACAAGATGTGTAGGAGAGTGTATAAGTAAATTAGAACCCTTCATACACTGTTGTGAATACAAATTGGTTCTTTATGAAAACACTAAAAGTCATATAAGATATGATCAAAAGCTATTCTAGATATCAAATTTTAAAAATATATATGTATACCAATGTTCATTGCAGCACTACTTATAATTGCTAAGATATGGAAACAATACAAGGATCCAGTGATAGTAGGAAAGTAAAATGTGGTATATATACACAACAGAATTAGTACTGCTAAGATATTAGAAAAAAATGAAACTTTCCTTTTGTGACAACATAAAAGGAACTAAAAATAATCATATTAAGTGATGTAATCCAGTAAGATAAAGAGAAACACATGATGATTTCAACAACACGCAGGATATAGAGAAATAAGGCATAGGAACAAAAAATATCAATAGAAGCAAATTGTATACTCAGAACACAGAGCTGTGGTTAGAACAAGAAGAGGGGTAACAGCAAGGAGGAGGTCCAACTGACTGTGATGGGTGGAGATCTCCCATCTTTGGTGGTTGTTTTGGTGTGAAAACTATCATTTGAAACAGCAGTAAAATTGCATCTGTAAGCACCTGAAACATGCCATGTTAAGTAATATTACTCAAATTTAAAAATAATGACAAATGCATATAAATAACTTAAATAAACTGAGTTTTAGCTGGCTCAATTTGACAAGGGGATGGAGCGATAGCACAGCGGGTAGGGTGTTTGCCTTGCATGCAGCCGACCTGGGTTCAATTCCTCAGTCCCTCTCAGAGAGGCCGGAAAGCTACCGAGAGTATCTGGCCCACACGGCAGAGCCTGGCAAGCTACCCATGGTGTATTTGATATGCCAAAGAACAGTAACAACAGGTCTCACAATAGAGACGTTACTGGTGCCCACTCAAGCAAATCAATGAACAACGGGATGACAGTGACAGTGATTTAACAAGAGCAACTTTAGTTTATCTGTTTTTTATTCTCAGGCTATGACCAGAGGGTTAACTCACATATCTTCTTATGATGATGGGGTACAAGAAAACAGGCGTAAATATACAATTTTGTTTTTTGGCCATACCCACCAGTGCTCAGGGCTTTGCTCCTGCCTCTGTGTTCAGGGATCACTTCTGGTGGGCTCGGACATCTGTCTCATTTCACTGACTGATGTAAGTCACAAGCCAAGCCCAAAGCCAAGATGAAAAGAAACACTCCTTCCATAGAGAACAGTGGGACTTAAATTGCAAAGTGTGATAATGACAGGAAGGGTAAAAAAAATTGGGCTAATGATACAACTTAGCATGATAAGATTTCACCACTTGTTAAAACAGCAGCAGGCAACAAACCCACATAGGAAATCAAATGGTTAGACTTTTGTACCCAGTGGCCATTTTGAATGCAAGGTGAGAACAAGAGAAACAGCTGCAGGCAGTTTGTAGGATTTCATGGACTGAGCAATACATTTCATTGTGACTGACAGAATATTTATGGCAGAGATTATGGAGTTCCACAGTCTTTTCCATATAATAACCTCACTTAGAAAAACACTTGGCTTTCAAGATTGAGCTCATATTGTTTATGATTCATTTTCAATGAACCAACATTGGATGACTTTTCTTTTAATTGAATCACCATAAGATACACAGCTACGAAGTTGTTCATAATTGGGTTTCAGTCAGACAATGTTTCATCAACCATCCCTTCACTACTGTACATTTCCCACCATCAACATTTCTCAACATTTTTCTTTTCCTCCGGCCCCCTCTTCAGCCTGCCTCTGTGGCAGACACTTCTCTCTCTCTGTGTCTCTGTGTCTCTGTCTCTGTCTCTCTCTCTCTCTCTCTCTCTCACACACACACACACACACACACACACTCTCTTTTTTGTGCATTATGATTTTCAATACAGGTACTGAAAGGTTATCATGTTTGTCCCTTTCCCTCCTTTCAGCACTCACTTCTTGTTCAGACTTTCCGTTTCCAACTAGCTTTGCCATAGTGGTCCCTTCTCTCTCCTAGCTGCCCTCTCCCCACCACCACTTGTCGCAAGCTTTCAAGCACAAACCAGTCCTCCTGGCCCTCATTTCTACTGTCCTTGAGTATTAGTCTCATGTTATGTTTGTTTTTTATCTTAACATCTCACGAATCAGTCCTATCATTCTATGCCTGTACCTTTCCTTCTGACTCATTTCACCCAGTATGTTACTCTCCATGTCCAATACTGGATGACATTTGAAAGAAAGCATCTTCTGAATGCAAGTTAATTGCTGGCAAAATTAAGACAGTTTAGGATGATTAAGTCCAAATATTAGGGTATGTAAACAATGTTAACATATTCTATAACTTTCTCTTGTCAACACTTATTTTAGCAAACACTGAACACAGCACTGTTTAAACAATGTGATGAATAATTAGCACTAGTTATAGCAGTGAGTTAAAAAAATGAGCATAAAACCATGTCTTCTAATGAATTAATTTTGTGGTTTTTGGGTCATGCCTGGAAGTGCTCAGAGCTTACTCCTGGCTATGCACTTAGGGATCGCTCATGGTAGGCTCTGGGGACCATATGAGCTGCCGAAGATCAAATCTGGGTTGGCCACATGCAAGTCAAACACCCCATCTGTTCTTCTATCTCTCCTGCTCCCAAAGCACAAATAGAAAGCAACTAAAAAGAAAATTATATATAAAAATAGCACACACTCACAAACAGATAAGTAATATCAGGAATAGGCTGAAAACAATATAACAACTCCGGAAACACTGCACCTGCATCTAGGAGATCTGACAGAAAGAGACCCTCTAAACAACCCCCAAGATGGAAGGAAGTGATATGTCTGTCAGTTTCAAAGGGAGGTGTGACTGGACTCTCACAGGCAATTTAAGCCTCTAAAGGAGACTGCCAAGTGTGGAGATCTTTGGAATGGGCAGGCCTCCATATTCCTCATCCAGAAAGGGCAAGGTGACTCCTTAGCCATCACCTAAAATAAATTCTGGCTTCTAGGCTGCAGTCTTGCAAACCTATTCATCTTTTCCTGATCAGTGCTTTTACTTCCAAGTAGTTCTCAAGGTGGATGGACAGCAACAACACCTTGTGGGAATTTGTTATAAAAACAAATTCTAGACCCTAAACTCAGAATATCTTAATAGGAAATTTGGGAACTGAGGTACAATGCTTGGTACTTTCTCAAACTCTCCCAGAATACAGCTAGCATTTGATAACAACTTCTTTCAGACTGCAGGTATCCCAAATAGAAGAAAAGAGGGAAAGGCCAGGGAATTGTTGTCCCTGTCCCCAAAAAACATCTGTAACCATCCCTTTTATTCTTTCTTTCTAATCCCATTTTAAATTCTGTATAAATAATTCATAAAACTTCTTTTCGTTTTCATACGTTACAAGTGCTATATGTTTGCTTGCTATCAGGGAATTTTTATATAGCTGGCCCCTTCCAAATAACCCATATTCATATCCCTCATCATACACACATGTGCATATGCAGAAACACACTCACACATAGATAACAATCTATCTTCAATAGGATTACTTATAAAAAAATCTAAGGCATAAAATCTAACTTTTGAAACCTTTAATGAGATTAGGAATTATAAAAGTGGGCATATGCCCCAAAGAGATTAGTACTGGGATTAATGCACTTTATTAATTCCAGTCCCTAGCACTGAGGACAAAGCCAGGAAGAGCTCTGAGCACTGTAAACTATGGCCCAAATTTCCTTATAATGACTCCCCCATTATAAAAGGGCATTGTTTGTGACAAGGAAAATGATTATGCTCCCCTATGCAGCTAGTGCGAAAGTCTCAGTGAGAGCAGCTTCTCTCATTTCAAGTCATGGATTCCTTCCCTAATGCCAAAGGTCTTCCAAAGACTCAGGACAATAATATGCACTAGTTATATATAAATACATATACTTAAGTTATATTAAGAAATTTTATTAAGATTCTTAATAATATTAAGGATATTAAGAAATGTGTTAGAAACATAGGGCTAATGCACTAGGATTTAGAGATTCAAAATTCATCAGAATCCACAGGTACTGCTCTCATTGGTCTCCAATATGAGCTGGGTGCATCCCAGGATGCTTCAAAATAATCTTGGGGTACAAATAAAAATATAAACACTACTATTCACACCAACTTTTTACCATAAAAGGTAAGGAAATTTATATTTTTCAATATTAGCATACAGATTAACAATGTCACATTAACTTGATTTGGGTATTATATGGTTACATGTGACTTGGGACAAGACTACATGAGTCCTGAGAAAGAGCTGGACAGAAGATCTCTTGTCAGGCACTTGGTTTTAGAGTATCACAAGCTATAAATAGATTTGTGGTTCTAAAACTCAACTCTCACATTTTGGATACATGGCTTTAAAGATCTTATAAGGTAAAATTGTACTGAAAATAACACTGACAACATATGCATAGTAGAAGAGAAAAAGACAAAATTAGATATTCTAAACTAGTCAATAAAATTTACATTTAAAAGAAGATAATTTAAGTGTATTCTTAAACTTGTTATCATTAATGTTCCCTAAATATATTTTATTTCTCAAAATAATACCAGAAATGTATGATGCTATCATGATCGCCAGGACACTAAAATGAATATTTATAATCTATAATTAACACTGAACATGAAAACATGCTAACTGTCATACTATTTAATTCACTAAATTATTACATATTAATGAAATATGCATGCAAATGTACTTTAACTAAGAATTATATCATAGATGGCTTTTTCATGAGACAATATGTACTAGAGAAGACAGTGTTTACAGCAAATTATAATTTAAAAATTGGTTACAGACACACTGTAAGAACAGCTACTGATGGGACAATGACTTTGATTGAAACTATAAAAATATAAGAATATTACCAGAGTAAACTTGCATAGATAACACATCTCTTTTTCCAGGTAAGTTTTTGCAACAAAGAAGTTGAAGACCGGTATATTTCTAGGTAAAGTTTTGCAACAAAGAAGCTGAAAACAGGTATACAATATGTAATAGAGTGATATATCTAAGGTCATAACAGCAAAATATCAACTTTGTTGCTAAGAATTAGTACGTAAAATTTTTCTTCACAAGGAAAGTTGTAATTTTATATATGAAGGATTAAAATTCCAAATAGCATCATAACATTGATATGGGATTAATATTCAAAATATGTAAAGAACTCACACAATTCAGTAAAACACAACAAGCAGTTCAATTTTTTAAAGTGACAAAAGACCTGAATAAACAATTCTACAAAGAAAAACATACAATTGATCCACAGACAAATAAAGATATGGTTGATGGGCTGGGATGATAGCACAGCGGGTAGGGCGTTTGCCTTGCACGTGGCTGACCTGGGTTCGATTCCCAGCATCCCATATGGTCCCCTGTGCACCTCCAGGAGTGATTCCTGAGTGCATGAGCCAGGAGTAACCCCTGTGCATAGCCGGGTATTACCCAAAAAACAAAAAAGATATGGTTGAAATAATTTACCATTAATGAAATGTAAATAAAAAACATAAATGGATAGAACCTCACCCGTGAGAATGAAACTATTGGAGCCAAATGTTGACAAGGAAAAAAACAAAATCTGGTTCACTGGCAGTGGGAAAGAACACTGGTAGAGCCTCTATGGAAGATTGTATGGAAGTACAGTTCAAGTGGAAATTCCACATGATTTGGCTACTATTCATTTTTCCAAAATATATGAAAACACTTATTCTAAAAAATACTTGAACTGCTCTGTTTATAGCAGCATTATTCACAACACCCAAATCAATGACTCAATTTAAATTCCTATCAACAAGTAACTGGATAAAGAAACTATAGTAGAGAGACTCTATGGAATGATACTCTGTCATTAAATAATCTAAAACCATGCTTTGCGGTACAAGACAGATGGATTTTGAGATGATGATGTCAAGTAAAATATGTGTTAAAGTGAAAAGTTAGTAAATATTTTTACTCCTATGAAGAATAGAAATGACTAAAGCAAACAAAACTATCTCCTGAGTCAGAGAAACTGTGGGAAACTAGAAGGAATGGGAATATAAAGTGAGAAGAATGTATTTCAGGAGGGTTTTGGTGGTGGGACGGCACTGGACATTGGTAACATAAGTGGTAAGCTACATAGATGTACAGAGACATAATGATAAAGCCTGAATTTAGCTAATATTGTAAACCAATGAAATAATATAAATAATGTATATATTAAATATATAAATCAAAATACTATAATTATTGGACTGGAGAGATAGCACAGCAGATAGGGCATTTGCCTTGCACGCAGCTGATCCGGGTTCAATTCCTCTGCCCCTCTCAAAGAGCCCAGCAAGCTACCGAGAGTATCTCACCTGCTTGGCAGAGACTGGCAAGCTACCCATGGCATATTGGATGTGCCAAAACCAGTAACAAATAAGTCTCACAATCGAGAGATGTTACTGGTGCCCGCTCGAACAAATCGATGATCAACGGGATGACAGTGCAGCAGTACTACTACAATTATATGTAAATATAATGAATAACAATAATATGAATAAATAACAATTAAAATCTACAGCTACATTGTTGTATGTGGGTTTTCTAAGTCCATTTCCTTTGACTTGGCCATGTATGTCTGTTCAATTTAGTCACATCTGTGTGTATCCATAAACAACTTACTCAATTGCTTGGCAATTTTTCAGACTTTATATAAATGCCTACATTGTGTAGCCCTTAGTAACACCTGTTCTTTTAACTCTGTGTTATTGAGATCACTCTAAGCTGATACATGTGTCATTCACATTCATGCAGTTTTTAAACCTGCTTTTTTAATTGACACATGATATCCATTCATAAGACTCACAAATCTTAAATGTCCAGCTCAAGGAATTTTACAAGGTTATTGTGCCTATGTAGCTAGCACTTAGGTTAAAAAATATGTAGAAAATTACTAAGATTTAGGAGTCTTTCTTACATACCCTTCTTGAGTTCATTGTAATTACTGATTAGAATTTCATTGCAAACAAGGATTTTAAAGTTCATTTTCTTATTGATGAACATTTAAGTTTTTTGCTCTCTCTCTTCTAAATAATGCTGTTGTAAAAGATTTAGTAAGAAAAATGTTTCTGTAAAATACAGATTTCTGGATTCCACATTCATTGGAAGGATCTTAATCTATGGTGGATGTGGTCTCTGTATGTCATTTTTCAAAGTTCTCTCTTTCCTTGCTACTTAATTGGTGGAGGAGAATGGGCACTGGTGGAGGGATGAGTAAACAATCACTGTATGACTGAAATGCAAACGTGAAAGTTCGTAAGTTTGTAACTGTACCTCATGGTAATTCACTAATAAAAAAATGATAAAAATAAAAAATATTTAAAAATTATATTTCACAAATCAACAAATTAACATTACCTTCAGTATCTCATGTCCCACCACAGAACTTCTAAAAAAATGAAAACATAATCTCAACATATTTCACTATTATATTTTCTAATTAGTTAAGAATGTAATTTGGGAGGTGTGTGCCACAGCCTTCGGTACTCAGGGCTTTTTCCTGGCTTCGTACTCAGAGATCACACCTACTAGTGCTCATAGAATCATATTCAGTACCTGGGATCCAACCCTCGGTGGCTATGTGCAGGCAAGCACCCTCCTGCCCCAATATAGGAACATTATTTTTAAAAAGTCTTTGTTACAACCAATTTTGTTGTTTCTGACTAATTTTTTTTAGTTTTGCCACTACACAGCCAATGAAGGATTAATACCCAAGATATAGAAAGCACTGGTAGAACTTTATAAAAAGTAAAGCAACCAACCCCATCAAAAACTTGGAGAACAGTTGAATAGAAACTTCCTAAAAAGAGATATACAGATAGCTAAAAGTTCTATGAAAAAATGCTCATCATTGCTCATCATTAAGAAAATGTGAATTAATGTGAATCAAAACAAGATATCGCCTTATACCAGAGAGACTGGCATACATCATGACAAACTAAAACAACAGGTGTTAGCATGTATATAGGGGAAACTGACTGGTGGCATTTTCGGATAATCCAACCTTTTTGGAAAACAATATGGTCACTTCTCAAAAAACTAGAACTAAAACTGCACTATGTTTAGTGCAGCAGTAGTCACAATAACCAAAATCTGAAAAAAACCTATGTTCAAGAACAGATGACTGGATAAAAAAAAAATCTTTGATATGTGTACACTATGTAATGCTACTCAACTGTTAAGACAAAAATCTTACAAGCTGTCATTATGTGGATGGATTTGGAGAGCATCATGCTAAGTGAAATTTTGAGAGGCACATAGAAGGATCTCTCTCATATGTGGGATATAAAGAAACATAGAGAATTAACAAGTAATCAAAAGCAACAGAGACTGAGAACTTGTCTTCAATAGGAAGCTTATGGATGTGGGTGTGGATGGCACATAGAGAATGAAATAGGATGATTGTGGAGGAAGTAGTCTCTGGTGGAGATTGTGGAGCTGAATGATCCATGCATAAAATATTAGCACTAGTAGTATTGTTAACAAGGGTACTTAAAGTTAAATTAAATTAAATTTCTTTAAAAATTTTTGTTGCACCAGATATTTATTTATTACAGAACTACAAATTTCCAAACTTGTTGATATTTCCTAAGGGGATGAACAAATCAATGGATTTAATGCCTAATGGAAATCATCCATTTCATCATAGTAAGCAGCAAAGTTATTGAACAGTAAAGGATTGAGCAGCAAAGTTTTTCACTTTTTGAAAGAAATTCCTGCTCCAAGAACATTATGGAAATTAAATGGACCTTCTGTAATGTTTGTATCATTCAGTCATTTAATTGTTTTAGTTTTGAATTGCTTTCTCATTTAGCCTTTATTTTAAAGGCTTACAGTTGAATGGTTTCACTGATCTTTGAACCAAGTTTTTGAAAACTAACGTGTCTTCAACTTCCATAGAAAACAACAAATATCTGGGAATACCAAAATTTACTAGTCTAGTTCCTCCAAAACTAGATTGAACAGAATTGAAAACTGAGCACTGTTTTTTGTAAATGCAGTCAAGCTGCTTTTGCTTGTAAATCTACATATCTTCATAAGACTTTTGTTTTGTTTTTATTTTCAGTGGCAGTGGACTTCTGAAATCCTATATTACAACAGTTTAAACTACTGTGGTTCAGAAAATAAAATTTTCTATATTTTTGTCGAATTTTCTTCAAAATATTACGATAAAACCTTAGAGTAAAACTAAAACAAATTTTATTCAATCAATATAACAAATTAATAAATAAATGCACATAAGTAAAATGCATATTCATATGCATACCACCATTTAAAATGTATATTTGTTTTTTTTTGTTTTTTTTTTTTTAAATAATTTTATTGAATCACCATGTGGAGGGTTACATAGTTCTCAGGATTATGTCGGTTATACAATTCTCAAACACCCTTCCCTTTACCAGTGCCCATCTCCCATCACCAACCCCCCCAGTATACCTGCCACCCCCTCCCACCTCCCCAGTCCCCACCCTTGTACATGATAAGTTCCACTTCGTTTATGCCTTATCTCGATTACATTCCATGTTTCAACACACAACTCACTACCGTTGTTGGGGTTTCCCCCAAAAAAGGAAAGCAGTCCTATTGCCAAGGAGGCATTTGATAGTTCTCCACTGCTAAGAATATAGAGATATTAAGTCCCGCTGTTTGTTACATAACTTTTCTTTTTCCCCCTTGCCCCGCGCCACCGAGTTCACGCCTGTTTGGTAATCGCCACGCTGCCTGACAAGGGAAAAAAAAACCGAAAAGGATGGTTATTTCCCGTCATCGGCAGGCGTGGGGCTCTGGCTTAGTTGATAGACTAGTAGAGTTTCTGCAAGCAGTTTCTGGAACCGAAGGGCTTGCGCTGGTATCGGCTCCGGCTCGAGATTCCACCAGCGTCCCACTGTTCCATGTACATAATTTTTCCCCTTATATCCCATTCCCACGCCACCAGGTCTGTTTGCTTAATGGACATCACACTATGTTTGACACCACGCCGCCTTTCTTCCCGAGAAAGAAGGATATTTCTTCTCAGCCGGCGTGGGGATATAGCTTAGTTCAGTCTAGAGAGATGGCTACCACTTTGATTGCCTTCAATATTTCAGCAACAGACTTACTATTCTTGTTAGGATCTCCCACCAAAGTCCGACCCATTAAAAAGGGACATATTACATATTGCTGATGCTAAGATGACATTAGGTCGCGCGGCCGCAACAGCGGCCGCGCGGTTTTGGGTTTCTGTATAAAGTCCAGGGAAAGTACAACCAGAAATAACATCACTACAAACTTTTACCCTTTTATGGTGCTCATAAGATGGAGAAGCCTAGAGAGAGGCTCGGCGTCTCCATTTTGCGCTCAGGAAAACCGCGGATCCTGCGCTGTGCTCAGGGGGGAGGTGTGGAGAGAGAGAGAGGTTAAAAGAATTGGGGGATGCCCGGCTCCCACTGTTTCAGCGCACCGTGGGGTCTCTGGTCCCATGCCGGAATTAGTTCAGTGGGCTGTTTGGAGTCCAAGAGCGCTTCCTTGGGCTCTTCCATCATGCTCGCTCCGCAGCAGGGTCCAAAGGGCTAAAATGTATATTTGTAGGATGGATAAATGGCATAGAGTTAAATCACTTGCCTGGAATGCTATGAACTTCATTTTGATTCCTGGCACCACCTGGTCTCCAAAACTCTGAGTTTGGAGAAGTCCCCAAGCACAGCTGGAGACAACACTTAAAAATTCACAGAAGTCATGACTGAAGGACGAGATCAAGCAGTTATTGAAGTTGAAAAGAGGATTACAGGGCCAGAGAGGTAGTACAGGGGTTGAGGCATTTGCTCTGCATGCAGTCAACCTGTGATTTCTGGAACCACATATGGTCCTCTAAGCACAGCCAGAAAGGATTCTATACATATATCACTGTCACTGTCACTGTCATCCTGTTGCTCATCAATTTGCTCAAGCGGGCACCACTAATGTCTCCATTGTGAGACTTGTTGTTACTGTTTTTGGCATGTTGAATACTCCAGGGGTAGTTTGCCAGGCTCTGCCGTACTGGTGAGATACTCTTGGTAGCTTGCCAGGCTCTCCAAGAGGGGGGGAGAAATCGAACCTGGGTTGGCGAACGCCCTACATGCTGTGCTATCTCTCCAGCCCCTATACATACATAAGTATATGAAATGCAAGTTCTGTTTTTGAATGGTAGATACATAAATAAGATTTTCATCCATTAACTTTGAATATTCTATATTTAGGAATATTTGATGTGACAATGTCATATATGATGTGTTTGCTATCTTATATCTTAATTGTCCAGTTAATTCATTTTCTATTTCTTAGGATAGACATTGCCAGCTTCCTTTTTTTTAGGTTCCTCAATATAAAATATTTTATCCTAATACCTACTGTTCTCTTAATATTGAACTTAATATCAACTTCTTCAACTATACTTCAAAATTCTATGAACCTGGGATAGTATCTAATTTCTTGGAAATTCAAAGCCATACCCAGGCACTAGGTAAATATTCTAGGTGCTAGATAAACATAAGGAATGTGGTATAAATAGTATAGCAATCCTAAATTTAGCTTACAACCAACTTCATGTCATTTTGCATATCAATTTCCCAGGATGAACATAACTGTTTTGTGTTCCATGTGTCATAGCTATGGTGACCAAGCAAGGAAGTATATGAGAAGACACATATCTGTAAACATTTATTGATGTTATATAAGCATGGTGTCTAAGGTATGTATAGTTCTGGTGCATCTTGGTTTACCAGAATAAATTGTTAGTAGTATAGTTTTAACAAAGGAAATTTGTGTATGTTACAAAATATATCACCTTCAAACTTTCCTCTCCCCTTTTAATCCTCTGTTTTCTCCTTAATATATGTCCCTTTTTTTTGCTTTTTGGGTCACACCCAATGATGCACTGGGGTTACTCCTGGCTTTGCACTGAGGAATTACTCAGGGGACCATATGGGAGGCTGAGGATCTAACCCGGGTCAGCCGCGTGAAAGGCAAACACTGTGCTATGGCTCCAGCCCCAATATATGTCACTTTTGCTAGAAACATTTTCTTGCTTTTTTGTTTGTTTTACTGCCTATCTCTACCACCTAGAAATCTGACTCTCTAAAGTCAGTGTTTAGGTTTCCAGCTATATGCACCTTTGTTGCTGGCAACATTGCTTGGTTACTGTATTCTAAGTGAATATTTGTTGAATAAGTGGCTAGAAATTTGAGAATAAACATGGTTACCGTGAAATATTAGTAATCATGGATCTGAACTTTTCCTTGTTTGTAGCTGCTGCATTTGTAGACTATGAGGTATGGTGCTAATAAGGCACAAGTAGACTCCTAAGTCCTAATTTGCTTCCCATTTCAGTTATTTAGAACCTTTTAAATCTTACGTTGAATGAGGCATCCTCTTCCTCAAACCATGGCAATGTTGCAGAGGCCAGAGCAGATGTCTTTCCTCTCCTTGAACATTTCCCTGCCATGCCTTTATAGCTTTAAACTCCAGTGGGAGCACTCAACTCTCCTTGAGGTACTCAAAACTTTTGGGAGACACTTTTGCACTCTTGCCAAGTTCCAGTCACCCAGCTGGGTGGCCAAAAAAATGCATATAATCCACAAAAATCAGTGAGTTTGGAATGTATGCCATTGCTGGGAGTCAAACACAAAATCAAATTGACTAAAGCCTTTTGGAATTTCACAGGGCAAGAATTTTCCCTAACTCTCAGTTCTTCTAATGACTGAAAACTGTAAGGTTCCTAAACTTCTTCCCATTCTGTCACTCAATCCTTCAACTTCGTTTCAAGGAGTACCAACTGGTTTGAAAAGGAGCAATAAAGTGGTTACAAAATATTAAAACAAAATTGAAACAGCAAAAAATGTTTTCCTTGCTAAATTGCTCTGTCTAGGAATTTTGTATTGTAATTTCTTCTGTCTGTTCTTTTAACTTATATATGCATATAAAACACAATGATTTACAAACTCATTCATAATACAGCTGTTTCAGTCATAAAATGTTCCAACACCAATCCCACCACCCATGTGTCCTACCCTGCACCAATGTCTCCAATTTCCTTCCCACAAATCTGCTCTCTTAGCAAGCACATAACAAATTTACTACATATTGCTTGTTACAACAAAATGATAAATGGAATTATCAGAAAAATTACCAACATAAGTCAATTCGTGATAACTATTATTCTCACGGTGAGTTTCCTAATGTCGTTGTCTGAGGATTTATGAGCTGGTTAGGGTTGATTGAGTCGTCTATATTGGTGTTTTTACTCATTGAGCTTGATAGGCTTCAACATAACTTGGCTGTCAAATTAGCTGTGTTTCTACTGGGCAGTAAGCACTGTGAAATTTGGAGAGGGTATCACATGGTCACATATGGCCCCATCCTCCAAAAGATGCAAAGCTTGTCCCATTTACATGGTGGAAGAGGTTGGGTCTGGCAGCTGTAGCAGGAGGGGAATCTACTCTTCACCCACCGCACTCCAATTCCAAAAAGGCCATAGTTATCGGCCTGTATATTGATATTCTTGAAAGAGTTTGGCAGCTTGGAAGTTTGTTCTTTCTGTGCTTGGCCTTTGTTATCACATGCTTCCTCTTCAGTGTTTCTGTGAGTTTGTCTTCTTATAGACTACCAGTGATTGGATTAACAGCTTATCGTAATGTCCTATTATTTATGTTATCAAATTATGTCTATAAGACCTGATTTGAAATAAGATAACATTCTTATGAATTAGTGATTAGTATTCTGTGAGTTTCAAATAAAAGGCATGGTGGTGCTTGGGCCTTGAGCATTCAGTGGCTGAATGCTGGTCGGCCCACAGCAACAGACGGACGAATGACCAGGGAATGGAGGAACAGGGGCCCAGGCTGGTAGGTTGTCAGTGTATTTCTCTCTCTTCCCCAGCGTAGTCCAATCTCTCCCTTATAGCAGAACTGCTGTTGTAGTTTTGGTTGTAGTCCCAGTTATCATAGTTCTATCATCCTAGACTCCTCATAGACCTCAAAGTTCTCATAGTTCTCGTCTAATTCTTGACTTTGTTATATTCCCCTCTTTTCCCTTATAGCATAGTTATATAGAAATCATGAAGAGTGGGGGTACACATAGGTGGGGTTTAACATTCCCATAACAACAAACAGAGGTAAAGCTACTCCTTTAGGGGAAGTTGTAGGGGATTAGTTCAAGGACAAAATCTCATCTGAGGGTTCAGCACTCCAGATTACTAGGAGATTCGCTCAAAGGTAGGATTCCATCCAGGGTGTATTGCTTTCTCATTTCCTCAGCTAGTAATCCATTTAAACAATATAGTAAATTTACTTCTTATAATATTTCTGGAGGAGAGTCTTCTGCAGAGTCTCCTGCCCCCAGGCCTGGCTCTCTTCACCGGGGTCCCTCAGAGGGGGGCAGGTTGTGTTTCCCTCCCCACCCCGAGTAGAGCCCCCCAGCACCCAAAGACCTCCAGAACCCAGCCACAGCCATGCTCAAGACCCCTCTCCACATGCTCAGACAAGCCTCACACATGAAGGAACCGGCAGAGGAACCCAGGTGTGGGGGACCCAGGGCTGAGATCTCCAAGCCTGCTAGGATCGGGACTAGGCCTCCTCCACCCAAACCCCCCATTTTCCAGTAGCTAGGCAATCACACCCACAAACTTCCCCCTGCACTGTGTAATCCCATCAATGGCCAAGATCCAGAGACTATAAAACAAAGCTCTTGGAAGCACAGAAGCACACGGTCACATTTGCAACCACGTGACCTCTTATTGTCAGAGAACCGGCAAGCTACAGAGAATATCCTGCCCGCACGGCAGAACCTGGCGGCAGAATCTGGCAAGCTCCTCGTGGTGTATTCGATATGCAAAAACCAGTAACAATGATGGGTTTCATTCCCCTAACCCTGAAAGAGCCTCCAATACTGCACCTTTGGGAAGGTCGAGTAAAGAGAGGCTGCTAAAATCTCAGGGCTAGGATGAATGGAGATGTTACTGGTGCCCACTTGAGCAAATCGATGAACAATGGGATGACAGTGATATAGTGATAATATTTCTAGTCATTTTTTTGTGAACACAGTAAAAGATATACTAAGCTTAAAGGTTGGGTCTTCCTGGGCATATCTCGTTATATATCCCGGACTACAGTCCTCAGGCCAGGTTAGTCTTTCCTAACCCCAGCAGGGTCCTTATTCAGTTACTTCTTTTTGGGTCATGACAGAGTTTGTTCTATGATCATGGTCTTATCTTATTATACTTATGATGCTTAGCTTGCTCCCTTTCAATGCCAGGGTAGCTTACAGCTTTCCCTGGGTCCATCTAGTTTTTTTTGTAAGGACCCAGGTTTTAGAATGCTAGGAACTAAAGACAACTGAGAATTGAGTCAAGTAAATGTGATAGATGCTCAGGAGTAAATATTATTTGTAGTTAATAAACTCCCATCTTACAAAAGCACAGCATGAACTGTCTTCCTGTGTCTACACAAAAAGGACATTGCTAAACCATGCAAAGGACATAAAAGAAAGAGAAAAGCAATATAGGATTATCAGTGCTTGATAAAATTGGCTGTGCCTCAGGGGAACTGCTGTAGGAGCAACTCAATAAACCTAAGCTCTCTGGGGGAGGAGCAAAGACAACCCAATATTATTCAACAGTGTTCAAACATATGCTTTTAGGGAATTCAATTTAACCCACTAGACTATGTGTTCTAGAATGTTTGTAAGAGCAGGTGAATGGATAAAAAGTTATATTCACACAATTGGAACCCAACTAATAAATAAACAGAAATAATTACATAAAAGCATAAAAAATCTCAAAACAAACTCCATGTCTCTTTCATTCAGTATTTGACACTTTGTTCAACTATATTAGACCAGAGAATTTCAATTTCTAATACACCCCTCTTATATAAATCATTAGGAAATCCTGGTGTTCTGAGATCTTCACAGCATATTCAAAATTCCGTTACCTCTGAACACTGCTTCTATGGCCACTCTCATCTAAGCCATGGCCATTGTTCATCTGGAGCACTACATTAGCTCCTGCCATACACTGAAGTTGTTCTATCTCCTTTCAAATATAGTTTCTTTTCTACCCAGAAGCTAAAAGGATCTACATAAATTATGTCAGATTCTGATTCTTTTCCCAAAATTATGAATCCCTCTCTGTTTACTCAACAAAAACCAGGTACCTTACCATAATCCCTATCAATTTTACCTTCATCAACTCGAACCACACTGACTTTCCTGGTGCTCTCTGAGTGGGCCTGTCATGCACATCCTTATTTTCTTTGCTCTATTGTTCTTGCTTGATTTTCCAAATCTCAAAACTTTTCATCCTTAGTCAAATTCCACTTTCTCCAGTACTGCCTCCTCTGAACACCTCAGTTAAAACTATAACTGGCCTCCCCACAACATGACACTCTCCATCCCCCTTTTTCTTTTCAAAGAGATATTTTATCATATTTGTCACTTTATGTCTTGGGTAGTTTCCTTGAGCTGCAGATTCTGAGATGCTGATGAGCAAGTAGGATGATCATTAGGGAGTGCATGGGATTAGAGATCCCTGAAAGTAAGAGCAGACAAGCAGGGTTGGGCAGAGAGCAGGTGGATTTTAGCTGTAATACTATCCTAATGAAGGCTCAGTTGACGCCACAGGGAGTTCTGAGGCTGGGACATTCTGATTTGAGGACAGGGGGTTGGGCCTGACATGTCTGAATGTGGGCTGCCAGAGAAAAGGTAACACTTTAGCCAACCCAACCCTAAGAGAAGGTTGACAGACAAAAGCCAACTTCAATCAGCAGCCAGGCGAAATAAGTTCTTCATTCAAAGAGAGAGTTCCTGGCAAAACATTATAGCATCCACTCTGCTTGATCACTTATAGGTATTTTTTTTAATACTTTTGCATGTTTTAGCACTAAAACATAGTAGTTATTCCAGAAATTATTTTTTAATTTTTTTTTTTTTTTTTTTGCTTTTTGGGTCACACCTGGCGATGCACAGGGGTTAGTCCTGGCTCTGCACTCAGGAATTACCCCTGGCCGTGCTCAGGGGACCATGTGGGATGCTGGGATTTGAACCCGGGTCGGTCGCGTGCAAGGCAAACGCCCTACCCGCTGTGCTATCTCTCCAGCCCCTATTTTTTAATTTTTTAAAAAATGTTTATTGAGGTACCGTAATTTACAAAGTTACTCATAGCACCCAAGTTTACAACCATTCATGATTAAATTCCTTGTCTACAATTGTCCCACATCAGTCCCATCACCACTGTCAGAGACCACTTCTGCTTGGGGTCTGGGACCTTATGGGTTGCCAAGGACTGAACACGGGTCGTCCACTGCAAGGCAAGCACTGTAACCACTATACTACAGTTCTGCCTCCTTCAGAAATGTTTTTAAATGAATTTCAGAATATCTTTATCAAGGGTCCAGCTCACTCTGCCACTTCAAAGTTGCATGTTTGTTTCAAGCATATTCTGTCATAAATTTTTTTTTAATTCTACTTCGTCACTTAAGAGCAAAAATTTGGTTCTCAATTTTCTCCAAGGATTTGAGATTATGCTTCCTCCCCTGGGATTAATAAAATTTAATATTGGTCAGTTTTGGGTAATGGAAGGACTGTAGAGCTTTATATTGTTTTTAAAGAACAAAGTATTACCAAATATAAAATAGCATCAAAATATTATAAAATAATAAACTATCCAAAAGTAATATCATAATTATTATAAAAAACTGAAAGCCTTCCATTAAGATCAGGAACAAGACAAGGTCACTAATTCTCACCACTATCATTTAATATCATATTGAATGTCTTTGTCATAGCAATGAAGCAAGGAAGAGATATTAAGGCCATGAAAATTGGAAAAGAAGTCAAGCAATCATTTTTGCAGAAGACAATTAAAAAACCCTAAAGACTATACAAAAAAGCTCCTAGAAACAATAAACTTTTATAATAGGAAAACTATGAAATTAATAGAGAAATCTATGGCATTTCATATGCAAATAATGAAGTTGAATAGGGAGAAATGCAAAAACACACAATTCCATTCACAATTGTACCTCAAAAAAAAATACAAGGGAATTAGTATAACAAAATATATGAAAGACCTATATACAGAGGAAATGATAAATTCTACTAAAAGAAATAAAAGAAGACATAAGGCAATGGAAGCACATTTCCTTTTTATGAATTGGAAAATTAATATTATCAAAATGACAATTCTACCTAAAACATTATGTAGATTTAATGCAACCCCCATAATTTTACTCATTGTATTTTTAAAAGACATAGAACAAATATTATTGAAATTTAAATGAAGGTGCTGAAGAGATAGTACAACAGGTAAGGTCTGCATGTGTCTGACCCAGGTTTGATCCATGGTGCTACATAAGGTCCCCTGAGCTCCATCACGAATAAATTTTGAGTGCTGCCAGGCATGATCCAAAACAATGGAATAAAAAACAAACTTCTATGCAGTAATGAAAAAAAACAAATAACTAAATCATTGATGACAAAAATAAAATTATCTGAACTTAGAGAATACCTTTTCTTCTACCACAAAGATATAGTGAAAAATATGAGGAAATCTGGGTCCAAACTGACAAGGCAGAAAACAATCCTCAAACAAATGCACATCTGAATCCCATCCAGTGTTTTATTTCATTTTTTAGCTTCTCCTCAACTTGCTTCCAAGTGGTATGTAAAGAAAGATAGCTGGGGAATAACTAATGCTAAAAGGCAACAGAAACTGGGACCTGCTATTTAGTAGGAATTTTACTACAGGAGAAGATGGGGGAAGATAGGATGGAGGGACACTGGAACAGTGATGAAGAGAAACTAACTCTCTGGTGGAAGGTATGGTGTTGGAATGCTTTATACATGAAACTACATTAACAGGTTTGTAAATCATGGTGTCTGAATTATTTTTGAAAAAGAAGCAACATGAGACTGTCACTCTACATAGTCACAAAGAAACAACAGATTTACATAAAGATTTATTTATAAAAAGTCTTATTTTATTTTCATGGGTAAAAACCTACGACGTTGAAAGATTCTGGAAATTCAGATTTAACTTTTCTGTTTTCCCCATTAGTTACACTTATTAGTTGGGTGAGTTATGTCAACCACTAAAATGGATTAAATATTTTAACAATTTTTGAGATGAATATTAAGTTAAATTAAATGTATCTTATTGACTACATAATGATTTCCACAGTTGGATTTTCCTGCTGTGTCAGAATGACAGAAATTATTTTACAGAATATAAGTAAAATTAATTTATTGATTTTCACAGTACTCAAATATTGTCGTCTTCATATTGTCAGACCCATCAGATTTGCCAGCATAATATCACTAATAATCATAAGTTATGCTCCAAAGATGTACGTTCTTCTTTAAAAAAAATATTACCTCTTATGAAGAAGATTGGTCTTAATATAATACTGTATTTTAAAATCACATTCTATTCCAAGTTATTTCGAGAGGGTTCATTATTTTCTTTCAATGACTTGATTGCACTGGAGAATTCAAGGAGAGGAATCCTTTGTATTCACTAGAGAGGAGTGGGCAGTGCATTGCTGTCCCAACATCTAGAGCAACTGGCCTGGATGATTCATGGATTAAACAGCTAAGCCAGCAGTTGCTCTCCTGCAGCAGCTCTCTTTCTCTCTCTCTCTCTCTCTCTCTCTCTCTCTCTCTCTCTCTCTCTCTCTCTCTCTCTCTCTCTCTCTCTCTCTCTTTCCCCTCCCTCTCTCTTTCCCGTCCCTCTCCCCTCCCTCTATCTCCCTCCGTCTTTCCCTCTCTTTCCCTCCCTCTTCCTCTCCCTCTCCCTTCCTCCCTCTCTCTCTCTCTTTTGCTTTCCTCTTCTCTTTTCCTTTCTCTCTCTTTCTTTCTTCCTTTTTCTTCTTTCCTTCCTTTCTTTCCAGGAATCACTGACATCACCGTGGAGTGGAAATATCCAATTTAATTTCAACAATAAATCAAACTGGATTCAAACTATTAAGGGTAATAGCACATTTACAGAATTATTCAGAAACTAAATGGTTCAACTGACTGATAGTAAAATGTAAAGCTTTTCACCATCAAGTAAGTCCCTGATTTTAATCAGGC
Source organism: Sorex araneus (assembly GCF_027595985.1). NCBI lineage: Eukaryota > Metazoa > Chordata > Mammalia > Eulipotyphla > Soricidae > Sorex > Sorex araneus. The sequence goes on from NC_073305.1 coordinate 143,254,960, forward strand.
CTAGTTTAGCACAGTAGAGAACAAAGCTACTCCCAGTGCTGGCCAAGACTCTATGCCAAGGACATTCTCAGAGTCAGACTGAGAAGAATTCACATGAGCAGAACTGTGAAAACTGCAAAATCAGTTGGACTTTCGTCAATAAGTACAGCTTAGAGATGGTTGTAGTCAATAAAGATGATCAACAGATAGGAGTACATGTTTTGGAGGTAAAGTTTTAAAATGACCATCCTATTTTCTTCTTTGACCCTGGAAGTTGTTGATGAATATTTAGACAGAAATATTATTAGGTGTGATGCTTACATTTATATACCCATTTATATACCAACTTTGCTACATCGTGGTACATTTATGATTCATCAGGTATTATTGTGGACATTGCAGCAAAGACATTTCTTAAATAACATTAGCACTTAAATCAGTAGACCTTCAGTAAATCAAATTTTCCTTCATGTAAAAAATATGTTAAATCGATGATGAGTCTTGTCCAATAAATTAAAGAGCTTAATTAAAAGACTGAGCTTTGGAAAAAAGATGAAATTCTGCCCACAGAATCCTTAGACCATGTCCTTAGAAAAATCAAAAGACCCTCCACTCTGGCTATGGCAGTAAAATGTAGAAAAAAACAAAAGAAACTAATATTTATATATTAATTAAACATATATGTCCAATGATATATTTTTGCATAATGATTTTATTTTAGGCCATCATGGACTGTACTCTGTAATCCACAATTTTATCTCAACATTCAGATATGAGGAAATTGTTTCAGTCATCTTTCTTGTTCAAGGACAACAATCAGTGATAGATTACAAGATATAAATCCAGGCAATTCAAAATCTAACTCCCCATGGATATATGTAAAATTCTCAGGACACTTGGAAAATAATATTCCAAAGATAACATATTGTTACATATTATATATTATTATATATAACAAAAATAATGTACTGTTATCATTAAGCATCCTGTTAAATCCCGGTTTTTGGAATTATAACAAACCATGTATATACACAAAACCAGAAAACACTGCTCTTCACAGTCCAGGGGCCAGTGGCAACATTAAACATGCTTGTTCTCAGTTTGATAAAACATGAGAGACCTGCATCAGAATGTAAATCAATTGTATCTAAGGCACAAGTTTGACCAATTTTATTTTTTCCTTAGTAAAATTGTCTTGATTATGCAAAACAGATGTACATTGACGATTTAGAACAGCTCCTATCTTGTCACAGAATATCATAATGGCTAGTCATGTGGACCAGGTTCTTAGAGTTATATCTTTATAACTAAATTACTGATAAAACTTTTTTTTTTAGCTCAGTGGGGGTGTTTTACTTCTTGAAACTCACCTAGCTAATTGTTATAAATATTTGTATATACCCCAAGCACATGCTGGAGCAATAGCACAGCGGTTGGGCATTCGCCTATCACACGGCCAACCCGAGTTCGATTCCTCCGCCCCTCTCAGAGAGCCCGGCAAGCTACTGAGAGTATCCAGCCCGCCTGGCAGAGCCTGGCAAGCTACCATGAGTATTGGATATGCCAAAAACAGTAACAGTAAGTCTCTCAATGAGCAACAGGATGACAGTGTGTGATACAGTGTGATATACTCCAAATTGATATTTCAAAACCCAAACTCTTAAGATGATTAGGAATGGAGTATGGAAATGATTTATTTATGAGAGTGGCATTCCTATGAATGAAGCTAGTGTTTTATAAGAGGAAATTCCAGAGAGAGCTCTACCTGCTTCTACCACATGAGGATACAGGGAGAAGACTCCAGCTTTGAACTAGGAAGAGAGGTTTCTCACTGAAGCATGACCATCCTGGTGCCTTGGTCTTAGACTTCCTGTCACTGTCACTGCCACTGTCATCCCGTTGTTCATCGATTTGTTTGAGCGGGCACCAGTAACATCTCTCATTGAGAGACTTTTTGTTACTGTTTTTGGCATATCAAATACTCACGGTAGCTTGCCAGGCTCTGCCGTGCGGGCGCAATACTCTCAGTAGCTTGCCGGACTCTCCGAGAGGGGCGGAGGAATCGAACACTGGTCAGTCGCATGAAAGGCGAACGCCCTACCTCTGTGCTATTGCTCCAGCCCCTTAGACTTCCTAGTAAGAACTATGAGAATCAGGTTTTTCTTGTTTGAGGATACCCAGTCTGTGCTATTTCGTTACAAAAGCACAAGCTAAAACATCATGATAAGAAAACAAATTTTAGTCAGAGGACAGTTTCAGAAATCCAATGTCAGACAACTTGTGGAGAGTTTTTATTCCATAAGTTTAGGAAGGACATAAACATTAATGCTAGAAATAAATCCCCAAATGAAGTGTAATCCCAGAGAATTCCAACACAAAATTTGGTGATAACAATCTATTATTATCTTTGGAATATTATTTTCTAAGTTTTATGAAGATGGCTATATGTCCAAGGGAAGTTTTGAATTCTAAATTGCCTACATTTATATCTCATATCTATCACTGGTTGTTGTCCTTTAACAAGAAATACGGTTGAAATAGTTTTTTCATCTCTGAATGTTAGGATAAAATTATATATTGCAGAGTACAGTTTATGATGACCTAAGATAAAAACATAATGAAATAATATATTATTAACATATTCAACACATAATGAATATTGCTTTATCTTGTTCTCTCCCTTTTTGCTGTCATAATCAGAGTGGAGGCCTCTTAAATTTTCTAAATTAATACTCTTCAACAGAACTCTCAGTTACAATAAAAATTGTTTATGATATTCACCTACCAATTTCAATTACCTTTGGCTTTTTGTTCCTATTTAGCACTTGAAATGTTGGCCAGTAAGACTGAGTAAATGCTGCTTAAATTTATTTAATTGTGATTAATTAAAAGACCAAATGTAACTAGTGTTTACCATATTAGATTGCATGGTTAATAGACATTATTATTCCATTTCAATTGACTGTTAGTTTTAGTTTATTTCTATATTGCTACCTTGGTTTACCGAAGAATGACTCTTGTCACATCATCATCATCATCATCATCATCATCATCATCCCATTGATCTCGATTTTCTCGTGCTCTCAATAATGTCTCCATTCATCCCAGCCTTGAGATTTTATAAGCCTCTCTTTACTCGTCCTTCCTAAGGATGCCACATTGGAGGCTCTTTCAGGGTCAGGGGAATGAGACTCATTATTGGTACTGGTTTTGTCATATGAATATGCCACAGGGAACGTGCCAGGCTCTCCCACACAGCAGGAAACTCTTGGTACCTTGCTAGGTTCTCTGAGAGAGAGAAGTAGGCTATAAGATGTGCTTGGTTTTATAGTCTCTGGCTGTTGGCCATTGATGGGATTACATGGCACCAAGAGCAGTTTCTGGGTGTGACTGCTTAGTTACTGGAAAATGGGGTATCTGGGTGTAAAAGGCCCAGTTCTGATCATATATTTTTCTCATTTCAAACGTCATAACTAATTTTTGTCATATAATTTTCTCATTTCAAACATCACAACTAATTCTGTGTTTTCCACTGAATAAAATGAAGCAGTATCTGTGTAAGAAAGGAAAAAGCTGAGAAAGAAAGGGCACAATATTGACATGGGATCAAAATAACTTTATTTTGATGTATCTTTAGAGTTCCTGGAGAAACAAAACCAATAGGAAATATTGATCTATTTATCAGTCTATCTTTCTAACTGCCTGTCCATCCATCTGTCTATCCAGAGAGAATTTATTTTAGGAATTGTAAATCCTAACAAGTTCAAAATCAGTTGAGTGAGCCAGCTGTCTAAAGACTTGATCTCATGTTTTCAATGTTGTTGGCTCTGTAGTTTAAACATATACATATGCTGCACCTCTATACCACCAACGTGTTGCAAGACATGCTCCGTGCCCATGTTACTTCCTGTCTACCTTGTCTTAATTGTTCTCTTGATTTCTTTTCTAATAGTCTCTCTTAAGAGTCCTTAGTCCCCTGTTTCTTCCATATTTTACAGATTTATTCCTTGCTCTCTGTTTTTTTCCCTATGGATAATCTTTCATTATTGGCTTCAGGGTAGACCCACTAGCAGAATGGCTTCAAGAAGTCATTTGCTAAAGGGTTGCACTATCACTGTGCTGCCCAGGAGGCACAGGTATGTAGCTATCTCCCAGAAGCATTTCTAGAAAGGTAAAACACTGCACCTGTGGGGACACTCTTCCATCCAACCAGTCTCTGAGCCAAACAGGGAGTCTGCAAGGTAAGTGAGGGAAGTAGAGTAGAGAGATGTGGGCAGATTTTTTAAGTCCTGCAGGGAATGTGGAAAGAAAAACCAAGATAATAGCCAGAAAAAAAGAAAGCAACTTCAAACACTGTTCTAAGAATTTAGTTTTATGAAAGAGTATGTGACCCTCTAAACACGCTTAGAAGCTGGTTAGCTCCCCAGGATGGGTGGCTTGGTATGGACAGCAGTCCCAGCATCTAGAAAAAATGTGTTTATCACACACATCTGTAGCTCACTAGGCAGCCCAGCATTTCCTGGCTTCTCATATGAGACAGTTGAGTTCTCATGAACATGTATCGCAGCTATATCCTGAGATACCTGTCTACTCTGACCCAGACTGAACTTATGGGTAAGTTAAAGTGGCAGATAGGCCCAGAGTGAATCCAAGATAAATAGTTGGCCCAGGTAGAGTGGCTAGCATAAGAAAGTTTCCTGAACATTTCTGAAAAGCCCCCATCTCAAGTACTGATTTAATTAAAGAACAACTCAAAGCCTTAAAGGTCTTTACTCTGAAGAAAAATAAAAGCCCATGTGCTGCAAATGTAATTGGCAATAAGTCTTCTCCCTCAAGGCCAGCAAATGAATGAAATATTTTTTTTGTTTTGAAATTGGGTCATATTTGGGCCCAAATAATTTAGGAGAGTTTTCTCATAAAAACATCTTGTCTTGGGCTGGAGTGATAGTACAGCAGGTAGGGCATTAGCCTTGCACACGGCCAACCTGTGTTCAATTCTCAGCATCCCAAATCATCTGTCAAGCACTGCCAGGAGTAACCCCTGAGTGCAGAGCCAGGAGTAACCCCTGAGCATCGCCGGATGTGACCCAAAAGAGCAAAAAGTAAAAACAATCTCATCTGGAAAAAAATTATGCAACTTGCTGTTACATGAATGGAACTAAAGGATATCATGTTGAGTGAAGTGAGTTAGAAGGAAAGGAATAGACACAAAATGATCGCTTTCACACATGAGATTTATAGATACACTGTAAGAGAGGAACAAAAACATTGCAAAGGTAACAGAAGTGGAAAATTGGTTTTCAAAATTTAGCTGGGATTGGGGAAGGCGGCTGAATGAGAGAACCCTTTGAGACCATGGTGGAGTGAAGTGGGTACACTTGTAGTGAGTGTGTAGCTGGAACTATGTATCATGAAACTAACATTAATAGTATTTTAAAGCACAGTATCTTGATGAAGATTATTTTTTAAAATCCTTTCTTATAAACAGAAACATTTAAAGCAACATCAGACTAGAGAGCATCCAATAGGCAGGGAAGGTGGGTCACTATTAAGACCCTAATTCAGGGAAAATTCAAAACTGAAACAATATATTTTGCACTTGGATTGTGTAGTTGCATAAGTTGGACTGACAGCCCTACATGATTCTGTTTTCTTAAACTTGGTGATTTATTTTCAGATTCAGCCATTATTTGTGCAAGAACACTGAGAAAGTGGAGTCTTCATTTTCATGTGTTACAGTGAGTCTGGTAGAAAGGGCCCTGTAGGAACTTTCAAGACATAGAGTTTATTGTAGTCTAGGCCATTTTTTCCCTTCCATATGTACGCTCTCACCAGGCAGCAAATGGAAATGGTTAAGGTCTATATTTTGTGAAACCCAAAATATTGGATCCTGAGAGGTAAGTAACACACACCCACACATGCAAACACACAGTGATTATTCTCTGAGAACACATTCTCATTTTAACAAATGCCTCTTAGATACATAGAAGACATTATAATGAAACCCTCAGATGTCTTTATTGACCAATGACAGGATATTAGGGCATAGGGAGGCATCAAATCAAGCTAGGTAGAGAGTTGATTTCCCTTAAAAATAAAGCCAGGGGAAGATTATGAGTTGAGAATTATTAGAATCCACATTGGATCCATCACCCATGATCTCAAATGCACTTCCTTGATGCTGTTTGCATTAGTACATTCCTTCTAGATCCAAAGTCTAACCTTCCCGTGCCCTGAGGGGAGGGCTTGGAGACACCATCCCAGGAGCAATTTGGCTGCTTCCGTGGAAGCCATTACGCGCCTGATCCAGAGCTTTGCAGCACCCATTTCCCCCACTTATGTGAAGAGGCTGTCAAAAAGCTTCTATTAACGAGGCAGTGTTGGGTTACCAACAGCTGGTAGCTGTTCATTGTAGCCAGGTTCCAGACTAACGGGTCATTACGGGTTAAATGAGTAGCCCCGTCTATGGGTGGTTGCACTGTGCCCTCACCCCCAGGAGACACAATGCATTTAACTAGAGGATGGTGCTCCTGGAGGCAGTAACAGAACCTGGCAATACTGCACGGAGAGATATTTCAGGGCAAGCTGACTTTCCAACAACCAAAATAGCCACCAGTAGGAGGCTGCCTATGTGGCCGCCTCAGAAGGTCAAATTGCCCCTGCTCTGTCAGCGCGAGCCCTTGGAATCATCTCAACACTTTCCATTGAGCCAAACTCTTCCCTGACCCCAATACCACTGCTCTTCCCAGGTCTCAGAGCTATCTTTGAAAACAGAGAGGTAAGCAGGCATTATTTTTTTTTTAATTTGTATTTGACAGACACTGTTAAGATGGGCAAAACACAAACAGCTGGGGGCTTAGCTTCCTCCCCTGATGCACAAACACAAAAGCACGGCACATGCACACCCTTAGAGAGCTCGTTGGAACCCATGCTGCCAAGAATGTTCCCACAAATCCCAGATATCCCAGGGATACCTAATCTGTTCCTTGAACCACTGCTGCTTTTCCCTCAAAATGAGAGACGGAGTATGACAATCATCCATACACAATATTCCTCCCGTACCACTCACGTTTCATGCCTCTTAGAGATTCCACGGCTCAGCGAGTTAAGCTAAAGATTCCCGGGATTCCCCACAACATAGCAGCCGTGCCTCGGTGAGGTGCTGCAGCTTGTTAAGGGAGATGCCACACGAGGTTCCTGGAGGGTATATTTTCATTTAGTCTGGATGTTTGGCACACTCAGAACATAAACAGAAGCCCAAGGAAGAAATAGATGGTGCGGGTGGTTTACTCAGAGAGTGTTAAAAATGCTTAATCAATTCATGGTGATACTAAAGTGTCTCACGGGAAGATAAAATACCAATTTCCCAAGCTTCTGCACATTCATATCCAGCATGACTGCCTACAAGCATTTAGTGTGACTGATGGAGAAACATGAGAACTATGCAGATTATGAGAGACACATTTTATGTTTACATTTGTGCATATTTCTATTTTTGCAAATAGGCAGATTAACAGCTCTGATGATAATTTGATCTCTCTGACAAGAGTGAAAAATCATTTCTCACCTCAGGAACATGTCCCACTCCCACATGTAATTATGCTTGTAACAAACTCAACAGACAGTAGCCATACACATTTCTTAGACAATATCAGTCCAAATAGGGATTAAAAAATAAACAAAGCATAAGTGTCATATGGTGAAATGAAATTTTAAACATTTCATTCAAATACTTTAAGACCGCAAGAGTTTGTGACATGACTATAAAAGAATGCTGTAGTATTTATGCATCCATTTACCATCCAGTTTATTAACTGTCATGGAAACTTTATAAGAACAGGAATTGTTTCTGTTCTTAGTCACTGCTATGGTCCTAATTGTCCACTGAGTAGAACAGATCAAAAAATGTTTCTATAGAAGTAGACAAATCCATTTATCATGCAGTAAAATAAAGTGGTTAATAATAATATAATAAATTTATTAATATAATAACTTGGTTCACAGACACTACTCCTCTCTCCATTCTTCTCTGATTACTGTTCAAGTCCTATAGTCCTTTCTTTTGGGTGAGATGGATAAATATATGACTTCTTCTCCTATGGGTTTGATCTTTGAAAAAGGTAAGTTTTTAATTTAAAAAATTAGTGCTTATGCTCCTCTTAAACTCTAAAGATATAGAAAACTAAAATTAAAAGTCAATATTTCATTAGCCATTTATTTTAAAGGAGGAGAAATATTTGGAAAAATTATATTCTAGTTATATAAAATTGCCTAGAAGAAGAATCATATTCTTTCTCATACTATCCTTAAGGCATATTCGATCAGCTATGCACATCTTTAAGTTCCATGTGAGAGTGAAGAAGGCACAAGGAGACTGTGCCAGAAATAATTCAAAGGCAACACACCTAGCTAGGTTTGGGGTCAACAGAGTTACTACCAGCAGTGCTTGGATGGGATTCAGGGCCTCACACATGTTGCAGCAGAGTCCCTAAGAACATATAATTACATACATGTGAATTATATATAATAAAAAGTTTTTAATATAATTATCCCTGTTTATCCTATTATATAGAAATATAATTCTAACAAATCTCTAATAAATAAATGTACAAACTTTCTTCTTCATTTTTTTGCTTTTTTTGGGTCATACCTGACGATGCACAGGGATTACTCCTGGTTCTGGACTCAGGAATTACTCCTGGCAGTGCTCAGGGGACCATATGGGATGCTGGGAATCGAACCTGGATTGGCCACGTGCAAGGCAAACATCCTACCTGCTGTGCTATCACTCCAGCCCCCAACTTTCTTCTAAAAGTTTATACCCTCCCGTATGGTCCCTTGAGCACCACCAAGAGTAGTTCCTGAGTGCATGAGCCAGGAGTAACCCTGTGCAACACTGGTTGTGACCCAAAAAAGCAAAAAAAAAAAAAAGTTTATACCCCCTTAACCTCTGGTCAACCGAAAAGAAAATGATATGCAAATGCACACAATCACCTGAATTTTTGTGACAGTGTTAATGGTCTGTTAACACTCTTACTCTCCATCAAGACAGTAATAAAACTTTTGAAAATGAACCTGAAAAAGAAAATAACTACCATTTAATGGTTCCTGTCAGTGGTATTTAAAAGTGGATAAAAATTCCTATAAAAGGTAAAAAAAAATTTTTTGACTCTTTTTAGTGCCCTCCTGTTTTCACCAAAGCAAAAAGGCAAACAGTTTTTCTTTTTTTTTTTTTTTTTTGGTTTTTGGGTCACACCCGGCGATGCACAGGGGTTACTCCTGGCTCTTCACTCAGGATTTACCCCTGGCGGTGCTCAGGGGACCATATGGGATGCTGGGATTAGAACCCGGGTCGGCCGCGTGTAAGGCAAACACCCTACCCGCTGTGCTATCACTCCAGCCCCGGCAAACAGTTTTTCTAATTACAATTATACAGTCTTCAGATAATATCTACATTGGGATGCCCACATAGAGTGGTATAATGCTACCACTATTTCACATGGATAGAATTGAATGCTTATCAAAGCAAAAAAGAATAAGAAGAAAAACAGAAAATTCTTGATTTTTCAATCTTATTACTAAATTATTCAAGAAAATGGCAGCATAACACGGCTCTTTCTCCCGGAAAGAAGCATAACATGAAACCTGCCATAGCCATGCCAGCTAACTCTGCACCAGGCTATTTCACTCAGGGCGGCCCAGAGTGAGGCGGGTGAGAGGCCTCCCTGCCCCAAGGGACCCAGCCCTGGCAGCTGAACATCTCCAAAACCCAACTGCCACCAAGCTCAAGGGCACTTCCCCACACACTTGACTGAGCCTCACGCATGAATGAACATATTCTTGGACTTCGGGGCCAACACATCATAAGACACTCCTAGCCCATTCTCCATAAGTACCACACCACATTTGATGAGGTTTAGGTAGTAGGCAACAAATCATAGAGGGAAATATACACATGCATATGTGCATATTTTCAAATATATGTATACACAAAAACTCACATCACTCAATCTTTTTTTTTGTTTTTTTGGTTTTTTTTTTTTTTTATCACTCAACCTTTAACAACATGTTAGTGATATCCTAAAGAATGTCTTAATGGCCCCTGCCAAAATAGAACAATCTTCACACTGTTTCCTATATGAATACTTTTTTGTAAGCATTTTCAGTGGTTCTTCATAACAGACAATATAAAATATGTTATTTCAGTTGTTCTTTGGGACAGGGATCGGGGCTTGAGATGGAAACTTCCCCAAATTTAGTCGTGGCAATGTGTAGCGTTGGTTGGATTGGTGTGTGAATATTAAATGCAACCAAATATTGTAAACTACCTTATAAAATAAAAAAAATTGAATATTAAAAAAGAATATAGCATATTGCATAAGACAGAAAAGGAAAAGAAAGTGATTCCCAAATAAGCAAGCAATATAAAGTATATTCTAAAAAATAAAATGTTTCTTGAAAAATAAATGAGTATTGATTAGTAAAATAAGTCTGATAAATTTAACATACTATCCCCACAAAGACAGTGGCAGTAAACATTCTATTAGTACACTGCCTAGGATATGAATGCAACACAAATGCTCAATGACAGGTGAATAGATAATTAATGGAGTACCATTCATTCTATAAGAGAAGATATAGTCATGCAGTTTGCTACAACTTGGATGGAACTAGAGTCTGTTATGTAAAAGGAAACTTGAAAGAAAAAGGAAAAAATGTCAGATGATCTGACTTATCTATGGAATACAGAATGACAAACAAGAGAAGAAACAATATTGAACAATGAAAAATCTTCAGCCTTGTAATAGAAAACTCAGTAATACCAAGCAAACAGGGGTGCAGTAAAAAGGAATAAAGATGTGAGCTAGTTATGATCTAATGACAATGAGAGAAGGTATTGGACACTTTGGTTCTGGTTGGTACAGTTGTTCATGTTACCTAACCTGTAATAAAATAAATTTTAAAAAGAAAACAAAAATAAATAAATACTCTGAAAAATCTTGCAATCAAGAATCTATTTTACTTTGTTTTTACTAGGCTTTACTCTTTTTCTTTTTTTTTTTGCTTTTTTTTGGGGGGTCACACCCGGCGATGCACAGGGGTCACTCCTGGCTCATTCACTCAGGAATCACCCCTGGCGGTGCTCAGGGGACCATATGGGATGCTGGGATTCGAACCCGGGTCGGCCGCGTGCAAGGCAAACACCCTACCCGCTGTGCTATCACTCCAGCCCCACTTAGCTTTACTCTTAAATAGAAAAATTCTTTGCTATTGTTGGATGCAATTCATTTTAGCACATGTTAAGGAACTCTAAATTCAAATTTCTATTTAATAAGTTAATAATGACTTGCACTATGCCAAGACATAGCCAAGTCTTATCACACAAGACATAACTATATTATTTAATGAGTACTTAATATTAAATATCAGTTGGTCAGTTGAGTGAATTGTGATTAAATAAATCAAAGGACAAATATGTCATTCTTGTGCAGAGAGTAATAAATATATTTATCTAGACAGACTTTCCAAACATTATATTTTTGGAAATATAATGGAAATAAAAATATTTTCAATATTTTTAGTTATTTTATTGCACACAAAAAAGGAAAGCATATAAAATCACTTTGGTCATCTATGCCCTAATAGTTATTAACCAAGTTTATCAATAAATTGACCAAAATAATTGGTTCAAGGAAAATAAAATGTTTGCAGTGCTTGCAAGCTTATATTAGCTTATCATTATCACTGTTTGAAACTGCCAGCAGGTAATAATATAGAAACCATTACACATATATTGCTGGATATTTAGTAAGAAAACTATATTTTCTTTATGGTTTAACAATATTCTCCTTAACTCATATTTTAAATATATTCTATGTCATACAATTGAGAAAATTTTAATGGTTTGACCTTTCAGAGACATGTTATTTCTAATAGTACAATAAAGTTAGTTTCTGCCTTGGTGAGTAAAATGAGTCAGTATGGATGTTTCTTACTGACCATCAAAATGCTAACCCACCAAAGGATGGTAAGGTTAGCAATATTAAAATCTATTTACAAATTACCTTATTCTGGTATATTAAAATATTTACATTGTGACATATATTGTTTTTACCTGTATATGTATTGTTGTGTTATATAAATAAATGCATTGCATACCTAATATATATATATATTTATATACACAGTTTGTAATAAAAATTTTTGTTAGAGGATGAACTTTTTGATTGTCACAATGTCCCTTGAGAGGCAATTGCACTCTAAGCATTCTTTGAAAATAAAAAGTTAAGGGGGCTGGAGCAATAGCACAGTGGGTAGGGCGTTTGCCTTGCACACAGCCGACCCGGGCTCAAATCCCCGCATCCCGCATGGTCCCCTAAGCACCACCAGGAGTAATTCCCGAGTGCAGAGTCGGGAGTAACCCTGTGCATGGCCGGGTGTGACCCAAAAAGAAAAAAAAAAGAAAAGAAAAAGTTAAAGGAGCATTGGCATATTCTAACAGTGAAAGGTCGGCTACTATTGCTATAATAGTCTGACATTCCATCTCTTTAAAAAAATATCTCAATAGGGTTAGAGAGATGCTACAGTGGGTAAGATATTCGCCCTATGGGCAACTGACCCAGCTGTGATCCCATTGCTGCATATGGCTCCCCAGCACCTCCTGGAGTGATCCTTAAGCATAGAGTCAGGAGTAAGCCCTAAGCACAACCAGAAAGGTATAAAATGAAATATTTACAATGTTTTGAAAGTTATTTTCAATAATTAAAAAGACTCAAAGTGGCCCAGAAAAATAGCACTGCGGGTAGGGCACTTGCCTTGCATGTGACCAACCAGGGTTAATTCCCAGCCCCACATATCACATCACCAGGACTGATTCCTGAGCACAGAGCTAGGCATAACCCTGAACATTTCAGGTGTATCTCAAAAACAAAAACCAAAATTAATATTGATCTATTGTGAGGTAAGACTAAGTATGTAAATTTAGTCCATAGACACAGAGTGAAACTCCAGCTGGTGTTGTTAATACCCAGAACAGGTAAATGCTTAAAACCTAATATGCATATTGGAAACATGTCCACATTTAGTCATTACCACAAGTTAATTTTCTACAAAGAAATGGGTTCTATAAGCTACATAAATAAGATTTTTATTTATTTATTCATTGCTTTTGAGATCACACATAACAATGCTCAAGGTTACTGAGAATTATTTAATACAAATTTTAGTGCGCAACAAGTATTAGGTTTCTAAAGAAAATAAAAAAGACTAATATCCTAGAAAAAAGATGTTCAAGAAACATACTTTAATAAACATGACCAGAAAAATTAAAAATTAAAAAAGGTCTCATTGATATCTTCAGAGATACTTAATTGCATAAGGCATCCTTTCAAAAGACATTATAATAGAGCTTATACATTGAAAATCTTACTATTATTTATACTTGCCAGGAAAATTAATAGATGAAAAGCAAATCAATAAACTGACCCATAAAATAGGTTAGTCATTTCAGAATATTATACAAAAAAATGCATATAAATGGGAAAAAATGACAGACCTAAATGAAAGTTCTCCATTGTTTGTGTTGGTGTCAATATTTCACAGCGAAAAAAAAGAATATAGAAAATTGAATAAATAAAATGTTCCAGAACTGAGAAAAGTATTCCATCTCAGTTTGAAATTTTTATCAATACCAGTTAAAGAATTTAAAAAAGGTCTATAACTGAATGTAAAGCTGTGAAATCTCAAAATACCAAATACAAAGAGAAAGTTCTTCAAGTTCCAGAGAAGGGATGGGGAAAGGAAATTACAGAAAAAATAAATGGCTCCAACTGGTATGAAACTTCTACAAAAGCTTTATGCCTAAAAAAAGAGAAGAAAATTGCTTTAACCTGCAATTCTATACCCAACTAAACTAATGTAAAAGTGCAAGGGCAAAAATCATTTTATAGGGGCTAGAGCAATAGCACAGCGGGTAAGGAGTTTGCCTTGCACGAGGCCGACACGAGTTCGATTCCCAGCATCCCATATGGTCCCCCAGCACCATCAGGAGTGACCCCTGTGCATCACCAGCACAGGTGTAACCCAAAATGCAAAAAAAAAATCATTTTATTCAAGACAATAGAATTAAGTGGCATTAAAGAAACCGTAATAAAGGCATAAATCAATCATATAATAAAATCTCGATGTGACTGGTAAATAGCATTTAGTAAAACTATCAGCAAGACAAATCTATAATTCCAAGATTTATAGAATGGTGATATATACATATAAAATTATACTAACATACTTTACTTACATATAAATATAGATATAGGTATATATTAGACATTAATATTTAATATATAGTAAAAATAAGGGTATTTATCAGAAAAATAAAATATAAAATAAGAATAAGATTTAAAATTCAAAGAAAGAAACAAAATAAAACTCAACAATAAAAAAAAATGTTAAATTTTAGGAACTAAAAATATGGGCACTGTACTCAAATTATACAGATGGTAAATAAATATATAAAAATGTTCCACATCATCACATGGCATCAAGGAAATACAAAACAAAACAAACCATCATTGCATGCCTAATAAAATGCCGAAAATATAGACCAAGTTGATGCCACTAAACAGTAACCAATATGTAGAAATATAGGTGCTGTCATTCATAAGATCGCAAAATCATGCAGAAACCTTGGAAACCTGTTAAAGTTCCTTAAAGAAGGAACTCTTGCCATATTACTTGCACTACTAAATTATATTTTTAATTTTGCTGAATTTAAAAATCCTATCATTTAACGGAGAGAACAAAGAATAAAATATGGCAAACATCACTTGTATCACTTGCAGTCCCACTGATCGTCAATTTGCTCAAGTGGGTGCCGGTTACGTCTCCACTTGTCCCTGTCGCGTGCTAGTGCAGCCCAATGATATCTGCTTGCTCCAGGAACAGGAAGAGCCTCAAATCATTCATTCAGGGATTTGATGAAGAAATCTGACCATCTAGTTGGTGGGCAGCCACGAGGTCTTCTGATGTTCCATGGAATCTAGTTGGTAACAGCTCTAGTCCAGTGGTCTTCTCTGAATTGCATTACATGACTGGCCCATCTGATTTTTGATGCCTTGGCAAACAAGACAGCGTCCCTGATTTTTGACCATTGACGGAGGTCAGAACTTCTGATTCCTTCTCTCACTTGAGTGAGACATGATATTCCCAGCATAGCTCTTTCAATTCCTCTTTGAGATACCCTAATAGCATTCTCATCCTGTTTGCGTAGGGCCCAGGTCTCTGAGGCATATGTTAGTGCAGGAAAAATGGTGAAATCGAAAAGTTCTCTTAACTATTTCTTCGACACTCTTGAATGCATTCCATGCTGCTCTCTTCCTCCTGCGCAGTTCTGGTACCAAGTCATTCCTCATGTTTATTTCTCGACCCAGGTACACATAGCTGCTGCATTCAGAGATGTTCGTTCCATTGAGAACAAATGGAGCTTGAGGGACCCGTTCGTTTTTCATGAACATCATCTTGTTGAGATTCAACCTTTCCACACTAGTGGTCGAAGTCGGCCAGCATTTGTGCCGCTTGGCTAATGTTTGGTGTTATGAGAACAATGTCATCAGGGAAGCGGAGGTGGTGTAATTGCTGACCGTCTTTCTTCACTCTCATTCCTTCCCATTCCAGTCATCACATGATGTTCTCAAGGGCGACACTGAAGAGTTTCAGTGAAATGGTATCACCCTCTGCACCCCTCTCTTTACATCAATGATCATTTCCTTGTAAAATGGTGAGATCCTGGTGGTGAATCCACAATACAGCTCATGGAGGATTTTGATATACTGAGTTTGAACGCCCTATTTGGCCAGCGGTTCGATGACCGCCTCAGTCTCAACAGAATCGAAGGCCTTTAAGTCTATGAACGTTAGACAGAGTTGCATCTTGAACTTTCTAGAAACTTCAGTGAGTTTGGTCACTGTGTGGATATGGTCTGTCGTGCCGAATCTCCTTCAGAATTCAGCTTGCTCACATGGTTGTCCTTCGTCTAGTGTTCTGCCTCTTCTATTCAGGATGACACGAGTGAATAACAGACAGCAGGCAGATTGGGTGATAGTTGCCGATGTCGTGGATGTCTCCCTTCTTGTACAACAGAACGGTCCTACTGGTTTTCCACTGAGACGGAACCTTGCATTCAGACACGTAGCGTGTGAAGAGTCGGGCCAGTGTATTGATGAGTACTGGCGGCAGATTCTTCAGGTGTTCTGGTCTGACCTTGTCTGGACAAGGTGCCATTTGCATCTTTACCAACAAAATGGCGTGTTGGATTTCAGAAGGGAGAACGTTGAGAATGACATATCCATCCTGTGGAATTTGGGATGTGGGCAGGTGGACATGGCCATTCTAAGAATAACAAACATATAGATAAATATAAAGTTAATGCTTTTTTGTCCCCTTATTTTATCACACTCCACAGATACAACTATGAACAGTGCAATCTATATACTTTCACTCACATTTTAAGAAATTGCACTTATTAGATAGATTAGATACTTATATAGAGTATCTAGAGAAAGATGATGGATGGTTGATAAATAAATAAACCCTCTTCCTTTTTTCCTGAATAGGAAAATCAAATGCAAAATCAAGTTTTGTTATAAAACTGTTACTGTCACCCATTCTTTACTAAAAGTAAAGAAAATAGTATGATAAACTGATAAATAATTGTAGTAAACTGTTGCTAATGACTGTGCTTATCCCAATTCACGTATTAAGTGTAACCACAGTATTACAGAATATGAGCGTATTGTGGATAGGAATTTTAAAGAATAATTGTGTTAAAATTATACTAGGTTTAGCATTATTCCATTGATATTGGAGGTCCTATAAGAAGAGGAAGTGTGAACACACAAGAAAGAGACACAAGGAGTATACACAGAGGAGAGAGACCATATGAGAGCAAAGCCCTAAGTCAAATACTGCAAGTCAAAGAGAGGCTTTTAAAGGAACCAAATCTGTCCATGCCTCTATCTGGAATTTGAGAATTGAGATTGTGTAAAAAAATAAGATTTTTGTTTAAATCTCTTAGTCTGAGTGTTATGAAAGTCCTAACAAACTAACACATTTATGTTCAACAATTATCAATGTTTAGTTAATCTTCCTTTGCTCTCACATATACTATAGAAATATACTACACACTGTACACAAAATTATACTATAAACTATAAAAAACCAAAAAGAAGTGTTTACCAATTTTTACTGAGGTAAAATAATTTACAACATTGTTAATAATCATTTTATGCATTCATCACTCCAACATCACATCACATCCACTATCAGAGTTTGAGCTTCCTCTACCAATATCCCACAGACACTCTTATCCCACCCTTTTCCCCAGAGGTAAGTTCAGCTGTAGACATACTCTGTTGCACTTGGCCATTTTTATTCCTTTACTATGTTTCTTTGTATCCCAGGTATATAAGAGAGATCATTCTGTATCTGTCCCTCTCCTGACTGAATCCACTAAGTGTGATACCCTCTAGTTACATCACTTGCAGTAAAGTGCATCGTTTCATGTCTTGTTATAGTTAAGTGGCACACACACACACACACACACACACACACACACACCCATAAACGCACGTAGATATATGTGGACAAGGAGAGAGAGAAAAACAGAGAGGGAGAGAAAGAGGTAGAGATAGAGACAGCGAGAGTCAGAGAGATTTCTTTATTGTCATCTTTTCTTGAACACGTGGATTTTTTTCCAGGTCTTGACTACTAGTATTGCTAGTATTTCAGTGGACAAATGGACATAGGGGCACAAATGTCTTTTCAAAAATAGTGTTTTCAGTCCGTTTGTGAGGTTGCTAAAAGGTGGAGTCGTTAGGTAGTATGGAAGTCAATTCTTAGTTTTTGAGAAGTGTCTATATTGTTTTCCAAATAGACTGAATCTGTAAACATTTGTACCAAGTGGATAAAGTTTCCTTCTTCCCTACATCAACTTCAATCTGGTTGCTTTTGTCATTTTTATGTGTGCCAATTCCACTGGTATGAGGTGATATCTCATTCCTGTTTTGATTTTCATTTCACTGCTTATAAGTGATGGAGAGCATTTATTCCTATTGTTCTTCTGCATGTCTTCTTAAAGGAAGAGTCTATTCATCCCCTCTCCCTATTTTGAGATGAAATTTCCTCTTGTTGTTACTAAGTTTTAAAATTGCTTATATATCTTGTATATAAACCCTTTGTCAGATGAGTGGTAGGCAAATATTTTCTGCCGGTCTGTTGTACCCACAGTTTCTTTTTCTGTTGCAAAAACTTTTTAATTTGATGTAGTCTCAATGTTTATTATTGCTTCTATTTGCCTGGCATTGAGTTATTAATGACACATCTAGATTCAATGTCATGAAGGGTTCTGTGTATGTCTTCCACAATATGGTTAATGAATATAAGTCTGATATCAAGTTTTTTAATCCATTTTGAATTAACATTTGTTTAATGTGTGGGGTAGAGGTTTGAGTTTATTTTTTAACATGTGTCTGACCAGGTTCACCAACAAGGAAGAGACTTTCGTTGTTCCATTTCGTGTTCCCAGCTCCTTTGTCAAAGATTAGCTGATCATATTCCCGAGTAACTCTTTCTGGACTCTCAATTTTATTCCAATGGTCTAAGAGTTTATTTTTATTCTAGTACCACATTGTGTTGTATATCTTATTGTCCAATTTAAGGTTAAGGAAAGAAAAGCCTTTCATCTTCTTCCTGGTATTGTTTTAGCAGTTTGAAGGATTTTAATACTCATTAATTTTAACAGAATTTGATTTATATCTTTTTAAAAGTGGGAGTTTTTATAGAAATTGCATTGAATCTGTATTCTGCTTTGGGTAAGACTGTCATTTAGACAATAACAATTCTTCCAGTTAATGATCAAGGAATGTTTCAATATTCATGCGTCTTCTATTTCTTTTAGTAGTTATAATTTTCTTTATGCAAGTTGATTCCAAAATACTTCATTTTTTGAGGCACAATTATAAATGTAACTGCATTTTATTTTAATTTTTTCCTCTTCTACTTCATTGTTTGCATATAGAAATACCATAAATTTCTGTATTGATTTCGTAGCTTGCCACTTTACTGTATGAGTTTCTTATATCTATACATCTTTTACAGTTCTTTAGGATTTCCTAAGTATAGTATGATGCAATCTGCAAATAGTGATAATTCCATTTCTCTTCCAATATGGATGCCCTTAATATGAAATAAGAAATATGAAATAATAAATATGAAATAAGAAAGAGCAATATGGATGCTCTTTCTTGCCTAATTTCTATGGTAAGGATTTCCAATACTATAAAAATAGTGTTGAGTGGGAAACCTTTGTTTAGTATCTGATCTTAGAGGGAAGGCGTTCAGGTCTTCATCATTCAATATAATGTGGGTTTATGGTAAGTAGCTTTGACAACATTGAGGAAACTGTTTTTTATCCTCATTTTACTGAAAGTTTTATAATGAATTCTATATTTCAATCATCATATTCTTTCTCTGTATCTATTGATATGATTAAGTGAGTTTTATATTTCTTTGAATTGATATGATGTGTTATATTGATAAATTTGCTTAAATCATTCTCGCATCCCAGAAATATATCCTAATTAATCAAGATATAAGATCATTTACTCTATAATTGGATTCAATTTGCTAATATTTTGTTGGGGAATCTTTGCATCTATTTTCATCTATTTTTATCTGTGAAATTTATCTCTTTTAAAACTAATTTTATTTTTTAGTGGTTCTCTATCTGCTCTTGGTATCAGGATAATGTTTACTAATAGAAACTGGAAGAATTCGTGTTTCTGCTATTTTTGGAAGAATCTAAGAAGGATTGGATGTAGGTCTTCTTTGAAAGTTTGGAAGAGCTCAGCTCTATAAAACATCTGGGCTTAGACTTGTTTTGGGGGTGATTTTCGATTACTTTTTCCACTGACTCTGTGTTTTGTGTACTTTGAATAAATAAAATTGTCAAAATACATTTTGACAATAAATAAAATCATAATAATGCATTATATTACATATAATATATAAAATCAGCATAATATATACATGTTGGTGGGGGTAAAATGCACACTGGTAAAGGGACAGGTGTTGGAACACTATATGACTAAAACCCAATCATGAACAACTCTGTAATTGTGTATATCACTGTGATTCAATTTTAAAAATCAGTGCTAATAATAATAATAATAATAATAACATATTTTGTCATCTTTCCATACTCAACCCAACACTAGGTATATCCAGATTATATTTAGTTGAACATTTTTATACTTATTTTCTTTTCAGTATCTTTTTTTGAATTGCCCAATGATATTTTTTCATATGTTTCTTTATACTCGGAATTTTTTTTATATATTTGAGTTATTTTACCACAGTGAGGCTTTTGCATATGTAACATTTTAATTTTCACATGGAAATGTATAAATAAACATGGAAATATGTTTTTCAATCTTCTCCTCTATGACTTTTAATGTTTGTCTATATTAGACTAGTCACTAAAAATACTTATAAATACAATTGTTTTCTCACCAACTAGAATCAAGCATATTAATTAGTAAATGTCTTCTTCAATTGGAATTTAGCCTCTTTTCTTATCTGAGTCTGTAGCACTGTAGCACTGTCATCCCTTTGTTCATGGATTTGCTCATGTGGGCACCAGTAACATCTCCATTGTGAGACTTGTTACTGTTTTTGGCATATCAAATATGCCAGTAGCTTGCCAGGCTCTGTCGTGTGGGCGAGATACTCTCTGTAGCTTTCCGGACTCTCCAAGAGGGACATCTGAATCTGAAGTGAAAAAAATTCAACTGATCTTAGACATTTGAAAAATATATTCCAGCCCAAATTTTGACATTATGAATCCTGCAAATCAAAGAAGAAAGAAAAAAACCTTTTCGCCTACAAAAAGTAGTTCATTGATAATGAACACCAATGAAGGTGATAAAATCTCAGAGCAACCAAAACATTCCATGCAAGTTATTGAAATTTCACTAAATCAAATATATTTCCAGAAATATTAACAGTGACACCAGGCAATTTCATGCAATTAATATTATGAGGTTGTTTTAAATGAATATTTGAAATTTTCCCTCATAAAAACTAGAGCTCTAAACCAAGCTTAAGTTTTCTCTAGAAATCAGTACAGAAAAAAAACCAACAGAAATGAAATAAGCATGACTATTTTGAAGCATATTTGTAAAATACTTGTTTTATGCATATTATATCTAGTGAGGAAGGAACAGCTGCAGAAAGGGATAGAGATAGACAGACAGACAGAGACAGTGAGAACACACTGGGGAAAAGCAGAGAGAATAAGATCTTATAGTCCTTGTTATAAAGAAAGAAAAGAAAACTATCTCAAAGTAAGACGCAGAAGAATTGTTTCTGTCCTTTATCTGGATTTCGGAAATAATGTTGCATCCTCTCTTTCTCTCTACTCAGAAAACTATCCCATTGCACATAAACCCCATTATGTATGGATCAAGAGTTATACCCACCAGCATAGGGTTTCTCAGATAAAATTTAATACAGTAAGGATAGCAGTTTCTTCAAATAACTTCTGTCTCTAATTTTTCAACCTGCTTTTGATTTGTCTATATGTTTTTGTTTCTTTTTCTCTGTAGCCTCAGTGGCATAAGCCTTGAATCTTAGAAGCTGGTCTTTTAAAGCGTGTCATGCACCCGTGTCCAAGTATGGTCACTATGAAGGAGCTGTCACTGAAAGCCCTTGTGGAAAATTAATGACTGACTACAGAGGGCAAAACGATCGGACAGATGGCTCTGTCACCACCACCAGCCTAAGAGGCTGAAAGAAACTTAGTGTCTGAGCAAATACCGTTGCTTTTCATACACTTGCTCCTTTGTTAATCCAGTCTCCCTTTCAGCAGCTGTCCTTCATTGTCTGGGAGGATTGTTCCATTTTCTGCAGACACACAATATTTTCTACATTTGTAATTTGCTAATAACTCAAAGAACACATTTCAGAAATTCCTTGAGACCCAAACCAAAAAGGAGTCTTCGACATTTCCTTAAAGAATAGCAGTAAAATTTCTATTTAGTGTGATGCCAAGAAAATATTGGTCTTCAACCCACTATGGACGCTGGATTTAAATTCTTTTTAAAAATCCTGCAAAACTCAGCTACAGATACTTAGTATCCTAAGGTTACATCCAGCAAATACTGATACATAATTATGTTAATGCAATGAAGAAGGTTAAAAGGTCAGTAAGGAAAATTCAGTCACATTAAAATGATAGAATGAGTCATAATTTTGTACTTTTCAGGCAGTATCTTAGAGTTTATTAAATTTCCCTTTTTTTCCAATTGAACTTATAGTTCTGGAAAAATCCATCTAAAAATGGAGTCCAAGAGGTTTATGACATCTTGTCTTCCTCCATCTCTTAGACCTGCCCTCAGTCTTATTTCCCTTTCGTCAGGACACTTCTCAGGGTAAGAGTGGGCTTCAGAAAATAAGAAGAATGGTTTGGCTTCTCAAGTGTCAAAGTCATGCCCGAATTGAGCAATACAAGAGTAGGTCTCAAGAGAGAAACCCACCTGCATCCTGGTGCCTTTATAAAAGGCTAAACAGGAACCCTTCCAGGATTCTTTGACATACAAATTCTTTCACGCATGACTCCTTAACAGTTTCTATCAATACCTATCTAACACTAATTTCTATCCAACCACTGATATCTGAATTTTATTCAAAGAATCCATTGTTGTGACTAAAGAATCACTCATGTGACCCTGGGCTGAGGGTAATCACGAATTTTACTAGAAAAATCACTGGTGCCTTGGCTTTTCTATAAAGTTTTTCTGATGTTTTCCTAAAGGAACAGTCCTAAACCTCTAAGAAGTCCATGGTACCCTCATAGACTTTAAAAAAACAAAAATTATGCATGCAAACTTTTCTCTCCAGGTTCTCCCAACAATGTAACTAAAACCTTCCTCATATTAGACTTGCCACACAATCTGTAAAATATTATGGAGTTTTTTATTCCTATTTATTGAAATTCAGATATAGCACCCTCAAAGCAACCCACATGATTACCAACTCACTCCTCTGGATTGTTAGAAGTCCCTGCTGAGACAATTCTTCCAAGACACAGTCTGAACTGTCAAAACTGTCATTAATCAGTTTTCAAGATAGATCAAACACTCCTGAAATTCATATGCAACAACAAACCCTCACAAATAGCTAAAATGATTCATGGGGAAAGAAGATGGGAGGCATCACCTTCCCCAGCTTCAAACTGTACTACAAAGTGATAGCAACTAAAAATGCATGGTACTGGAATAGACACAGACCCACATATCAATGAAACTAAGTTGAATATCCTGACAGCAATGCTCAAATATATGATCACCTAATCTTTGATAAAGAAGCAAGAAATTTGAAGTGGAGCAAGGAAAGCCTCTTCAACAAGTGATGCTGGGAAAACTGGACAGCAGTATGAAAAAAAATGAACTTAGATCTCTTTCTAGTATCAGTCACAAAAGTTAGATCAAAATAGATTAAAGCCCTCAGTATCAGATCTGAGTCCATAATATACATGGAGAAAAATGTGGGCAGAACCCTCCGTGACATTGAAGCTAAAGGCATTTTCAAAGATGAAACACTACTACCAAGTAAGTAAAGCAAAGATAAACAAATGGGACTATATTAAACTATGAAGCTTCTGCACTTCAAAAGAAACAGTGACCAAGATACAAAGACAACCCTCACATTAAGAAAAGTCATTTACCCATACCAATCTGATAAAGGGTTAATATCCAAGATATATAAAGCACTGTAGAACTTTACAATAAATATAAGCCAATCCCACCAAAAAGGGGAGAGAAAAAAAAAAACTTCCTGAAAGAAAAAATAAAATGGCCAACAGACACATGAAAAATACTCTACATTTCTAATTATCAGGGTGATGCAAATCAAAACAAAAATGAGATATCATCTCGCACCACAGAGACTGGCACATATCAAAAAGAACAAGAGCAACAAGTGTTGGTGTGGATATAGGGATAAAGAGACTTTCCTTCATTGTTGGTGGGAATGCCAACTGGTCCAGCCTTTTTGAAGATCAATAAGCACATTCTTCAAAAAGCTAGAAATTAAGCTTCCATATGACTCAGCAGTACTACTTCTGGGAATATTCCCTGGGGTGCCAAAAACACACAGGAGAAATGCTTATCTACACTTCTCTGTCCACTGCAACTATTGACAATAGCCAGAATCTGGAGACAACCCAAGTGCCTGAGAACAGATGACTGCATAAAGAAACTGGTACATCTAATACAATGGAATACTATACAGCTGTTACAAGTCATGAATTTGCTTATAAATGGGTAGACATTGATAGTATCATGCTAAGTGAATTGAGTCAGAAGAATGGTAGCAGGCATAAAATTATTGCATTTATTTGTGAGATGCAAATAACATAAAAACAAATAACATAAAAACATAATATGAGACAAATTGCCAAGGACAATAGAAATAAAAGTCTGGGTCCACAGTTGGAAGTATGCTTCAAATGCTAGCTTCAAATGCTAGCAAATGGTAGGAGAAAGCAGTTGGGATAAAGAAGTGACCATTATGACAAAGACAGTTGGAAATAATCACTCTGCGGTAAGAACTGTGTACTGAAAGTAGGTAAAAGAACAAACATTATAACTTTTTGTATCTGTATTGCAAACCACAATGCCCAAAAGGTGAAAGAGAGAGAGAGAGAGAGAGAGAGAGAGAGAGAAAGCATGCATAAGATATACGATGTTGCCACAGACATTGATATAGAAACCCAAATGTCATATTGAGCCAAATATTAAAGAAACTTAAACACATTTCCATTCTTCTCATAAGATTATTTTGTTTTAGAAATTTCAACTATGTTTTATTTGAATATATGTCATTTGTGTTAATCACTGTCGCTGTCACTGTCATCCCGTTGCTCATCAATTTGTTTGAGCGGGCACCAGCAACATCTCTCATTGAGAGACTTATTGTTACTGTTTCTGGCATATCCAATATGCACGGGTAGATTTCCAGGCTCTGGCGCGCGGGCTGGATACTCTCGGTAGCTTGCCGGGCTCTCCGAGAGGGGTGGAGGAATGGAACTCGGGTCGGCAGTGCGAAAGGTAAATGCCCAACCGCTCCAGGCCTATTTGTGTTAATATGATTATTATTATTTTGTATATTAATATTTAATTCCTGTTTAACTTCTAATCCAATAAATATCAATAGATGAAATGGAAAGTTCTTTAGGGTTCTCACTGATAAAATTCAGATATCAGTGATGGGATAGAAATTAGTCAAGGTCTGCACTCATTTATGGAGTATAAAATGACATCACATGAGGCTGACACCCAAGGACAGTAGATACAAGGGGCAGGGGGATTGCCCCATAGCTGGAAGACTGCTTCATGAGCAGAGGGGAGAAGGCAGATGGAATTGAGAGGGGATCACTAAGAAATTGATGGCTGGAGGAACCAGTTGGGATGGGAGATGCATGCCGAAAATAGATAATGAACCAAACATGATGACCTCTCAGTGTCTGTGTTGCAAGCTATAATGCCCAAAAGTAGAGAGAGAGTATGGGGAATATTGTCTGTCACAGATTCAGGGGGGAGGGTAGAAAAGGGAGGGTATACCTGGGATATTGGTGGTGGGGAATGTGCACTGGTGGAGGGATGAGTGTTTGATCATTGTGAGATTGTAACCCAAACATGAAAGCTTATAACTATCTCATGGTATTTCAATAAAATTTAAATTTTTTTTTAAAAAAGAAATTAGTCAAGGTGTCCTGAAGTAAGAAGGACTATTAATAGAGAGCAAAGTATTGTTTTGGCTGAATTATGAGAATGAGACAAAAGAGGCTAAATCAAGAAAATAATTGAATGTAATGTGTCTAAATGCTTATCAGTATTCTATAGGCTATAAAATAATACTGTGATGGAAAAGGAGAATGAAAAAAAAAGAGATGGAAAAAATCATTAGGAAAAAAGGAAATATTGAAAATAACCTGACCTTAGGACTGTAGTCTGGGATACATAGCAAGATGTCCCCAGGAAGAGCCACCTTTTAAGATTAATATATCTCTTACTGCACTTATACAAAATGAGTAGAAATATTAGTGAGAAGTGAATGTAATATGATTGTTTAAATGAATTGCTAACTAAAGAAAGGAGAAAGAAATATGCCCTTAGATAAAACCATGAGCTTGAGTGGATCTCCTAGTAATCTACAGTGCTGACCCCAGGGATAACATTTTGTCCTTGAGTTAATCTCCTAGAAGATGTAGGAAGGGTTTTACATCTGTTTATTGTTATGATAATGTTCAACCCCACCTAGGTGTACCTGCACCCTTCATGATTTCTATATAACTGTTGCTGTGAGATTTGAATAAAAAATGTACTGGTTAACAATCAAAAAAAGATAATATTGAAAGCAAACTATTAAACAGTTTGTTATGAATACTGACTTATATGATGAACTGAAGTTTATCGATGATGGGAAGAGCATATAGGGGCAGTGTGTGGACAGGACCTCGAGATAAAATTTAGTTTTGAGAGTGTGGGAAAGATTGGGAGGACTTTCTGTGATGGAGAAGCAGTGGAGCAAGAATATCATAGAAAACTCAATACAGAACATGTACAGGCTAATGAGGAGATGGACTTGATGAGAAGTACCTACTGGATTTTCTTCATAGGAAATTATAGATTATAGGAGATAGGATTAGTCTAGTAGAGTTGCTCAATACAGAGGCAAAGAAAGCAGACAATATTCCTAATCCTATTGCCTATTCTGAAGGTAATATTCTCCTTATTTTCCTTACTTTTCAACAACAAAATGTGTTATTGGATTATTGAAATTAGCTCCTCAATACATCAATTTTCTGAACTATATCATAGACATTTAAATTTTACTACAGAGAGTGATTTTAAGTGAGGTGACTGACAGGCAGTTTGGGTAAATTCCAAAATAGTAAACACATCTTAGATAAAATTTCATTCATAAAAAATACATTTTAGGGTGAGACAGTGGCAGGAACAGAGAGGCCAGGATGAGTGGAGTAATGGTGGCTCACAGATCTCTGAATTGCAAGTGATGGCTCCAGAACCCGAGCCAGGCTGGATTTTAGATCCAGTGTACCCCAATCCACCCAATCAGCCACCCCAGCAGAGCCTTGGCAGCCGAAAACCTCCAGAACCCAATCACGGCAATGCTCATGCCTGGACACTGCAGGATCAGATGAGCCTCTTGCATGAATGCATTTGTTGACAAACTCAGATATGTGGATTTTGTGACAGTAATCCCAGGGCTTCCACAGAGTTGAGGATAGATGACCTCCCCCCATTCCCCTGTTCTCCTGGGAGCCTGACAGTCACATCCAGGGAATGCTAAATAAACTCATTAACCAGTCATGATCCAGAGACTCATAAATAAATCTAGAAAGAGATTAGCGAGCTGCAGAGATTCTTCTGGAGTCCAAGTTATCATCCAGTTAATAATTCAACCCAAGTTGTATCACCCCATCAAAGTTTGAGAATTACTGGAGCGTGCTGCTACTTTCGTGGCTGCTCAACATCTCATAGTCTACATCACTGACATACCAGGAGTAGCACACCACGTTGGATGGGATATAAAGTAGAAAGCACTGCAAGGCTTAACCTGTAAAACCATGTTAGTAACCTTTTATACAAGAGCTTAATGACTCCAGGTTGAGAGACAACAATCTTCACACTTTCTTTCAAGAAAATATGTTTTGATCATTGTTAGTGAATTAATCATGACAATCAATACAAAATAAATATTCTGTGCCTGCTATTAGGGCAGGTTTGGGTAGTGGTTGGTAAAATTGGAAATAATGGTGGTGAGACAGTGTAATGGTGGTGGGATTGGTATTGGAATATTGACTGTAATAAGTCAATGTGAAAAATTTTATAAAAATAAAATTAAAGAAATACACTTAAAGGTAATATCACTTCAATTAACCAGATTCTTTTGTTTTTAGATTTCTAGTTTATCTATGAGACTTGTTGTTACTGTTTTTGGCATATCCAATGCACCACAGGTAGCTTGCCAGGCTCTGCCATGCAGGCAGGATACTCTTGGTAGCTTGCTGGGCTCTCAGAGAGGGATGGAAGAATATGGAACCCGAGTCGGCCATGTGGAAGGCAAACACCCTACCCGCTGTGCAACAAGTCTTACAATGGAGACGTTACTGGTGCCCACTTGAGCAAACCAATGAACAATGGGGCTACAGTGCTACAGTGCTAGTTTATCTATAGCATAGTAAATAAATGGATGCTCTGAAGATAGAGGTTGACATGAAGGGAAATGAGAGGCATTTTTGGAACACAGAATACTTCAATAGGAAATCACTTTTGTTAATTGTTTATTACATCTCTCTTCACGAAAATGGAATCCACATTGAATTGCATGGAAAACAGTTCTCTGAGTGATCTTTCGCCGTGTACTTCAATTTTCCAATACCTAAAACAGAGCCTGGCATGCATAGGCATTCACTGGAGAATCTGAAAAAAATCAGTGCAATTTTTTAGTGGGGCATCAAATATGCAAGATCAAAATTTACTCTATGGCATGGCCACTACTGCGGCCACGCAACCTTATACCCCTTCACAACAGGTCTGACTCTAGTGAAGTACTTCTAACAATAATAGTGAGGTTGTGTTGAAATATTGAATGCAATCAAAGTAAATAGAAAGTGAAGTGAAATTTATCGGGGTGGGATGGGAGGTGTACTGGTTTTTTTTTTTTTGGTGGTGGGATATGGGCACTGGTGAAAGGATGGTTGTTTCAGCATTGTATAACTGAGACTTAAGCCTGAAAGCATTGTAATTTTCCACATGGTGATTCAATAAAAAAATTAAAATTTAAAAAAAATTTACTCTACGTAGGTGATTTATTTTAATTATTCTGTGGTTGTTTAAAATGCCTTATAGAAGATAATTAAGTTTACCTGAAAGTTAATCTAAAATGATTTACTATTCTTTTGAAAGCATAGCTAGTAAGGAAGGTCTCTCTTGTATTTAGTAAAACAAATATTTATTCACTAGTTATGCATTAGGAATTGTACATAACACTGATGTAAGAAGATATAGTGGTCCCTAAATTTGCAGAACATATAGGCAAATGGAGAAGACTACTTTAAAAAATAGATTTAACAATAAATCTATTTTTATTGTTATAAGTATAGAGCTATGTTGGGGCAGGGTGTGAGAACAATTTTTTAATCTGTTAGTATTTTTAATTTTATAAAAACACATAATTTGTGGTTATTCCTAGTTAAGTTTTACACATCCTATGTTCTAGAACCAATCCTATCCCAGTGTCACCTGGTGGAGGGAAGATGACACTGGGGTAGGATTAATATTTATCCATACTACTCCTCTATGGCATTAATGTACTCAAATCTCCTGATCCCTTTTGCTTCTCATCTATCTCTTCTTCCATTCTCAATTTATTTCCTTCTCCTTCCTATACTCTGGAGCCAAGGATGATGTAGGCATTCTCCTTTCAAAGATTACATTCACTCATCCAGTTATTCTATATACTACAGACTAGAGAGATTAGCCTGTGTCCTTCTTCTGGCTTACTTCATTAAACATAATATCTTCCATTTCCATTCATGTTGCAGTGAATTGTTTGATTTCATCTTTCCTTATAACTGCATAGTATTCCATTTGCTGCATATACCACATTTTTGTGATCCACTTATCCATCATAAGACACCTAAGTTAATTCCATATCTCAGCTGTTATACTAAGTGCCACAATGATTAATGGTGTGCATGTGTCCTTTTTAATAAATGTTTTTGTGTCCGGGGGTAGGTAATCAGAACTGAAATTGCTGAGTCATATGGGAGCTCAATTCTAAATTTATTGAGTACTCTCCATACTGTTTTTGACAGAAGTTAAACCAGACAACATTGCCACCACCATTGGATGAGAGTTCCTTTTTTATCACATCCCCAACAAAAGAGTTTCCAGTATTTGATATGTGCAATTCTCACTGGTGTGAGTTGGTATCTCATTGTCACCTTTATTTGTATTTCCTTAATAATAAATAATGATGAGCATTTTTTCATGTGCCTGTAGTACATTTTTCTACAGAAATAAACACATCTAATCTAATCTAGGGCATGGAATGGAGCATTAGGAAAAACTTGAATATGTACAAATATGTACTAATGAATATGTACTGAATAGGTAATAATCAAAAGTATATATATTACATGTGTAATATATAGTAGATAAATAGTTTTTAGTAGTGTAAAAACAGAGGAAATTATATTTGGAGAAATAAACGAGTTTGGTGATTGACATCTGTCGAAAAAATGTTTCAATAAAAGAGAGTGTGTACCATTAGTTGATGCTGAAAGAACAAATAAAATAGTGATGCAAATATGTCTGTTGATTTCGAGGGGGGTAAAGGGTTCACACTAGTAGTGATCAGGGGCCACGCCACTCCTTTGCTCAGCTCTCTATGTTCATGTTTCCTCACAACTTATAATGGCCTCATCTCCCAAGCAGATACATAGCCATGAACTTTTTATGAGGAAGGCACATCCTACACTGTGATTTTCCAAAGAGAAAAAGCATGGGGGCACATGAGGGACTCCCGTGTTCAGTGGCCAAGGACTGTTCCCCTGGCTGGTCCACGACGACAGATGGAAGAAGGACAGGGGGAATTATGAAACTGGGGAACTACGCTCCAGGCTGGTCAGTAGTCAGTTTATTTCTCTCTCCTCCCCAGTGTAGTTCTGTCTCTCCCCTTATGATGCAATCATAGTCATTGTTTTGCTCGTAGTCCTAGCCATCATGGTTCCATCATCCTAGTCTCCTTATAGAACCCAAAGTTCTTTTCTTTGTTATCTCCTTCCTAGTCTCATTGTAGTGTCATAGGCTCCTCATAGTCCTCGTATTCTTGTCCTCAAAGTCCCAAAGTCTCTTCTTTCTCCTCACAGCATAGTTATACAGCAATCATAAAGGCTAGTGTACACAGAGTTGTGGTTAAATATTGTCATAACAACAAACAGAGGTAAAGTCACTTCTTCAAAAAAGTTCTAGGAGATTAACTCAAGGACAAAATCTCTTCCGAGGGTTCAGCACTCCAGATTACTAAGAGATGTGCTCAAGGGTGATTCCATCCAGGGTATACTGCTTTATCCTTTCCTCAGTTAGTAATTCATTTAAACAATCATAGTAAGTTTACTTCTTGTAATATTTCTAGATATTCTGTATGAAGACAGTAAGATATATATTAAGCTTAAAAGTTGGTTCTTTCTGGGGACATTTCGCTATATATTCCAGACCATAGTCCTCAGGCCAAGTTAGTCTTTCCTAACCCCAGCAGGGCCCTTATTCAGTTACTTCTTTTTGGGTCGTGGCAGAGTTTGTTCCATGACCGTGCTCTTAACTTATACTCACGGCACTTGTCTTGCCTCCTTTAGATGCCAGCTCCTTTACAGCTTGCCCTGGGTACATCCAGTTCCTTCATTGGGACCCTGCTTTTGCAGTGCTAGGAACTAAGGGCAACTGATTGGCTTAAGTCAGCTAAATATGATGGATGTCTCAGAGAAAATATTATTTCAGAGTCAATAAACTCCCATGTTACAAAGCATAGCATCAACTGTCTTCCTGTGTCTATATAAAAAAGGGCATTGCTAAATAATCCATGCAAATGACATGAAGGAATGAGAAAAGCAATATTGAATTTTTTTTTTTTTTTGCTTTTTAGATCATACCCAGCAATGCTCAGGGCTTACTCCTGGCTCTGCACTCAGTTATTCCTGGTGGTGCTCATGGACCATATGGGATGCTGGAAATCGAACCCTGGTCAGACCACATGCAAGGCAAATGCCCTACCTGCTGTGCTATTGCTCCAGCACCACAATATTGGATTATTAGTGCTTGATGGAATTCGGTGTACTCTAGGGGCACTGTTATGGGAGTAACTCAATAAGCCTAAGCTCCTTGTGGGGAAAGCAAGGACAACTTTGTGTTATCCAACACTACATGAAAGCAATTATTTTCGAATATAATTCCCAAAGTCCTAATTAAGAAAAAAAGCAATGATTACCATTCCCTCAAAACTTTCTTACTCTTCTATTATTCCTATATTCTTCCATTACTGATTTCATTAGTTTCCACTGACACATTCTTGAAGATGTCACCTAGTCATCTCTGAAAACTGAAGTAATTATTTTCCTCTAAATTCCTTAAGAGAAGACTTGTTAAGAGTGACCAAGCAGTATCTTTTCAACATCTCTTTATTATTAACTCTTATAATTTTCACATTTTGTAGTTGTTAAATTTTTCTTGCATTTATTTCTTGCCTCCAATCAGAGCTTATGTTCTTTGGAGTGAAAATCTCTTATTCATCCCCATAATATCATACCCATAATGAGGATAGTGTAAACATAAGAACTGAAATGTTTTGAAAAGGAATATGGGAATTTTGGCTTAAGCATGATATTGTAACATTATACCCTGAAACAATATAAATATTTTTACCCTATAAACACCTACTTCTAAAAAAATATGTAAAACATGTGATTTATTGTTGCTAACTTTTTTTTGGTTTTGACAACAATCCCTCTTCTATCAGATCCTTATAAAAATAAAAGAGAATACTGAAACTCAGATTCCAAATGCCATTCTCCCATTATGCAAAAGTTAACATCTTTGAAATAATAAAGTTGCTTTGATCCAAAAGGTTTATCCATAACCACTCAATCTGCTTTTCATGCATCATGTCAATATTTTTATATTGTGCTACCCAATTAAACTCTCATAGACCATTTATAAGAGAATAGGACTAATACAGCAATACCAAAAGAACAAAAGTCAGAATTCAGACTAGTAAAGTAATTTATTCAGCTTAGATATTTTTTTAATAATAGAAACAATCTGCTAAGATGAATGTGACTGACAATGACCCATGGATAGACCCAGATTTTCTTAAATAGTCGTCTCTCCTTTGTCAAAGACTAGTATGTCTTGTCACAATTTGATGCCTAATTTTAGCTACAACTAAAGGTTTGCTTAGCCACCAAGCTCCAAATCCAAACCAGAAATAGGCAGAAGAGTGATGGTCATGTGTTAAACAAGATCCCAGGCAAAAGGCCAACACACATTGGTGCTAGGATGGAATTTCTTGCCCTGTGAAAATGCAGTGCTAAATCTTCCTCTCCCACTTCTCTCTTTCTCTACAAATGAATCTCTTCTGTAGAGTGAGCTGAACTGTCACCTGAAACTATCAAGGAAGATGTGTCTACCAGAAATCTGAGCTACAGTCAAAAGTGCATGACCTACCTAACTTGACATGCCAACTTGAACCATGTCTGGGATGGTTGAAAAGTGTATTTTAATATAATTCACATTGGTATGCTATATCTTCAATATCTAATAAAGTTTCATAGGGTACATCTTTAAAGCCCCTTAAAATCTTCCACCTACAATGTATATTAATATATCCTTACTGTAGAAAATAAGCCCATTTCTCCTCTATCAGCTCCCTGTCATTTAGACTTTGTATGTATTTATATATAAATTATCATACTCTCTTGAATTCTTTTGATTCTTAAGAATCAAAATGAAGAGCCCCATCATTCTTACTAGTATGGAAGCCATATTTGTAAAAAAAATCCTATGTAAGATTATAAATGTAACTTTTTCTTTATAGACATATAAACTTGACTATATGTTCATGTCTCCTTTACTTTCTGGACTTTAAACCCCCACCCCTTTTCACAGAAACTGGCATATTTTAGGTCATATACAAAATCAAATTATAAATAAGTTATAAATTTTTAATAGGACCTTTAAATAGGTCTTTTAAAAGAACATATAAGAACAAGATATTTTCAAGGATAAGAAAGGAGGGAAGGGGCTAGAGTAATAGTACAGAGGGTAGGGTATTTGCCTTGGACACTGCCAACCTGGGTTCAATCCCCGTCAAACAATATGGTCCCCCCAAGCACCACCAGGAGTAATTCCTGAGTGGAGAGCCAGGAGTAACCCCTGAGCATCGCTGGGTGTGACCCCCAAAAAACAAAAATAAATAAAGATATAAAAAAAAAAGAAAGGAGGGAAAAGGCTTCCAACCTCTTAGATAATAAAAATCCTTAGGTCATTTTAAGAATTTTTTTGTTGTATTTCTGAGTGCATATAATTGTAAAATCTAATAATATGTTATCATCAACTATATATTTGAAGAAGTATTAAACTTCGAGTTTTAAAGAAAAAAGTCCTTTCCATCAAGATCAGCTTTGAATGTCATGAACACACAAACAACTAAATAGCACAAAATAGTAAGACTGTGTATTGTGCAAAACATTATGGTAATATAGTGTTTTTAAAGGTGAGTATTGTATAAAAGGGGGAGTGGAATTGTTATATGTGAGAGGAAAGGAAAAACATTCTTTAATGCTCTTTAATTTCAGAAGAAAGCATAATTAAGGTAATGTCAAGATGAAAGGGTATTTGTGATCTCAAAAAACTGTAGGGGTATGCCTCATATGTAGTAAATAGTAGATGGAATGAATAAACTCAGCTATATACTTGGTGGGGCCCTGTACAAAATGAAAATATAAAGACCTTAGTTCAAATAGTTGAAAAATATACAGTTAAAGAGACTAAGATGCAATTTTCCTCTAAAATAAAGTAACTTAATTAATGTGATTAATAATATATATTGGCAAATAAATAAGTAAAAATGATACTTTTGGTATCACAAATTTATGTTACAAAGAATGATAATGCTTTATTAATATGATATCTCAGATGAACTTATGATTCTTCTGGCTTGTTTTTCTACAAATTTATTTATAAGAAAAATTTGTGTGCTTAAGGAACCTAATTTTTAAACAATTAAATAAAAAACAATTGCTCCTAGCTAGTGAAAAGTCAGAAAAAATATTATTCTTAACTTTTAGAATGATAGAATGATTATGTGCTGATGCAAATTTATCTCAATTATTGAGGGTATTTTATAGGCCATGACAATATTGGGATGTATTTCCTATAAGCTACTTCATAGTATAAATTATAGTATATGCAAAGTTGGTGATACTTGAGGAACAATTATTTTATTTTTAATAAAAAACAACTTCATGAAAATTTTAATTTTATTTTAAATGTAAATTTATACAATTAAATTTTAATGTTTCCGCTGTCATTTCCTGAAACTTGTGGAAAATTTACAAAAAACTAAAAATATCTTCACTATTTGAGTCGAATTCAAAATACCTGTTTATGCATTCCATCTGTGTGTCTTTGGTTACAAGGAAAAAATAATTCTAAAGCTTCATGTGATTTTATATAAAAAACAGAATTTTCTTTCAAGTTAGATAATTTTGAATTTAATTTCCTTTTATAAACCTATTAATATCAGCTTTATAATATTGCAGCATTTTTCAAATACAGGAACAAAAACACTGAAGAATTTTGATTTCAGGGCTGGAGCAATAGCACAGAGGGTAGGGCATTTACCTTGCACGCGGCTGACCCGAGTTCTATTCCCAGCATCCCATATGATCCTTTGAGCAACGCCAGGGGTAATTCCTGAGTGCAGAGCCAGGAGTAACCCCTGTGCATCGCCAGGTGTGACCCCCCCCAAAAAAAAAAGAATTTTGATTCCCTAATATGCTTTATTACACTATCCCAGTGTAAATTTTGACTTTGCAATAATTCCTAACATAGGTTACTTTCCAGTCTCCACAGCTCCTTATGTCAAGCATTGGTTGAAGATGTTATATTTATATGGGCTTTAGTACAGATTTAGTACAGAAGCAACTCCAAGTACAACGCTCCATTGAACCAGTGAAGCTCCGTCTCAGGGCTCTCACCAATGCTACTGTTGCTACACAGATGTTTTACCTTCCACTGCCACCAAGCTCAGTCTCTACTTGCCTTTATGACCACAGACAAAATGGCTCTAAGCTCCAGCTTCATTGCCCGCTGGAGGACCAATGCAGCCAAGACTTTCCAAGGCACACAAGTGCCAAGAGGATAGAGCAAGGGCCCCATCATTCACTGTAAGAACTTGTTGTGTGAAGTCGGAGGCGCTGAGATAAGGAACGCGGAAGAAATGTATTTCATGGAGGACCAAGGTTCTCTCTGACTCTTGGCAAAGATAGAGAGCCTCATGATCTCCTTTTATTGATCATGGTATCTCTAAAGGGCGCAATGCAGTGACATCACCAAAGGCATTAAAAGAAGTTACAGGAAAAACATTGAGGCAGTAGAATATGCATTATTTCCTTACAGCTGCAGGCCAGTAATCTTGGCCTCCAGAAAGAAGTTACAAAACCAAAACTGAAACCTTTCTTGGGCTAAGAGCACTTGGATTTACATCCCAAAGACAAGGCTGGGCTGCCACATGAAATCTACATGTCAATTACAAATTAGGCAGCACCTGAAATCTACATCCCAGAGACTAGGCTGGGCCAGAGCCCAGAATCTACAAATGTCAAAGATCAGGCCTGGCTAGCTACTGAGATCTGCATGTCAAAGACCAGCCAAGGCTTCTGTGAGAAAAGGAAAACTGCCCCTTTCAATATACTGAAATTATTTTCTGCCTCAGCTTGAAGGGGGAAAATATTCCTGTCTGTAATACAGTCTGTGTGGGCTCGCCCTGCTAGCTCAGTCCATCCCCAACAAGAACTGAACGCACACACCTGCAGGCTACCTCCTGGTGTGGTGTGTGTATGTATTGTTCTTGGCCATCCTTTGTGGGTTCATATGAGGTTTCTTACAAAATACAAATTCAAAGAGAAAATCATTAGTTGTTTCTAGAAGTCAATAAGAGAGTATTAAACCAAAAGTGGGGTTCATTTTGAGATCCCCAATGTAACTGCCCAAACCAGTTGCCATGGAAGCTGGTCTTGAGGATGGGAGTGCAAAATAGGAGAGAGTTTTCTTTTAAAAAAATTATTGAAGCTCTCCACTGCTGCTCGAGCACCATCCCAGAGGCCAACTGAACTACTTTGGACACGAGAGCTCACAAAAATGCCTCCAGACTGTGAACTGAGCCACTACCCCATGCGGCGCCAGCAGGCAAGGGTTTCTCTCTCCAGGCTTTTCCATCTTATGAGCACCACAAAAGGGAAGTAAAAGCTTGTAGTGATGCAATTTCTGGCAGAATTTTCCCTGGACTTTATACAGAAATCCAAAACCGTGGGACCTAAATCTCTTAATTGTCAGCAATGTGAAATGATTCCTTTTTAGTAGGTCTGACTTTGGGAGGGAAACTCCAAACAATAATAGTGAGTTTTTTGTTGAAATATTGAAGGTAATCAAAGTAGCAGCCATTTCAGCGGGACGCTTGGGCAGTCTCGGGCTGGGGCCGATACCAGCGCACGCTCCACCGAGATTTGACCCAGGTGGCCACACTTTTGTGCGGCCGCTTTGCTGCTGATCAACCAGAATTCGGAGGCCAACTAGACTACTTTTGGTTCCAGAAACTGCTTGCAGCCATGTCTCTAGACTGTGAACTAAGCCATAGCCCCATGCCGGCCAAGGACAGGAAATATCCTTCTTTCTCGGTTTTCTTTTCCCTTGTCGGGTGGCTTGGTGTCAGCCATATTATGAGGACTATTAAGCAGACACGAACTTGGTGGTGCGGGAAGGAGGAAAAAAAAAAGAGTTGTATACTTGGAACAGCGGGACTTCATTCTCAGCAATGGAAAACTAATTATCAAATGCTTCCTTGGCAGTAGGGCTGTCTTTTTGTGGGGGAAAACTCCAACAACAATAGTGAACATAGTGAGTTTTGTGTTAGAATATGGAATGTTATCAAGGTTAAGAGAAAATGAAGTGAAACGCAGGTGGGGGTGGGTGGGAGGGAGGTATATTGGGGGTTTGGTGGTGGAATATGGGCACTGGTGAAGGGATGGGTGTTTTGAATATTGTATAATTGAGACATAAGCCTGAGAACTTTGTAACTTTTCATATGGTGATTCAATAAAACAAAAGAAAAGGAAAAAAATTATTGAAGGGGCTGGAGCAATAGCACAGCTGGTAGGGCATTTGCCTTCCATGCGGCAGACCTGGGTTCGATTACCAGCATTCCATATGGTCCCCCAAGCACCACCAGGAGTAATTCCTGAGTATATGAGCTAGGACCATCACTGGGTGTGACCCAAAAAATTTTTTTTAATTAAAAAAATAGAAACACCTAAAAAAATGATTGAAGTAACATTGCATTATAATATTATCCATATGTGCATCATTATAATTCAATTTTGTATGTATCATGGTAAGTTCACTACATAAAGTCCAATTATATGCTTCATCATACACTGATCCCTTTAATCCACTTCTATTTAGTTAACTACTGATTGAGTCTGAAAGTCTAAAAGTTTACTTTTGTTCTATTTAGTTCATTCATTTGTTTTGTTTTTGTACTACAAATGGTGAAACTGAAATGTTCATTTTTTTCTCCATTTAACTTTACTAGGTCCAACCATACTGCTGCAAATGATAAGATCTTATTCCTTGCAAAGAAGGGTGGACCAATCAAGTGTTGCTCACATCTTACTCCTGGCTCAGTGCAAAGGAATTATTTTTGGTAATGAACAGGGTACCATATGCAGTGCCAAGGATTTAACTGGAATCAGTCTCTTACAAGACAAGCACTACATACATTGTACTAACTCTCTTTCTTTTTTTGTTTTAATTCTAGTACTTTTCCCATTGTTTTTCTTGTAATCAGCTTTTTTTATCGAGGCATCATGATTTCCAATCATATTAATTTTATTGTTTCATACTTACATTTTTTTCTTTGCTCCACTTCATGTACCTAGCTCCTTTGTTTTAAATTAACTGTCCTGTCCATCTATCTGATGATTTACTGCTGGACTATAACTTAGATACTAGCATTCTCGGTAGTCTGGTGATATATTTATTTCATGTATATTTAAAATAGCCTATAAAATAAAAAAGACCAAAGTTTAAAGTGGGAGTCACTGTGACTGACACATTCTAGATCAAGTTGCATATGCAGGATGCATAACTGAGATTCTTTAAATATTCTTTTTCTTTTTCTTGATACTGCTCTAGTCATGGTCTCAGGGTCCTCAAGTTTGGATGTTAGTGTAGTTTGGTTTGGCCTGGCTTGTTTTTTTTTTTCTTCTTCTTCCCCTCCCCCCACTGATAACACTGCCAATATTTAAGAATTTGCCTGAGACCATAGTACATGCATGCATTTTCAAACTGTGAAGATTGCTTTTATTTAGTTCAGGAATAGCCCTGGAGCAGGCCTGGTTGGGAGAAATGAAAGAGATAAGGATGTAAATGAGTGAGGTGATTAGCACCCAGGCAGCATCCAATAAATGTCAACAGCCCGTCAGCCACAGAGGATTTTTAAAGGGCTCTTCTATTACCTACCACAGAACAGTTGAGAGCCCTTTTATGTTGAACATCCTTAGGCTGCGCTCAGGGGTACCAAGTCAAAGACTCTGTAATCTCTGCTTACCAAGTCATGATGCATTCATCAGCCCACAAAAATACAATGTCTATCTACTGTGACAAAGGTACTGCTCTTCATATTTTAAAATTTGAGCTTCCTTATCCCCTAAACTACCAAGATCTTGGGCACTGATAGTGTTAAATCAGATTATATTTTGTAATATATGTAAAAATTAAACAGATGAGACTCATTGCAACCAATTATGTTCAATTACTATCATTTTGAATAAATCAGAAATTATTCTAATCAAAATGTTCCAAGTGACTTTTCTGTTTCCCATTCCTGAATCCTTGTCAGTATTATTTCTTAAAGGATGGATATTGACCATTTTAGTCAACTGTAATACTTAAATCCACTACCAACTCAAGTCCATAAAACAAACAATAATTGGTGGGGAAAGATCACCTTATAGTTCATACCTAGAAATCCCTTTTTATACATAACCTAGTTTTCTTTTAAAATGTCTGTTTTTACTTCTATTTAGGTGAGAAAATTAAGACATGGGGGGAGAAACAATTGAACCCATATCACAGTACCAATGCAAAATGAAACCAGAATTTAATTCTAGTTCTACTTTAAGTACTCGCATATATCAAAAACTATAGTTTGTATAGGTGTGCACAATTTACTCATTTAATTAAGTAGTGATGTAACTGGGCTGGAGCGATAGCGCAGCGGGTAGGGCGTTAGCCTTGCACTCAGCCAACCCAGGTTCATTTCCTCCGCCCCTCTCGGGGAGCCCGGCAAGCTACCAAGAGTGTCTCGCCCACACGACAGAGCCTGGCAAGATACCCATGACGTATTTGATATGCCAAAAACAGTAACAAGGAGTCTCACGATGGAGACGTTACTGGTGCCCACTTGAGCAAATCGATGAGCAACGGGATGACAGTGACAGTGACAGAATTTAATTAAGTCATATGATTAAGTAGAGTAAAAGGTTACAAACAGGTGCTAATCTGTCCCAATCCAAAATGTCATATTGAAGATTGGCTCAATGCTATTTCTTTCTTTTTTGTAGTTTTGTTGAAACATAATTCATAGACCATATGATTTAAAAATCAGCTGCCCAAATTCATGTTTTTGTATATTTTGGTTCAGCATTTTATGCATTTATCACCACAATCAAAATTTCAAATATAAAATTGAAAAATTTAGAATATTTCCACCATGCAAAAAAAGTGGTGGTAAGTATAACCATTAATATACATTCCTCATCTCTACTCAAATCTCCTAATTGTTATCCACCTATTTCATTTTTTATAAATAATATAAATAAAATTGCTTTCTGAGGTTGAGTGAAATGAAAGTCA
This sequence comes from Sorex araneus, assembly GCF_027595985.1. NCBI lineage: Eukaryota > Metazoa > Chordata > Mammalia > Eulipotyphla > Soricidae > Sorex > Sorex araneus. The sequence continues at coordinate 143,295,774 of NC_073305.1, forward strand.
GAAAACAAAACGATTAAAAGTACAACAAACAAGACACATCAAGGTTTTTGTAGCAAACTGGGAAATAATTGCTTCCCTGACTGATAATCCAGGCAAACTGAGAAATACCATGAATTAGCTTGAGTTAGACAGTTGGCTACAGTTGTGGCTTGTATACTCTGCTTAGCAACAACCATCTGGTCTTCCAATGATGAAAGAGCCCTGGGAGCTGTGCACTGACTGTGGAATGTGTGGAGTGTTGGGTTTGCAGGGTACTGGAAGGCAGGAGATTAAAGGAGGGCTGGCAAGCATTGGCTGGATGGAGAGGGAAGCACTGAAAGACATGCATGTGTTCTGGGTAAGGAAGAGTGCTGGGCCACACAGAGGGATCTAAAGGATGAAGCAGAGCCAGAGAATGCCGACTTGATCTTTTGAAAGGAGGACTGAGGCAATAGAAAGATCCAGCCCTCTATCCCACACCTCCAGGCACATACCTTGAAGGAGTGTCTTCTTCTAACACCATTTCTCACAGAATCTGGCAAAATTGCTGGAAGACCATTTTAATTGGGAAATGAATCCCGCATCTCTCTCTCTCTCTCATGATTGTCCTTGTTGATCTATTTACTGCCCCATAGAGTGTCAGTCCTCATTCTTCCCATTCTGCTCACCATCCTCCTCTCTTTCCTCCCCTCTTCTCTTATTCTGCTTTTCAGTTACTCCTCACACAGACAGACCGAGCTGACAGCAGCAGAGTTCTGGCAGGATCTAATAGGTAGCCACAGCACAGCAGTGGGTGAGCCTGCACTATAGTATCCATCCTCTAAAGAGAGCCATTAACAAATGATGGAGGCATGAATTCCCTAAAGCATAAACATTATCTTAACTTCATCACCTAGAGAGACAACCATATTTTAGCAACTTCCTTCCAGAAAAATGTGGAATTTTTCCATTGTGTTGAATTACACACAATTGCGGGGCTACACAACTCACTCTCAGGTAAGTTTTCAAATCAGTTGGTAGACAAGGAAGGCCACGAATGTTCACAAAGTGTTCCCATTATCAGTCAATATGTTAAAGAAAGAATGGTGACTGTTGTTTAGCTAATCTAAATGAGATCATTCAGAACCTACCTGTCTATTATTTTGTCTGCCACATCTGCCATAGCTCTATATTTTCAGTGTGTCATCTTTCAGAGATGCGTAGTTTTGCCTACAAACTCTATGCTATACCTGACTTTCTCATCTCCCTCCTTTTTTCAATATACTAATTCTATTTGTACCTCTTTAACTTCGATTTACTGACACCCTATTTGTTCCATGTAGTCTATTAATTTTCTGTTCATTAACTTTAGTGAGTATATCTTGATATCATACTCCATCGGATGAAGACATTTTCATCCCTATATTTCACATCTGCCTTTTGGATAGTTCTGACCACAAACCAGCAATGCTATTAATGGGCAAGTTTTTCTTTGAGTTGCTCTGAAGGTTCCACACAGCCATTCTGGAGGTCTCTATCCCAAAAGTCAGAACAAAGGAGAAATTACCATGAAACATTAATTCCCAGTTAAAATCCTAAACATTTCCATGTATAGAGTTCAAATTCCTTTCAACTGCTTTTTTTTTTCTTTTTGGGTTACACCCGGCTGTGCACAGGAGTTACTCCTGGCCTCTGCACTCAGGAATTACTCCTGGTGGTGCTCAGTGGACCATATGGGATGCTGGGAATAGAACCCGGGTCAGCTGTGTGCAAGGCAAATACCCACCCGCGGTGCTATCGCTCCAGCCCCTCAACTGCTTTTAACCTAGTAATAAATACTATTGTTACAGATTTTGATGTTGGTAGTCAGTGGTTTGGAAAAGTTTTATTCTACATAAAACTTTCATCAGTTTATTCTCACCATTTTATTATTTTCTGAGAGCACAAAGTACTATTGCTTTTATTTTTTACTAGTTTTATAAGCAAACACATTACATTATCATTTAATTTTCATCCAAAATTTTCCATATGCTGATAAGCTTATAATTTTCAACCTTGTAGAGAGTTGGAAGAGAACAAGCTCTGAAACAATTGGCGTTTTTCTATTCACTTTGATGTCCAGAGCAGTCACAGCTAGAAAGAAAAAATAAAAATGTTTTGTTTTTGTGCCATTAAAAATCATTCGCTTCTTAGGCTATGTATAATTCATTGAAGGGTAAATTAATTCTGTTTTTTTTCACAGCCAGCTTAGTTAGTAATAATTTGTTTTATATCTGAAATCCTCAGTATGGAGGATATATCTGCTGCCATTTTTTTCTGAAAATAATGCACTAACCATAAACCATACAATTTGATAATAAGGAATTATGGTGCAGTGAAACACTGTAAACATACATAATATTTCTGAATCTGAAAAGTACTTGACCCCCAAAAAAGGAACTCTACCATATTCATTCATTATATCAGGACGTTGCCTGATTTCTCCTGCAAACTTGCATAATGATTTATTTCTTCAGCCAGCAGTCTCTCCCGCCCACAGGCAACACTGCCCTCTTCCTATTGGTCAGGTAACAAGTGATAGACAGCAACATCAGCTGCTTCAGCCACTCTCTTTGCCACAGTCACTCTCAGACTTCTCTTCCTGCCTACAAATAGCATGTACTGCATGCACAGCAGATGTTCAAGTGCTCCTTAAAGAGTTCACATGTAGGGTCAGCATCTGTACACTCTCCTAAGAACTAAATCTGGGAGGTCATGCTCACAAAACAGTAGTTAGATCCATTCACTAATTCTTCAAGCCACAAACACAGAACACAAACTAGGGTCTAATGTTTGGAGCATCTTAGAGTTTTGTGTAGACTTGCAGTTAGGAGACCTGAGAGAGATTCTTACTGACTTGTAAAAAATTAAGCAAAATGAACTACCCAAAAAATCACTCCTAAAACATAATCACATAACCCAACATTTTTTTTAATTAAGCAAAATGAAGAGGGTTTGGTCAATATTCCAGAATGAGGTCAGCAGAAGCCATGATCTGTAGTGTTTCACAATGTGGTGTTGGCAATACTTGTCAGGCATGTTCTAGGAACTCTGCAGTCATGAATCTGGAAAAAAGAGTGAAGTAAGGAAGACAAGAAAGAGACGAAATTCCTGTGATTCTGGGTCTTCTCGGGGACTCTGGAATGGAGTGATCAGTGAATTATATATAATTTTTTTTCTGAGATTACAGAATTGGGGTTTATATTTAGTCTGAAGTTTTTGAGGTTATAACCATTAATAAAATACTCTCTGCATAAGGCTGAAGATCTGTCAATTTCTAAAAGCTCCAATGTTTCTGCATCAGGATCCCATATTGATATTTAGGCTTTTCTTTTAAACAGCTGACTGGCCTCAATAATTATCAATAATATCCACGAACTGAGTCAGGAGAGGACCTGACAACAGCATCTGTGAGGTGTCCATCACCTCTTCTGGCCAATAGAAATAGGGTAAGGTCTATGTGGTCCCTGAAGGCCTTCACTCTCCCTCTCCAGTAACTATGGCAGATAAAGAAATCATTACTAACCACGACTAGAAGAGGAACAAGGATCTCTGGAGGGAATAGAAGAATAAAGAAACAGAATACAGGAAGCCAGTTGGTTACCTGGGCACATTACAGTTTCTGAACACTCGATCCAGTTGCCTTGTGTTTTTTAGTGTGCAGCTTCTTTCTTCAACCCTTCTTTCTCTGAGTGAGTTCAAGTTTTCAACATCCTTCCACAACTCCATAATGGGGAGTGTGGCAGGGAGGGCCTGAAAAAGGGAAAGCAATGTGATGGCCTAAGAAGAGATTTAGTGTTTCCTTGTTGACCTAAGATTAATTCAGGAAGCATAGTGAAGAACAGCGTGTCCTGGGAGACACACAAAATGTCACTGAGAGAAAGTAAGAAAGAAATGAGACAAGCAATCTTCAGTGCTTCTTAAAATTCTCTCAACAGGACCTCAATTCTTTCTGTGAACAAGATGTGTGTGTCTTTCATGGTTGCCCTTCATGGCTATTTCTACTTGCTGCTTCTCAAAAGCCTTAAGTTATTAATAGTAACTATGATTCTAGCAATATCTTCTTCTGAACCAAGCAAAGTATTTATAAAGATTTGTCATATTTATGAACTTAGTCTGAAACCCTAGAAAATGAGAAAAAGATGTGGCACCTTGCCCATTCCAGTGACAAGAATACAAAAGGTCAAAAAAGATGTGAGCACTCCAGGTAGAAGAGCTAATCAGAGGCCAAGGTGGAACTGACCTCAGATGTTATGCTTCCAAATTCAGAGCTCTTTCCACATTAATGGTTCACATTACGTCGATCTTGTCCATAATTCAAATACCAGCAGTCAGCTGTGATCTAGAAACAGGATGACATCCAAAGCACCTGGGAAGTTTGCCTGAGCTCTGTTTCTTCTATGATATCATTTCCATGAAGGAAGTTACACCTATGCCACTAGCATGTTTGTGTATATATTAAAATGTAATCTTTCCACTAAATAGGTCAGTTACTCTGAAATGGGATCATTGAGTCATTTTAGTATTTTTCTCAAGAACATTTTCTCTCATTTGAGATTTGGTGCAATAGTCTCAAATCCTTGGAAACTAACAAAATAACAAGGGAACAAGGTCAGCTGATTTATGATACTATCTGAAAGGTAGAGTTCAGAATGATTTTATATGTGTGTTTAAGGAACATGACATACTTTACTAACGCATAGAAAAAATTATTAACAAATAAGTAAACTTCATGCAGGAAAACATTTCAAAAAAATTAAGCATTCTCAGAGCAGAAGGCTCACACCTCAAACTAAGGACATAGTTACTACATTTCCTTTCTTTACAATCCATGCTTTTGGACTAAATCTCCCAGGAGATGCATGCCAAGCAGCTAAAATTTATAGAATTACCACTTCCTGCAGCTGAAAACTCCAGAATTCCCACAGGAGGCAGGCAGACCAAATACCTGCCCAACCAAAGCTCCGACAGCTGCACACACACCCCTACCACTGCACCAAGGGCTCAACTCCATCACTTCATGAATATTCTCTGCAGAGACACCAATCTGTGAATAATTTCAAGTACCTTTGCCCAGACTGAAAACACTGGTGTTTTTCCAGACTCAGATGGGTAGTGCCCCACTAACCCTCCTACTTCTGAAAGCCCCAGGAGCCACACTCACCTACTAAGGAAGCAAGCAGCTTAATTCTTAGGCAAGGACTTAACAACCCTAAGATAAGATATAACAATTTTTACATAAATGGATTTTCTTTGCCCATTGATTTTAATAGTGCAGTTTTTATCTTATCAATTTTAATTCTATAATTTTATCGATATTAGTTATGGCTTTTTCTACATTAAATATTTTTTTAGACATAGAATCCATGCTTTTAAGTGTCTTCTTTTTGGCCTACTCCATTTTCTATTTTAAAAAATTATATATATAACAATAAGATCTATTGCCCCAAAACAGACAGAAGTGCCACCATAAGAGGAAAGGTATTGGCTTATTCCCTGATGAACATAGTGCAAAGATTCTCAACAAGATACTAGCAAATCATGTCTGAATAGGATTTGTTCTAGAGATGCAAGGTCATTTTAACATATGCTAGTCACTCAGCACAATAAGCTATATCAATACAAAGAAAAATAAAATCATATGATTATATCAATAGATCCAAAGAAATCATTTGACAAAATCCAGCATCATTCATGATAAAAATTCTCAATAGAATGTAAGGTAAAAAAAACTTTCCTCAACATGGTTAATTCTACTCACAACAAGCTCACAGAAAATACTATACTCAATGGGGAAAAACTAAAAGCCATCCCTCTAGTATCAGACACAAGACAAGACTACCCATTCTGATCACTACTGTTCATATAGCATTGGAATTCCTTGTCACCAAAATTAGTCAAGAAAGAGAGATTAGGGGAATCAAGCTGGAAAAATAAGAATTCAAACTCTATTTGTGGATAACATAATACTATACTTAAAAAATCCTAAAGATTCTATAAAAATGCTTCTAGAAAAAACAGATGTACAGTAAAGTGGCAGGCTACAAAATCAACTTATAGATACCATGGATTTCCATATGCAAATAACAAAATAGAAGAGAGAAATTAACTAAAGAATCCCATTCACAAATATGCCCCAGAAAATCAGGTACCTAGAAATCAGTTTAACAAAAAAGAAGAAAGATCTATACAAAGAAACTACAAAATGCTACTTGAAAAATAAAAAGAGAACATGAACAAATAAACTACATCCCCTGGTTATGGATTGGAAGGATTAACATTGCTAAAATTTCAATATTCCCCCAAAGCATTATACAGACTGTTTAATCCCTTTAAGGATACCAAAATATTTTTCAAATAAATCAGCCACACTTCTAAAATTCATATAGAATAATAACCCCCCCATGGCCAAATAACAAAAACAACCCTAGGGGGAAAGAAAATGGGAGGCACTGGAATAAGGGCAGATCGAGATCAACAGAATAGAATTGAGAATCCAGAGATAGATACTAAGGTGTATGGAGAGTTAATCCTTGATAAAGGAGCAAAAAAGTATAAAGTGGAGCAAGTAAAGCCTCTCAACAAGATGTGGTGGAAAAATTGGTTGGTCATATGCAAACATAAATAAATAAATAAATATTTTCTAACACCATGCACAGAAGTGAAGTTAAATCAAAATGGTATTAGACCTGAATCCATAAATTATATTGAACAAAATATAGGCAGGACACTCCATGACATTGAAACTAGAGGCATCTTTAAGGAACCAATGCCATTGACCAAGCAAGCAGAAGCAAAAATAAGCAACTGGGACTGCATTGTTTCAAAGCTACTGAACCTCAAAGGAAACAATGACCAGAATAAAAAGATAATTCACAGAAAATATCTGCTCACCATCCATCTGATAAAGGGCCAATATCCAAGACATATAAAGCACTGGTAGAACTGTACAAAAAGTATAAATATAACTCCATCTAAAGAAAAGAGTTGAGCAGAAATTCCTCAAAAAGACTAGAAACATTCAGACATTCTTCAACATGTAAAAAAGATAAGTAGGGGCTGGAGCAACAGTGCAGCAGATAGGGCATTTGCTTTGCATGCAGTGGACCCAGGTTGGAACACCGGCCTCCCATACAGTCCCCTGAGCAGCGAGAAGTAATTCCTGAATGCAGAGTCAGGAGTAACCCCTCTGAGCATTGCCATGTGTGACCCCAAAAAGATAAGTAAATTGTAATGTGCCAATATAACGGAAAAGAGCAAACCATTAGTTATCAGTTACAACTTGAATTTATTTGAAATTTTAAATGAGTATTGCTAAGTGAAAGAAATCATAACAAAAAATATAAGCTATATGATTCTTTTTATAGCTTATAGTTCTTATAGTTTCCCTCCCCCCGACCCCAGCAGAGCCTTGACAGTTGAGGACCCCCGGAACCCAGCCACAACCATGCTCAGGCCATTTTCCACATATTCAGACGAACCTCACGCATGGGAGAGCCAGCAGAGAAACCCAGGTGTGCAGGACCTGGGGCCGAGATCTTGAAGGCTGCTGGGATCGAGACTGGGCCTCTTCTACCCAGATCCCCCATTTTCCAGTAGCTAGGCAGTCACACCAGAGATATCTTTAATTCTCATGAACTAGTAGACAAAAATATCTGATGACCATAGGGTCTATTAATATCACTAGTTCATGGACTAAATACATATCTTCTTACTATGTAGATTAGCCAACAGAGCCTGGCAAGCTCTGCGTGGTGTATTCGATATGCCAAATATCGTAACAATAACAGGTCTCATTCCCCTGACTCTGTAAGAGCCTCCAACCATTGGGAAAGACAAGTAAGGAGAAGCTGCTAAAATCTCAGGGCTGAGTGTAATAGAGACGTCACTGGTACCTGCTAAAATAAACCGACGAACAATGGGATGACAGTGATTGTGGTAGGAGTTATGTCAAGACTTACATAACCTACTACTTAATAAGTAGGAACTCAGGCCCGGAGCGATAGCACAGCAGGGAGGGTGTTTGCCTTGCAAGCAGCCAACCCAGGTTCAACCCCCGGCATCCCATATGGTCTCCCAAGCACCGCCAGGAGTAATTCCTGAGTGCAGAGCGATGCACAGGGGTTACTCCTGGCTCTGCACTCAAATTACTCCTCAGAAAAATTTACTCCAGATCATATGATTTTTATGCTGAAGGGTATGAAAATTTCTGAAACATGTATGTAGAAATGAAATTGTGTTGGAGATCTCGCTCGGGAAGGGAGATGCATGCTGAAAGTAGTCTAGAGAGCGAACACGATGGCCACTTAATGCCCCTATTGCAAACCACAACACCCATTTGGAGAGAGAGAGATCAAAAGGGAATACCCTGCCACAGAAGCAGGGTGTGGCGGGGAGATGGAATTGGGGGGTGGGAGGGATACTGGGTTTATTGGTTGTGGAGAATGGGTACTGGTGGAGGGATGTGTTTGCGAACATTGTATGAGGGAAAAACAAGCTCGAAAATGTGTGAATCTGTATCTATACCCTCATGATGACTCACTAATTAAAGAATAAAATTAATTAATAAATTAAAAATTTAAAAATAAAGAAATTGTGGGGTAGGAGATATAGTATAGGCAATAAGAAAGGCTCTTGTCTTGTATGAGATCAACCTGGCATCAATCCCTGGCAATTCGTATGGCTCAAGAACCACCAGAAGGGATCCCTGAGCCTGGAGTCAGGGATAAGCTTTGAGAACATCCAGATGTGGCCCCAAAACTGAAAGAAAGGAAGAAAGCAAGCAAGAAAGCAAGAAAGAAAGGGCATGGGAGGAAGGAAGAAGCGAGGGAAGGAAAAAGGGAGAGAAGGAAGAAAGGAAGGAAGGAAGGAAGGAAGGAAGGAAGGAAGGAAGGAAGGAAGGAAGGAAGGAAGGAAGGAAGGAAGGAAGGAAGGAAGGAAGGGAGGGAGGGAGGAAGGGAGGGAGGGAGGGAGGGAGGGAGGAAGGAAGGAAGGAAGGAAGGAAGGAAGGAAGGAAGGAAGGAAGGAAGGAAGGAAGGAAGGAAGGAAGGAAGGAAGGAAGGGAGAGAGAAAGAAAGTACAGAGTTAAGGACATGTGAATCATCAAGATATTACTGATATTACTAACAATTACCAATTCCATTTAAGAATTGACTATCAATGTATATTTCATAAAAAATATTAAAAAACTTCTTTGCTTCACATCTTTGCCAAGATTCGTTGTGTTAGTCTTACAAATTTTATCCAGTCTGATACTTGTAAAGTTGTCATATTTGTTTAGCTTTAATTACTTTAGTTACCATAATTAGTAAAACTAATAATCTTTCCATATTTAATCATTATTTAGTTTTCCCTTATTTCCATTAGCTATTTGCATTTCTTACTATTTTTCTACTGTGTCACATATTTTAATTTGTTCATAACAATCCTCAAGAAAATTGAATTCTAATTTTTGATGATAAGTTTCACAAATTTCATGGTATTAACTTGCATTTTTTTCCATTTTCTTTTTGTGTGTCTTTTACTAAAGTTAAGCATTATTTCAATATTATCTGTTTTTATTATAATTTATGTTTATCCTGCAGTGTTTTATAAAGACATTTTATATCATATTTCATAAATATATTACTTACATTTTTTCAAAAAGTTTAAATATTTTCACTAACATAACGGGGATTTATATTTTGCCCGTATTTTATGTTAAGCACTAAATCATATTTTTAATGTGGGTCAGCAATTTTACTGGTGCTACATATTTAATAACTCACCTTTTTACTGCTATTTTAACATTCTCGGCAATTTGTTTTTACCATGTTTTTTTTTCCTTTTATTGGCTCACCATGAGATACACAGTTAAAAAGTTGTTTATGGTTGGGTTTCAGTTAAAAAAATGTTCCATCACTTGTCCCTTCACCAGCAGTGTATAAAGCCCACCATCAATGTCCCCAGTATTCTTCTGGCCACCCTCACCCCAGCCTGACTACGGCAGGCATGTTTCTTTATCTCTGTCTCTGTCTCTCTGTCTCTTTGTCTCTATTTCTCTACCCTAATGGTCCTCCCTGCACCACTTGTGGCAAGCTTCCAACCCCAGACCGGTCCTCCTGGACTCTTTTCTACTGTTTTTGAGCATTAGTTTCATACTATGCTTTTTTTTTTTATCCCACGAATGAGTGCACTCATTCTATGTCTGTTCTTCTTTCTCTGATTCATTTCACTCAGCATGACACTCTCCGTGTCCATACATTTATAAGAGAATCTAATGACTCATTTTTCCTGATGGCTGTGCAGTATTTCACTGTGTAGATGTACCATAGTTTGTTATTCACTTGTCTGTTCTTGGGCACTTGGGTTATTTCCAGATTCCGGCTATTGTTAATAGTGCTGCAACGAACATAGAAGTGTAGATGACTTTTCTGCAGTGTGTTTTGAGGCCCCTGGGGTACATTCCCAGAAGTGGTATTGCTGGGTGGTATGGAAGCTCAATTTCTAGATCTATTTCTAGAATTGATTTCTGGGTTGTCTCTTCTTCCTTGCAGTGATCTATAATATAAATGTTACTTTGTATAAATTACATGACTTTACTAGAGTCTCCAATTCTAAGAGAGCATGACTTCATGTTTTATGCTTTCTCATTATCTCAGCCCCTTAATCTATTAAAGGAATTATAGAATTGACTCATCAAATATGACTTAAAAAATCTTTGGTAAATTGATCCAAATTAAAATTAATGTTTAATTACTGTTTGAAAAAAAATTTGTTGTTGTTGTTGTTTTGGAGGATGCTATGGGCTTACTCCTGTCTCTGCACTCAAGAATCACTCCTGGACTGACCCACATTCAAAAGAACAAAAGTAACTGGTGGGTGTTAGCTCAGATATGTGGAGAAAGGGACTCTTCTTCACTGCTGGTGGGAATGTCAACTGGTTCAGCCCTTTTGGAAAACAGTATGGACGCTTCTCAAAAAATTAGAAATTGAGCTCCCATTTGACCCAGAAATATCACTTCTGGGACGATATCCCGGGGATGCAAAAAAAGTATAGTAAAAGCAACATCTGCACCTATATGTTCATTGCAGCACTGTTCACAATAGCCAGAATCTGGAAAAAAGCCTGAGTGCCTGAGGACAGATGACTGGCTAAAGAAACTTTGGTACATCTACACAATGGAATACCATGAAGCTGTTAGAAAAGATGAAGTCATGAAATTTGTATATAGGTGGATCAACATGGAAAGTATCATGTTTAGTGAAATGAGTCAGAAAGAGAGAGACATAGGAAGATTGCACTCATTTGTAGAATATAAAGTAACAGAATGGGAGACTAACACCCAAGAATAGTAGAGATAAGCACCAAGAGGAGTACTCCACCGCTTGGAAGCTGACCTCACATGCTAGGTGAAGAACCAGCTCTGATAGAGAAGGGATCACCAAGCAAAGGGTGCTAAGCAGGCCCACTAAGGATGGGAGATACGGGCTGAAAATAGACTATAGACCGAACATGATGCTTACTTAATACCTCTGTAGCAAACCACAACACCCAAAAAGAGAGAGTGAGCAAATGCGAATGCCCTGCCACAGAGGCAGGGTGGGATGAAGGGGACAGGGTGGGGGTGGTGGGAGGGATGCTGGGACCATTGGTGGTGGAAAATGGGCACTGGTGGAGGGATGGGTACTCGATCATTGTATGACTGAAACATAAGCATGAAAACCTGTAAGTCTATAACTTTATCTCATGGTGATTAACTAATAAAATTAAATTAAATTAAAAAAAAAAAAAGAATCACTCCTGGTGGTGCTCAGGGGACCATAGCAGGTACTGCTTATCAAACCCGACCAGCCACATGCATGACAAGTATCCTCCCCACTGTATTCTCTAACTCTAGATTCAAAAATTGTTTTATAATATAATTTACCTCAGTATTCTATCATATATGTTTATATGTATTCAAGTGATTTGTGATGGAATATTCTACAAATTCCTCATATAATCAAATATTAACTTTCACATACCTGCTATGGTTAACTGGAATTTTTTTTTGCATTTCCTAATTACAATTTTATAATGAAATAAATGGCTTTTTAAGTTACTCTTTTAAATCCAGAAATCTGTGTGATGTTAGTAGATCTAGTAGTATGTCTGTAAAAATATCTTAAGGCTGAGAAGTATACAATAACATTGTATAAAAATATGGGCATTTCATCTGTTCCTCTGAAATTCTCACATCTACTTTCTTTGTTCTTATTAAGTTTACTAAGAAAATCAATATATTATTGTCTTGAAGTAATGATTGCAGTCATCCTATTTTATTATAATCTTTAGTGAAAAAACCTGTAACATTTACCTAGTCTGTATTCTTGGTAGTACACTTTTAATGATTACCTTTATTTGATTATAGGAAATCCTTGTATATTTTGCTTTTTAAGTGAATGAAGGTTAAATTTTATAGATTGCTTTTTCTACTGTTCTTTGAAATTCAGAAAGTGTATGTTTTCTTCCCTG